>NC_063045.1:49133190-49450690 GCF_018812025.1 Megalobrama amblycephala
TTGCTAACCTTTGTCGATTTTCTACTTCGAGGTTTTCAAGCTCATTTTTTTCACAATCCATTTACTCCATAACTTTTCAGAGCGACGTCACCACTTAACGAGCTGCTCGTTTACGGCTCCCCTGCGACTGGCACCGCTCTCCTCTCCTCCAGCAAGAAACAGGCTGAGTTCTGACTAAGCCGCGGGTATACTTATGACCGCTTTATGACCGCGTTTATCACATGCGCAGTACAGTTTTTTTCTATGCTCTACCAGACATCGGAGAGCAGCACTGAGTCGTGTCATCAACGTGACATTCACTGGGCATGATCGGAGAAGAAAAGAAGTGCATCCTTTCCCATATTTTACTTATCCCCCTCCATGAATTTGCCGCCCTAAACACGTCTTTGTACTCTTTCAAACATGAATTGTACAAATGTGGTTACTTTCTAATCTCTTCGCACAAATGCTGGTCAAGTTCGCTGTCCATTGTCGTGTTTTTCTCTTTTTTCAAGCGTGTTGTTTTTAAACTGGTCTTTTCACACTCTTCTTTGACGGCTGAACACTGTGCTCAATACTGTGCGTATTGCCACCTAGTGGACTCTTCTGTACTGCTTGCGCATGCGCTGTTGCACATGGACTGTCCGCGCGGTATCGAAATTTGGCCTGCACACGGCCAGGGTGTGCGGCCGGCCGCGAGCCCTCCGCATGACGTAATTTTCGGTGCACGAATGCGGACGGCCAAAGTATACCCAGGGCTTTACTTCCCTCGAGTTCAATCAAAGGCTCAGGTCGTTCTTGGTTTTAACAGACATTTATTCAGACACGAGTCTTCAACATGTCTTGTTCATTCTAGTCTTGCAGCCCTTTATGTCCAACAATGCCATCAGAACTACGAAAGGAAATACGTAAAACTTAAATCAACCCTCTAAAAGTGGTGTTTTACACATAATAATAAACGAAAAATACATACAAAACGAATAAATAAAGTGCACATTCAACACGCAAGAAAATACACTTAATTGACTAATTATACATTAACATACAGTCACATAACACACGTTCACATACGGCAAAACAATTAACACGATAAAACACATACCTCATTGGCCTCTCTAACTCAAGAGGAATAAACTTGGAGGGTTACGGTTTCTTCTTAAACAAAAAGACAATATAACTTCTTAGCACTTCTTCCAGATAACTTTTACAGACATGTTACGAGTGCAGCACCTCGTGTGGCTCTTCTACATGTAGTGCACCGCAAAAAATATCCTGATAGCATCAATTAAATAATAGCGGAACAAAAAGGAAATAGGTTCCCCCCTTTTTCTATGGTTTTAGCTGAATAATATTAAATTAATTGACACGTTTTAACAAAAATTATATTACTTATTTATTCTAATGATTATTCTGAAGATTTTAACTATTTATTTACCTTTTAACTGTAAAGTGCATATTATGAACTGAAATATATGAGAGTTGCCTCTGACGGCAGCTACAGTATCCAGTCACTATTTCAGTGTGAGAAATTGCTGAAACCAGTTCTGTGCATGAGTGAATTAAACTGAATTGTAAACAAATTCAGACCTTTTTGCAAACCCATTTGTCAGATTAGATCAAACGAGTTATTTATTTGCAAATCTGGCATCACTAGTTCTGATTGTAAACAGTGAAAAGAAAAGACACAACAATGATTGCTGAAATATTATAAGGGAAAATGATTCTCAGATTGGTATACCATAATCTCCATTGTCAAACAAGGATTTATCAATAATATTTTACTGGGGCACAGAGGTATTTCACTGGGGTTTGTGCCCCAGTAAAAAGGATCAAGCGATACCCCTGTCTAGTCTGATAAATTTATTTGACCCTACTGGACCCTTTTCACGCTTTTGGATTTGGAATATGTAAACTAGATGTAAACTAGAGGTATGTAGGATGATAGCAAATATTTTTACATTCAACAGCAAAAGAAAAAATACAGTTCTGGTTCCACAAGTAAAGGAGGAAAAAATAGAGAGAGATTGCAGAAGAGTGAAATATGCCATATTCACAGAAACAAACCATAGGTTAATTCATCATATGAAATAACTGCTTGTGCATTTCTATGACACAGCCAACACAGCATGGTGGGGCCCAGATGGGTGTCACCTGGGCTGCCTAACTGGGACCCAGACATTTTTGTCCACGGTTTCCATGGAGGCCCCACATGGATTAGCCCAGATGAAATGAATACTGCTCAGTGTGCACACTACAGGCTGTTCAATGTAACACAGAAACATGCTGGAGTTAATGAGATAATTAGGTGATAACGAGCAGAATCACCAAAGGACAGAGGAACAACAAGAACTACGACTTCACCCAGCAGCCTTCGATGAAATCGACTAAAGATAAAAGGCATTAAATCTCTCAAGATCTGATTAAACATCTCCACAAACAGCATTAGCTTCACTTATTACTAACCAGATTTACTTTATTTCTGACAAAAATCTACAAAAGTTGTTATTGAGAATTACCAGAGGTTTAGATGTTGATAATTTGTTGAAAAGTTTGTTTTGATGTCACCATGATCAAGGTCAGTGCTTACTTCAGTTAGGCAGTTTGACTCTTGCTTGTTTTAGTGTCAGTGTTTCTCTGGCTGCTCTTGCTTTTTGCTATGGCAAGAAAGGCAAGAGATAATGTGTTTAGCTGTTGTCGGCTGTTTGATGATAAGAATATAATTGTCATCATGTAGTGGCTTTATTCACTAATCTAATGATTGAGCTTTATATGAAAAAAAAATGTTATTTATTTTGAGCTGGATCTTTTCCTGAATAACAAAAAAAACAGTTACAAAAATCAGATCAAAACAATAAATCTGAAAAATACAATGAGCTTTAAAACACCTGCAAAATGTATTCACACACAGACATCAAGAATTAGCGTATGAATCTGAATATGAAACAATGGTGACATGCTTCATGCTGCAATGCATTCTGGCTGCCTCATACAAAACTCATCCATGGCTCCCAGAATGCATTGCGGCATGAAGCATGTCACCATTGTTGAGATTCATAGGCTGATTCTTGATGTCTGTGTGTAAGTAGCTCTTGCAGAGGTTTGAAGAGTTTAGTGAACAATGTGTTTCTCAAATTTTCTGATTAAAGTATTTTTATTGTTATAATCCAATGCAAAGAGATCCAATGCAAAGTTAAAGACATTTTGCTCATAAAAAGCTCAGTCATTAGATCAGTGAATTAAGCCACTAAATGATGACTACATTTTTATCATCTAACAGCTGATCACATTGTCTCTTGTTTGTCTTGTCATAACAAACAGCAAGCACAGCCAAAAAAACACTAACACTAAAACAGCTAAGAGTCAAACTGCCTAACTGAAGTAAGCACTGACCTCGATCACGGTGACATCAAAACCAACTTATTTTCAACAAATTATCAACATCTAAACCTCTGGTAATTCTCAATAACAACTTTTGTAGATGTACTGTATGTCAGAAATAATGTCAATCTGGTTAGTAATAAGTGAAGCTGCTAATGCTGTTTGTGGAGATGTTTAATCAGATCTTGAGAGATTTAATGTCTTTTATCTTCAGTTGATTTCATCGAAGGCTGTGGCTGAAGTTGTAGTTCTTGTTGTTTCTCTGTCTTTCGGTGATTCTGCTCGTTATCACCTAATTATCTCCAGCATGTTTCTGTGTTACACTGAAACAGCCTGTAGTGTGCACACTGAGCAGTGTTCATTTCATCTGGGCTAACCTATGTGGGGCCTCCATGGAAACTGTGGACAAAAATGTCTGGGCCCCAGTTAGGCAGCCCAGGTGACACCCAACTGGGCCCCACCATGCTGTGTTGGCTGGGGATTGGACAGGGATTCTATGTTTAGGTCTTGATCGTGGTTGCTATGAAACTATGACTGATCTGTCAGAATAAAAATATAAAAAGCAGGACATCACACACTTCTGTGGAACTGGATAAGAGGAACATCTTAGATTGTGTATTATATGCAATTGTAAACTACTCTGTTTGGAATTCTAATTTTTTTTTAAAGTCGTAAATAGGAATTAAGCTTAAATTGTTTTACATAATATTTTTATTTTCTCTATTTTCTATTAAGAATGAATGAAACTCTTTTTGTACTTTTGTTAAAGCTATACTTTTATCATTTCAGTTTTCATCACCTGCATGTTACAGACACTGTCTCCATCTTTCTGCCATTTTCCTTCACAGGAGTTTTTTTTCTTTGCTTATATAAGTACATTCAGGCTATAAATGAATTCATCTTTTCATCTGTATTAACTGTATTTTTTAAAATATTTGTGTGTGTATGTTAGGAGCTGGGTGACTGAAAATGGCAAATGAAAATTTCACTGTGAACAAGATAGACAGTTTTATAATCACTGGATTCGATCACCTGCAGAACCAAAAGCTCCTTGGATTCCTCATCTTAATAACCTACATGTTCACATTGCTTGGGAACAGCATCAATCTATGTATCATCATGACTGACAGACATTTACACAAACCAATGTACATATTAATCTGTAATCTAGCTGTTGTTGACATAATGTTCTCCTCTACCTGCAGCACAACTATGATCTCAGTGCTGCTGGCTGAGATTAAAACTGTCTCATACTACTCTTGTATCTCAAGGACGTTCTTCTATCATCTTGGTGATTTCACAGAGGTCATAGCTCTGACTTTAATGGCCATAGACCGACTTATTGCAATTAAGCTTCCTTTAAGGTATCACAGCATTGTAACAAATTCACGAACATTTCTGTTTATTTTTGTGACCTGGATCGCTGGTTTTGCTGTTTTGGGTTTTGTGATATCAGTGGTAGACAGTGTCCCATATTGTCAGCCTGTCATCAGATATGTGTTTTGTGACTATGCTTCCATGATCAGAGCTGCTTGTGTCAATCCTGAACCCTATTTTTTCTTATCTGCAATGTTAAATCTGTGGCCAACATTTGGACAATTTCCCTTTATTTTGTGCACTTATGCTGTTTTGGCATACAGTGTGAACAAACTCTCTAACAACAAAAGCAGAAAGCAAATGATCAACACCTGTTTGAGTCACCTCATTGTCATGCTCAGTTTTTATGCACCAAAGATTGTGTCTAGCTTACTAACTCGAATAGGAGTTGTACTAAATTTAACAGAGCGAAACGCCATTGTGATTGTAGCCTCTCTAGTTCCTCCCTTAATAAACCCCACTGTTTATTGCACCAGAACTAAAGAGATCAGAAAACGGTTAGCAGATATATTCTTGCGCAAAAAAATAGTACCAAATCATTTAAAGTCAATATCAATAGCTTTATCATCTTAATTCTGATTGTGATGATGTTGCTGCTGCTTGTTTTGATCGTGTGTTTTGTGATGCTGTTGCTCATGTTAGATACTATAAGCCAAAGCATAGACATGCTGATATTAAATTGTTTGTTTTCAAATAAAGTAAAAGTAAAATAGGGAAAATATTTGGAGTCCTGCTTATTTTTAAAATGACAGTATTGGCAAAAAATTTAAAATGTAATGTTAAATAGAAATCATTTCTATGCATTTACAAATACCTGTTAAACAAAACTGTTTGTAGATACATTGTATATCCCATCTTTGTATGTGAAGCATAAACAATATCAGTAATCATAATAAACAAAAAATATGTTGTCCCTGAGTCCAAACAAGTTATTTACTGATTCTATTAAAACATTTGTGCACTGGGATCTGAACCACTTTTCTGCTCAGCTAATGGATGATTATGAGGACCCTTGAGTAAGGAAAAAACATTGCAAATGTGTCCCAATATTGGGCAAGCTATGCTAACTAACTAAATGTAGCTAGCTATAAGACACAAATTACTCAACAGAACTACTCTACAACCTACATGGAAAAAGTAGCTTGCTATTTGGATACAATATATAGGACTATATATACAAACATAATATATTACACAGATCTCCAGAATACTTTATTCTGATTGACACTTCAAATTCCAAAGAAGTACAGTGGCCGAAATGCTTCTGTTTTAAAATGTATTTTGGTGTACAGCTTGTCATATTAATCGAGTGATTTGAACGACAGACACGATTGCAGTTTTCACTTACATATAATCAGATAGGGTATGAAATATGTGTATTTGGCATATTGTCCTGGAATAGAACTCCAAGCTCAGAATTCAGCCCAAACCCAGAGTACCCAGAGTACCACATCAAGAATCAGCATATAAATCTCAACAACAAGCTTAATGCTGCAATGCATGCTGGGAGTCATGGATGAGTTTGGCTCCCAGCATGCATAGCAGAATTAAGCACGTCACCGTTGTCAAGATTTATATGCTGATTCTTGATGTCTCTGTGTGTCTAGACATAGAAGTAGTTCAAAATGTTTTTTGCCTAATGATTTTAAAAAATGTTTGTCCTCAACAGTGCTCAGCCTCTTGCTATAGTTTCAGCGCTTATAAAACAATATTTATTTGGTTTTTAATGATAAACTACCCTCTCAATCAAGCATAAACCTTTGGATGAAATCTGTGGATATTTGACGATATCATCAGTAAAGATTCATTAGATCACTTCCAGTATTTCTCTTTTTTTCATTATAACAGCTGTGTCTTATAAACACTGAATTACAGCAATCAAAGAAACACTAACATTAAAAGTCAAGGTCAAGAGCACAACTAAAGCAAACACTATCCACCATGATGGTGACTTTAATATTTTCTAAGTAAATTCAACTAATTACGTTTTACAGTGTAATACGCATGCGAATGATGTCACCATTTTCACAAATGTATGTTTTTGTTGTTTAAATGTTGATGACTTTCATCTTTGAAACTCGATTTCAAAAGCTTGCATTTTAAGGTTGCCAAAATGCATTTGTTGTGTAAATGAATGACCAAAATGCATAAAAGTTTTCTGTTTTTAGTTGAAAACAGTGTCAAGTAAATGGCCCCTAAGAAAATAGCAATGCAACTGCTTCACTACCAAGGGCATTTCTAGCATGTCATCAGTACTGGGACACAGACCCCAATCAAAAAATGCCCGAATATTTAAATAAATAGTTATAAAATATGTATATATTTAAATAAATTGGTTTTGAAATACAGAGTCAAGCTGCTTCACAGATGACAAAAGACATTTGCAGGTTGTTTCCTACTGTGGATTGTATGTAAATATCTCATGCAACTCTCTTTTTGTTTTATTTCTTATAAAGTATCTGTTACCTTGTTGGATGCTACTCTGGACTTGGCAATGACAAGTGAACAGTGAATTTGTCCTGATTTACTGATTGCTCTTGCTGTAGAATCACAGTGATGCTGCAATCAATAATGTAAATCTAACTCAGAGATTGGGCTCTTCATGAGTTCAGTGATTCAGGTCAATTAATGGTTATGTGAGACCATAACCAACACCTGATCATTTCTCTTTACTTGTCTGGCTGTTATGACTTTGTTAACTGCCCAAACAAACTCTAATATTAATAAGGCAAGGGTCAAGAGCCCAACTAAAGCAAACACTCATCTCCACGATGGTGGCTTAAAAATTGTGATTTTTCTCCTTTGGTGATTCTGCATGTTCGTCTATATTGGATGTCCAGAAGACGTCAAAAAAAGACGTCATAAAAACTTTCATTCTGGCCCCTCAGTGGACGTCTTTTCAACCTGAGACAAGACCTCAAAAAGACGTCTTCTGGACGTAATTTGCTCAGTGGGTAGGCTCTGGTACTGGTAGACAGCTAATATTAATAGACTCTGCTAACGCTCTAGCCAGTGCTGTGGTGCTATCTTCTTGTGTGGCATTGGTTGTAAGTTGCCACCTTATGGTCTGTTGTGGAGCAGAAAACTGTTGCAGTTTTGCAGTGGGTTGTGATGGTGCGAGCTGAAGTTCAGGCATTACTGGCTTAGGAGCAGCTTTTCTTTGTTTAGCATTGTTGTGTAGAAGGTCTGACATTTCTTCGTCTGAGTTGATTTCTTGCTCATATACTTTCAGTCGTGCTTTGGCAGCATTCATTTTCTTTACAATTTCTAGACGTTCTAGCTCTCTTTGTTTCAGTTCTAATGCTTTTAGTTTTTCAGAATTTTCTGCTTCTCGTTTTGCTAACCTTTGTCGATTTTCTACTTCGAGGTTTTCAAGCTCATTTTTTTTCACAATCCATTTCCTCCATAACTTTCAGAGTGGCTTCAGTTGGAGCTAGTTCCACTGCTGCTTCTTGTTTCTTTACAGACAACCTGTTTGAACTTAAACATGTGCTTCTTGAGCTTTTGGATCTTTGGGAGGCTGCTGAGATGAACACTGAACCAACTTCACTCCAGTGAAGTTTCAACATCAGGACTTACTTGTTGCTGCAACTCCACAGCTTCAGTGTCACAGTCTTCTTGATCAGCCATGTCACTATTCTAGTGTGCTTTAGACTTAGTTACTTATGACTTTAACTCAACTAAGTGATATCATGCTCCTAAATGTACTTGTGAACTTAAATTGCTTCACTCTTTAAAGATAAACTTAAATGTGTGTTATAAACACCTTAAGCCAAAATTAGGAATACGTGTTCACTTGTTGTAAAATAAAAAACAAATGACCTTCAATATAAAGAAAATGAAATAGTAAAATCTTCACCTTTAAATACCTTGATGTACCCTTAAATTAGCAAAATACTTGTAGTTAACTTGAAATAAGCTTTGTAACAGTCACTTTATATTAAACAAGCAATAACTTAAGCTTGGACTTATATTTTTGACCACTGCACTTTAGCCCTTTAAGCACTTAATAGAATCCCTTTAAAGTTAGCAAAGTTAATCTACTTCTTCACATTTAACTTGTTTTAAATGCGTTGCTTCTTCTTAGCTTAACCACGCTGCACTCTTGGACCCCGGTTGCCACTGGTTTGGGCTTTACGTGCATCCTTTGATGCTTGAGAGCGACGTCACCACTTAACGAGCTGCTCGTTTACGGCTCCCCTGCAACTGGCACCGCTCTCCTCTCCTCCAGCAAGAAACAGGCCGAGTTCTGACTGTTACTCCCCTCGAGTTCAATCAAAGGCTCAGGTCGTTCTTGGTTTTAACAGACATTTATTTGGACACGAGTCTTCAACATGTCTTGTTCATTCTAGTCTTGCAGCCCTTTATGTCCAACAATGCCGTTAGAACTACGAAAGGAAATACGTAAAACTTAAATTAACCCTCTAAAAGTGGTGTTTTACACATAATAATAAACGAAAAATACATACAAAACGAATAAATAACGTGCACATTCAACACGTAAGAAAATACACTTAATTGACTAATTATAGCCTACATTAACATACAGTCACATAACACACGTTCACATATGGCAAAACAATTAACACGATAAAACACATACCTCATTGGCCTCTCTAACTCAAGAGGAATAAACTTGGAGGGTTACAGTTTCTTCTTCTTAAACAAAAAGACAATATAACATCTTAGCACTTCTTCCAGATAACTTTTACAGACATGTTACGAGTGCAGCACCTCGTGTGGCTCTTCTACATGTAGTGCACCGCAAAAAATATCCTGATAGCATCAATTAAATAATTCCCAAGCGGAACAAAAAGGAAATAGGTTCCCCCCTTTTTCTATGGTTTTAGCTGAATAATATTAAATTAATTGACACGTTTTAACAAAAATTATATTACTTATTTATTCTAATGATTATTCTGAAGATTTTAACTATTTATTTACCTTTTAACTGTAAAGTGCATATTATGAACTGAAATATATGAGAGTTGCCTCTGACGGCAGCTACAGTATCCAGTCACTATTTCAGTGTGAGAAATTGCTGAAACCAGTTCTGTGCATGAGTGAATTAAACTGAATTGTAAACAAATTCAGACCTTTTTGCAAACCCATTTGTCAGATTAGATCAAAATAGTTATTTATTTGCGAATCTGGCATCATTAGTTCTGATTGTAAACAGTGAAAAGAAAAGACACAACATGATTGCTGAAGTATTATCAGGGAAAATGATTCTTAGATTGGTATACCATAATCTCCATTGTCAAACAAGGATTTATCAATAATATTTTACTGGGGCACAGAGGTATTTCACTGGGGTTTGTGCCCCAGTAAAAAGGATCAAGCGATACCCCTGTCTAGTCTGATAAATTTATTTGACCCTACTGGACCCTTTTCACGTTTTTGGATTTGGAATATGTAAACTAGATGTATGTAGAGGTATGTAGGATGATAGCAAATATTTTTACATTCAATAGCAAATATTTTTACATTCAACAGCAAAAGAAAAAATACAGTTCTGGTTAAGGAGGTAAAAGGAGGAAAAAATATAGAGAGATTACAGCAGAAGAGTGAAACATGCCATATTCACAGAAACAAACCATAGGTTAATTCATCATATGAAATAACTGCTTGTGCATTTCTATGACACAGCCAACACAGCATGGTGGGGCCCAGATGGGTGTCACCTGGGCTGCCTAACTGAAATAACTGCTTGTGCATTTCTACACTGTAAATTCTAACAAGTTCAGTTTACTTAAAAAAAGTTTGGAAACCGATTGCCTTATTTTTGCAACGCAAACTTAAAAGGATCACTGAAGTTAAGTTAATAATCTATTAAAAGTAAAGAAATCTAACTCTTCCCAAGTAAACTAAGTAATAAATATCAAGTTAGTTTAATGTCAATTCTAGTTAACATACTCTAGAATATTTACTAATCTTACTTAAGATTTAATAGTAAGATTACACAAGAAATTCCATTTAACTAACAGTGTTATATTGTGTTCTGCAAACATCTTAAATACTATTATTCTCAACATGGCTTTAATCTGCCATTTTATGCTACGTAGACTTAAAAAACTATGTGCAATCGATTTCCACATTTTCTTCAAGTAAAGTGAAAGAAGAATAGTATGTTGTACTGACAAAAGCTTTGTTAGTATAGTTCACTTACACGAGAGTACTACTAACTAAAAGAAGAACTGTAGAGAGTACTTAATTTGCTTTAAATAAAATTTTATTGTCACCATTGTTGTGGTTTGCATGCTGAATGTTGAGATCTGTGTGTGGCTAAAGTGGTCAGCTGTGAGCTACTGTTACAGATACTCAATTAAAAGTTTAACAAGATGTTGATAACATAGTGTTAGCACAAACGTTTTAAAACATTACTACTGAATACGAAAATTAAACATCTAACTAAACAACATTCAGTTAGAAATCAGATCATCTCTTAAAAGTTATTTTTTTATTACTTCTCTTCCTTTGAAAGCACAAACAATGATTTCTCGATGCATGGCTGGACCAAAATGGAGAAAATTATAAAATTTTTAACAAAGTTCCAAGTGCCCAACCAAAGGGAACATGAATCACCATCATGGTAAGTAAAAAAAAAAAAAAAAAAAAAAAAAAACATCAAACTAATTGATCTTAACTTGGGTTTTCTGAGTAAACAAGCCATTAATAGACAGTAAGAATAGTTTTACTTTTATTTCACCTAAGTAGATCCACTCTGCAAACATAACGATGAATCCTCAGTCCGTGTGATTCTGCACTGTGTGGAGGGATGTCTTGGCATGTCTTGAAAATTTTTTTTGGTAATTTTACTCAAATTACATTAGTTATGGGAACTATCTGTTCTAAAATTTCAGCAACAATTACAAATTTGTAGTAAAGTCAACATTTTGGTTAAAATCACGTAAACATACTAGTGTTTTTATAGTAAGGAATACTATTTGAATTTACAGTGGACAGGGATTCTATGTTTAGGTCTTGATCGTGGTTGCTATGAAACTATGACTGATCTGTCAGAATAAAAATATAAAAAGCAGGACATCACACACTTCTGTGGAACTGGATAAGAGGAACATCTTAGATTGTGTATTATATGCAATTGTAAACTACTCTGTTTGGAATTCTAATTTTTTTTTTAAGTCGTAAATAGGAATTAAGCTTAAATTGTTTTACATAATATTTTTATTTTCTCTATTTTCTATTAAGAATGAATGAAACTCTTTTTGTACTTTTGTTAAAGCTATACTTTTATCATTTCAGTTTTCATCACCTGCATGTTACAGACACTGTCTCCATATTTCTGCCATTTTCCTTCACAGGAGCTTTTTTTCTTTGCTTATATGAGTACATTCAGGCTATAAATGAATTCATCTTTTCATCTGTATTAACTGTATTTTTTAAAATATTTGTGTGTGTATGTTAGGAGCTGGGTGACTGAAAATGGCAAATGACAATTTCACTGTGAACAAGATAGACAGTTTTATAATCACTGGATTTGATCACCTGCAGAACCAAAAGCTCCTCGGATTCCTCACCTTAATAACCTACATTCTCATATTGCTTGGGAACAGCATCAATCTGTGTATCATCATGACTGACAGACATTTACACAAACCAATGTACATATTAATCTGTAATCTAGCTGTTGTTGACATAATGTTCTCCTCTACCTGCAGCACAACTATGATCTCAGTGCTGCTGGCTGAGATTAAAACTGTCTCATACTACTCTTGTATCTCAAGGATGTTCTTCTATCATCTTGGCGATTTCACAGAGGTCATGGCCCTGACATTAATGGCCACAGACCGACTTATTGCAATTAGTCTTCCTTTAAGGTATCACAGCATTGTAACAAATTTTGGAACATTTCTTCTTATTTTTCTAACCTGGGTCATTGGTTTCGCTATATTAGGTTTTTTGACATCTGTGGTAGACAATCTCCCTTACTGTCACCCTGATATTAGCCATGCGTTCTGTATGTATCCTTCAATGGTCAGAGCTGCTTGTGTTGATGCTGAACCATATTTTGCCCTGTCTACAATATTAAGTGCGTGGATGTTGTGTGGACAGTTTCCTTTTATTATGTGCACCTATGGTGTTCTGGCATATAGTGTGTCTAAACTCTCCAATAATGCAAGCAGAAAGCAAATGATCAACACTTGTTTGAGTCACCTCATTGTCCTCCTCAGTTTTTTTGCACCAAAGCTAGTCTCTTATTTACTAACTCGAATAGGAGTTGTGCTTACTTTAACTGAGAAAAATGCATTATTGATAATTGCCTCTGTAATTCCTCCCTTAATAAACCCCACTGTTTATTGCACCAGGACTAAAGAGATCAGGAAACGATTAATAGGTGTATTTTTTCACACAAAAAAATTTACCTAATCATTAAAAAGACAGGTTGAATAGATTGATCATGATGGATTTAAAATGTTAAATTATGTTGTTAAATGTGTTGCATGTGATGCTCTTGCTCTAGCCAAAATAGACACTGGTTTATAAATAAAGTTAGAAAAATATATAAAGCTCTAGTTATTTTTAAATGACAGTATTAGAAAAAATTAATAATGTAATATTAAACAGAAAACAAAAATATTTGATGCATTGTGTATGTCTGTCATGTATGTGAAGCATTAATCACATTAATAAATTTAATCAGCATCAAATAATGTCTCTTTTCCCTCAGTCTCAGAAGTTACTGATTCTATTAAAGCATGTGTAATGGGATCTCAAACACTACTAGGAGCATTATCTGCTCAGCTAATAATGGACCATTAGGAAGGCTTTTGGGTACATCTTTTGTATATTAATAAGGTGGAAGCATTGTGGCTCATAAATTAAGGTTCACAGTGAAAAGTTACTGAAATTGATCTAAAATTGGTTTAAATATTACAAACAAGTTTACAGTTAGCAATTAATACACAACTTGATTTTTGTGGGGTGGAGGTGATGCAATACACTAAACACAAGAGTTTTAGATAAAGAATATGAGACATGGCACAAATATGCTGACTGAGCTTTATTCAATAAATCAAAAATGTCCAACAGAAAGACTGTGCAACGCACAACAACAAAATAATTAATCCACAAAGGGCTTCACTCCAGTCTCGGTATATACAATCCACAAAGGGCTTCACTTCAGGAAATCGGCCACAGCCATCTGAGCACCCGGCCTGTGGACCACCTTGAACTTAAAAGGCTGTAAAGCCAGATACCAACACGATCCTCGCGTTGGTATCCTTCATGCGGTGGAGCCACTGCGTGGTCCGAACAGAGGGTGAATTCCCATCCCAGGAGATAATAGCGGAGGGTGAGGACGGCCCACCTGACGGCAAGACACCCTTTCTCTACTGTGCTGTACTTAGCTTCTCCCTTAGAGAGCTTACGGCTAATGTACAGCACCGGCCGTTCCTCCCCCTCTATCTCCTGGGACAGGACAGCACCCAGCCCCCTGTCCGACGCGTCAGTCTGCAACACAAAGGGGAGAGAAAAATCAGGAGAGTGAAGCAATGGCCCGCCACATAGAGCAGCCTTCACCTGGGTAAAGGCCTGCTGGCACAGCTCCGTCCACTGGACCGTATCTGGTGCATCCTTTTTAGTTAGATCAGTTAGCGAGCTGGTGAGGTTGGAATAATTAGGTACAAACCTTCTATAATATCCCGCCAGCCCGAGGAACTGTCTAACCTCCTTTTTGGTCTTGGGGCGCGGACAGGTCGCAATCGCTGCTGTCTTATCAATTTGGGGAACGCACCTGTCCATGCCCCAAGTGGAAGCCCAGATACCTTACTTCCACGCGCCCAATCGCACACTTCTTCGGGTTGGCCGTGAGCCCAGCCCCTCTCAGCGATCTTAGGACGGCCCTCAAATGCTGCATATGCCACTGCCAATCATTACTGAAGATAATAATATCATCCAGATAGGCAGCAGCATATGCAGCATGGGGACACAAAATTTTATCCATGAGACGCTGAAAGGTAGCTGGTGCCCCAAACAGCCTGAACGGAAGTGTAACGAATTGGTGTAATCCGAACGGCATTGTGAAAGCTGTCTTTTCTTTGGATAATGGCGACAAGGGGATCTGCCAATATCCCTTTGTTATGTCCAGTGTCGAATAAAATCGAGCCGTACTGAGCCGGTCAAGCAATTCGTCCACCTGCGGCATTGGAACTTCGACACTGCGTTCACCTTGCTATAATCCACACAGAACCGCACTGAGCCGTCCATTTTGGGAACCAGAACTATCGGGCTCGCCCAGTTACTGCTGGATTCTTCTATTACTCCCATTTCAAGCATTGCCCCTAATTCTGCCTGAACTACCTTTTTCTTGTGTTCAGGTAATCTATATGGCCGGCTGCAAATGACCACGCCCGGCTCTGTCTCGATGTGGTGCTGAATGAGAGCCGTATGACCCGGTAGGGGAGAGAACACGTCAGAAAACTCTGCTTGTAATTTAGATAAATCAGTGAGCTGGGAGGGCGAGAGGCTATCTCTCCATAGATAGCCGCCCCAAAGTGTGGAGTTTTGTTCTCAAGTCCAGCACATACTGAATTTCGCTTTTGGCCTGAGATGGTCTGTCCTCCCAAGTCTCTCTCAGGACGTACAGTACCCCGCGGGGATGGCGTCCAAAGAGAAACGCGAAGGGGGAAAACCCCGTGGAGGCTTGTGGGACCTCTCGCACTGCGGATAACAGGGGTTCTAACCACCTATCCCAATTTTTGGCGTCCTCTTGAACAAATTTATGAATCATAGATTTAAGCGTGCGATTAAAACGTTCGACCAGCCTGTCCGTTTGTGGGTGAAAGACGCTGGTATGAACCAATTTAATGCCCAATAATTCGTAAAGTTTGCGTAACGTGCGTGACATAAACACCATGCCTTGATCAGCGAGGATTTCTTCCGGAATCCCCACTCGGGAGATTAAACTAAACAGTGCGTCCGCAACACTCTTAGCGGAAATGTTGCGGAGAGCCACTGCTTCGGGATATCGCGTTGCATAATCCACAATGACTAATGCAAAGCGATGCCCTCTCACTGATCACTCTAATGGCCCGATGAGGTCCATACCAATTCTTTCGTAGGGGACCTGCATTAATGGGAGAGGGCGCAAAGGAGCTTTTGGGGTGGCCGGTGGATTTACCAACTGACATTCACGACAAGACGCGCACCACCTGCGCACATTCTCGTGAATGCCCGGCAAAAAAAATTGGGTCATGAGGCGATTTAGTGTTGCCGTTTGTCCTAAATGCCCAGCCATTGGATTAGTATGAGCCGCTTGGCAAAGCATTTCCCTGCGGCTCTTTGGAACTAACAATTGGGTTGTATCCTCCTTTGTCTGAGTGTCTTGGTCACTCGATACAACCTATCTTTTATGATCGCAAAATATGGATAAGAAAGCAGACATCCAGGCTGGAGAGGCTGACCATCGATGGTACTGACCTTTTCAAACGCATGTTTTAGCGTTTCGTCGTGAGACTGCCCCAGGGGAAAATCATTGCGGTCTGAAAGAATAAGTCTTTTGATTTCGCTCTGTTCCCCTGAAGCTGAACTCACTGGTCCCTGATCAGTTTCTCCCACCTGCACTCGCACATCCTTATCCAGTGACTTTTCCCCCCAAGAGGCATCCGAGCATAAACACCCCAATAATTTATTAAATGCTGGCCAATTCGTTCCCAAAATTATTGGATGCTGGAGGTGCGGATTAACTGCCACCTCAACACTATGCTTTTGACCCCTGAATTGAATATTGACGGGCACTATAGGATATTTCACCACATCCCCGTGCATACACCGCACCCTAACTATGCGGCCTGTATCCAATGCCCCGGACGAAATCAGGCTTTGATGAACGGAGGTTTGGTTACATTCTGAGTCCACCAAAGCCTGATAGGTACCCCCCTTGATACTCACAGGTATTTGGTACCAGCCAGCTTGACCAGGGGTAGCCTTCGGGGCCTCCAGGACCCGGATCATTGTCCCGACCTCCATAACCGGACACCTATCCACAAAATGCTCCGGGTCCCCGCAATGCCAACAGGCCGGCCCAGACCTGCCCGCCGCTCTCGTGGCAGAGAGTGGGTTAAATGGTTGGCGCAGAGAGAGGGGAGAAGCAGGAGCGGGGTCCGGCCAGTCAGCAGAGAGTCCCGCCCCCCTGGGCGGGGCTCTAGGTCCGTAGAGCTGTCCCTGTTCAGTTTCACCCCGCCCCCAGGGCGGAACACGAGGCGGGCCGGGCGGACGAGACCTGGGAAGAGGGACAGGCCTAGAGAAAGAGGGGGAAAGAAGAGAGGGAGAGGTAGATGGGAGGGGTTCGCCGACCCCTTGGCACGCCACCATGTGGTCCTCCGCCAGATGGATGGCTGAGTCCAGCGACGTGGGGCGGTGGCACTGGACCCACTCGGCGGTTTTCTTTGGGAGCCGAGTGATGAACTGCTCCAGTACCACACAATCGACGACCTGGTACACGTCGCTTTTTCGCACAAGCTGGCGTTTCCGGTTTGACGCATTCGCATGCGTTTGAATGGAAGTCAATGGAACGAAAAGTGCAGTGTGACCGCACCTTAAGCCCATCTTGAGTAGTGGATCTCCAGTGGTTTTGGTCTGTTCTTCTGTTACAGGTGTATGTTGAGAGATGAGGCGAGTACAGAGATCCACAATACAAACGGGTTTATTCACAATACCAGAAAACAGGAACAACATACATGGTTAGAAAACAATCAAGAACAGATAAGGAGTGCAGGGAAAGTGTCCAACTTAAAGGGAGTGTTAGGTACTATGTATATATATTATATATAAATTACACAATAATTTCACGTTTTTTTTTCAGTGCATATGCAATTGTAGAGTTGTTTGAGCTTTCGGTGATGTTTGTCTGCAAAGTTTCTTAATGTTTTCAACAATTCAAGGCCCTTAATTAGTTCCCTATGGACTTTGACAGACAACTGATAATAGGCATTCATATTTAACACAAATGAACCCAAGAGTCAAGTCAAAAACAAATAGTTTGTATCACTTACATTGGATAATGCAAACATTAAAGGATTAGTTCTTTTCAGAATTAACATTTCCTGATAATTTACTGACCCCCCATGTCATCCAAGAAGTTTATTTCTTTCTTTCTTCAGTCGAAAAGAACCTTGATTATTTTTCGACTGAAGAAAGAAAGACATGGGGGTGAGTAAATTATCAGGTAATTTTAATTTGAAAGTGAACTGATCCTTTAAGGGTAGTTATATTTTGATGTCTTACTGCTCATGAATCTAATGGATAATGTGTGGAGAAAAAAGGTCAACAGAGGTCCATATATGACCATGAGACCGAACTAAAATAGTGCATATCGTTTAATTAGCTATCATTTAATTAACTGTTGACCCCCTGGTTGGCCCTTGCCTGAATGTTTTACCAGTGTGATTATATTGTGTTTTTACTTAACCACTTTTACAAAATATGGTAAAAGAACTTAAATGTTCTAAAAACATTCTAATTTCTGCCATTTTAAACTGTGCATTTAGGACCAACATTAAAAACCTTGCAAAAGAAAAAAAAAATTGTGAATTTAAATGTACGTAATCATGGTTGCTAGGAAACTGTATCTGTCATAAATTTAAAAGACATAAAAGGCATGGTCATCACACATCTGTTGAAATGGATGAGAGCAACATCTCAGAAGCTTTTACATAAGAAATTCTTTTAATATTTTAAAGATTTAAAAAGGAATTCCTAAAGAAGAATAAGACTACAAAAGGTTTTACATATTATTCCTTTTTAGGATTTAAAATCATCAAAACTCTTTTTGTATTTCTTTTGAAACTATACTTCAACTTTCACAGTTATCACTTTGCCTTTACAGTCTGCATCTTTCTGCCATTTTCCTTCACAGAAGCTTTTTTTCTGTACATATATGAGTACATCAAGGATTTAATTGTTGTTCATTGGATTTTAGAGTTGTTGTTTTTTTATATTTGTGTCTATATGTTATGAGTTCGATGAATGAAAATGGTGAATGAAAATTTCACTGTGAACAAGATAGACAGTTTTATAATCACTGGATTTGATCACCTGCAGAACCAAAAGCTCCTCGGATTCCTCATCTTAATAACCTACATGCTCATATTGCTTGGGAATGGCATCAATCTGTGTATCATCATGACTGACAGACATTTACACAAACCAATGTACATATTAATCTGTAATCTAGCTGTTGTTGACATAATGTTCTCCTCTACCTGCAGCACAACTATGATCTCAGTGCTGCTGGCTGAGATTAAAACTGTCTCATACTACTCTTGTATCTCAAGGATGTACTTCTATAATCTTGGTGATTTCACAGAGTGTATGGCTCTGACATTAATGGCAATTGACCGACTTATTGCAATTAGGCTTCCTTTAAGGTATCACAGCATTGTAACAAATTCACGAACATTTCTGTTTATTTTTCTAACCTGGGTCAGTGGTTTCGCTATATTAGGTTTTTTGACATCTGTGGTAGACAATCTCCCATACTGTCAACCTGTTATCAGATATGTGTTCTGTGGGTATCCTTCAATGGTCAGAGCTGCTTGTGTTGATGCTGAACCATATTTTACCCCGACTACAATATTAAGTGTGTGGATGTTGTGTGGACAGTTTCCTTTTATTATGTGCACCTATGGTGTTCTGGCATATAGTGTGACTAAACTCTCTAATGATGCAAGCAGAAAGCAAATGATCAACACTTGTTTGAGTCACCTCATTGTCTTGTTTAGCTATTTTGCACCAAGGCTGGTCACTACATTATTTACTCGAATAGGAGTTGTGCTTACTTTAACAGAGAGAAATGCATTATCGATAATAGCCTCTGTAGTTCCTCCCTTAATAAACCCCACTGTTTATTGTACCAGGACTAAAGAGATCAGAAAACGAATAGTAGGTGTATTTTTTCATAATTGTTTATTTTACTTAATCATTAAAAGGCAGGTTGGGTAGATTAATCATGGTGGATTTAAAATATTCATTCTTAAATTGAGGTGATGTTTCTGTTGCATGTGTTTTGTGATGCTCTTGCTGTAGGCCAAATCATAGACATTTGTTTGTTAGAAGAAAAATATATGTGAAGCTCTGATTATTTTTTATATGACAGAATTAGAAGACATTAATAATGTAATGTTAAACAGAAAACAAAAATATTTGTTGATGCATTGTGTATTTCTGCCATGTATATGAAGCATGAATCACATTAATAAATTTAATCAGCATCAAATAATGTCTCTTTTCCCTCAGTCTCGGAAGTTACTGATTCTATTAAAGCATGTGTAATGGGATCTCAAACACTACTGGGAACATTATCTACTCAGCTAATATTAGTTTATTAATAAGGTAGCTTATAAATATATATGGCTTATAAATTAAAGAAGAAGCTCATCTCCTTAGTCTTACATTGGTTTTTACAAAATATGATGCTAGAATTAAAATGTTCTAAAAACATTTTAATTTTTAAACTGTGTGTTTGAGACCATCATTAAAAACCACTGCTAAAGAAATTTTTTTGTGACTTTAAATTTACGTAATCGTGGTTGCTAGGAAACTATGACATATCTGTCATACAGTTAAAAGAAATAAAAGGCAGGACATCACACATCTGCTGAAATGGATGAGAGCAACATCTCAGAAGCTTTTGCATAAGACATTCTAATATTTTAAGAATCTAAAAAGGAATTCCTAAAGAAGAATAAGACTAGAAAATGTTTTACATATTATTCATATTTATAATTTAAAATGATCAAAACACTTTTTTTATTTCTTTTGAAACTATACTTCAACTTTCACAGTTTTTCTCATTTTGCTGTTACAGACGCTATCTGCATCTTTCTGCCCGTTTCCTTCACAGGAGCTGTTTTTCTGTGCATATATGAGTACATCAAGGATCTAATTGTGTTTTTAGATTTTAGATCTAATAGTTGTTGTTTTTTTAAATATTTGTGTCTGTGTGATAGGAGTACGGTGACTGAAAATGGTGAATGAAAATTACACCATGAACAATGTAGACATCTTTATAATCACTGGATTTGATCACCTGCAGAACCAAAAGCTCCTCGGATTCCTCATCTTAATAACCTACATGCTCATATTGCTTGGGAACAGCATCAATCTGTGTATCATCATGACTGACAGACATTTACACAAACCAATGTACATATTAATCTGTAATCTAGCAGTTGTTGATATAATGTTCTCCTCTACCTGCAGCACAACTATGATCTCAGTGCTGCTGGCTGAGATTAAAACTGTCTCATACTACTCTTGTATCTCAAGGACGTTCTTCCATCATCTTGGTGATATCAAAGTATGTATGGCTCTGACATTAATGGCAATTGACAGACTTCTTGCAATTAGGCTTCCTTTAAGGTATCACAGCATTGTAACAAATTCACGAACATTTCTGTTTATTTTTCTGACCTGGCTCATTGGTTTTACTATAATGGCTGTTGTGATATCTGTGGTAGACAGTGTCCCATACTGTCAGCCTGTCATCAGATATGTGTTCTGTGACTATCCTTCCATGATCAGAGCTGCTTGTGTCAATCCTGAACCATATTTTTTATTGTCTGCAATAATTACTCTTTGGTTTTTGTGTGGACAGTTTCCCTTTATTATGTGCACCTATGCTGTTCTGGCATATAGTGTAACTAAACTCTCCAACAACTCAAACAGAAAGCAAATGATCAGCACCTGCTCCAGTCATCTCATTGTCTTGTTTAGTTATTTTGCACCAAAGCTGGTCTCAATTTTACTAACTCGAATAGGTGTTGTGCTAAATTTAACAGAGAGGAACGCAATAACGATTGTAGCCTCTCTTGTTCCGTCCTTAATAAACCCCACTGTTTATTGCACCAGAACTAAAGAGATCAGGAAACGTTTAGCAGATATATTTTTGCACCAAACCACTTAAAGGTTTTTATCATAATATTATTATATTATGATATAATTATTCATTATTGTGTTTATTATCATGGATGATTGTCAAAATGTTGGTGATGGGTTTTTTTTTTTCTTCACATTAGAGATAGTACAGTAGGTATGTTGCTATCTTGTCTGTTTTCAAAATGAAGAAAATAGGAAAAATATTTGGAGATTTGTCCATATTTTTACATTATTTTAAAATTATGTATACACACAGTGTTTTAGGAGCTCTTATGAGCCCGTACCCTAAACCTAGCCACTTCTCAAAAAGAAAAAATAAACTATATAATATGTAACTTTTTATCAATTTTACTAGTAGTCCACTGTATGAAGAATTTTTGGGTATAATATGTCACAGTTTACTTTATTTTGCTATTCACACATACATAAATGAATAATAGTGTCCTGCACCCACTAGTAAAATATATCAAAAATATCAAAAATATCTGAATAATTTTTGGTTTGACTGTGTATATATACTCTATATTGGCAAAAGTTTTGGGACGCCTGCCTTTACATGCATATGAACTTTAATGACATCCCATTCTTAATCTGTAGGGTTTAATATGGAGTTGGCCCAACTTTTGCAGCTATAACAGCTTCAACTCTTCTGGGAAGGCTTTCCACAAGGTTTAGGAGTGTGTTTATGGGAATTTTGACCATTCTTCTAGAAGCGCATTTGTGAGGTCAGGCAGTGATGTTGGCGAGAAGGCCTGGCTCACAGTCTCCGCTCTAATTCATCCCAAAGGTGTTCTATGGGGTTGAGGTCAGGACTCTGTGCAGGCCAGTCAAGTTCCTCCACACCAAAATTGCTCATTCATGTCTTTGTGGACCTTGCTTTGTGCACTGGTGTGCAGTCATGTTGGAAGGGGCCATCCCCAAACTGGGATGAAACACTACTGGGGCGATCCTCTTGACCATAAAGGATTAGTTCACCCAAAAATAAAAAATAAAAATTGTCATCAATTACTCACCCTCATTTCGTTACAAACACGTAAGAATTTTGTTCATCTTTGAAAAGCAAATGAAGATATTTTTAAAATATTTCTATCCCTCCATTGACTGTCCATGCAACTATCACTTTGTCACTTCAAAGAGTTCATAAAGAGATCATAAAAGTAATCCATATATGAATCAAGCGGTTCAGTCCGAATTTACACGTTCGCTTTTTATGATGAACAGATTGAATTTAGGCTTTTACACACATATAAACACTGATCAGCGAACATAAACAGAAGCTCAACCGCACTTGCTTGATGCACGAGAGCAAACCTCATTGGTTCTTGCGTAAGCTCAAATGTGCTGCGTAACACACAAGAATGAACCTCATTGGTTCTCATACATCAAGCAAGCATGCTTGAGCTTCTGTCAAATCTCATGTGTGCACTGATAAATGTTTATATGTGAATAAAAGCCTAAACTCTTCTTGCCTTTTTTTTTCTGAGGTAAGAGACTTTTGGGCCACAGTCTACAAGTTGAGAAACACTGCACTATATTACTATATTATATCTTTACTTAACCTGTTCTTCAATATTTAATGTATGTTTGATTAAATGTTTTGAAACAAGATTTTATGACAGACACAGTTTAAGCTATATAACATATTGGAATAATCAAATCAGAAGCTGAATTGAAATTAAATCAAATAAAATCGTGAAATTTATTTCAGTGCCCAGCCATAATTTTTATTAATCTCTTAATAGCAAAAAATAAATAAAATAATGTTAATAAAAAAATCTTGCTCAACTGCAAAGACAGAACAAACCTTTAAATAAATAATTGTCTCTATTTATTATCAGAATGCTCAACCCTGGAGAGAGTTCTTCACACAAGCCTGGCTGGTCCCCCCTTTTCTTCATAAACCATGATCAACCTAAACCTTTATATAACTTGAAATATACTGTGTCATCTTATGCATTGTAAAAACAGTGACATTAATTAAATGAGTTTGTATAATGAAATATTATATACATACAGTACAGTCCAAAAGTTTGGAACCACTAAGATTTTTAATGTTTTTAAAAGAAGTTTCGTCTGCTCACCAAGGCTACATTTATTTAATTAAAAATACAGTAAAAAACAGTAATATTGTGAAATATTATTACAATTTAAAATAACTGTTTTCTATTTGAATATATTTCACAAAGTAATTTATTCCTGTGATGCAAAGCTGAATTTTCAGCATCATTACTCCAGTCTTCAGTGTCACATGATCCTTCAGAAATCATTCTAATATGCTGATTTGCTGCTCAATAAACATTTATGATTATTTTCAATGTTGAAAACAGTTGTGTACTTTTTTTTCAGGATTCCTTGATGAATAGAAAGTTCAAAAGAACAGCATTTATCTGAAATACAAAGCTTCTGTAGCATTATACACTACCGTTCAAAAGTTTGGGTCAGTAAGAATTTTTATTTTTATTTTTTTGAAAAGAAATTAAAGAAATGAATACTTTTATTCAGCAAGGATGCATTAAATCAATCAAAAGTGGCAGTAAAGACATTTATAATGTTACAAAAGATTAGATTTCAGATAAACACTGTTCTTTTGAACTTTCTATTCATCAAATAATCCTGAAAAAAAATATTGTACACAAATATTTTGAATATATATCTGCTGCTCAAGAAACATTTAATGTGTACAATTGTACAAAATATTTGTGTACAAACGATTTTGATTTAATGCATCCTTGCTGAATAAAAGTATTCATTTCTTTAATTTCTTTTCAAAAAAATAAAAATAAACATTTTTACTGACCCCAAACTTTTGAACGGTAGTGTATAATGCTACAGAAGCTTTGTATTTCAGATAAATGCTGTCCTTTTGAACTTTCTATTCATCAAGGAATCCTGAAAAAAAAAGTACACAACTGTTTTCAACATTGAAAATAATCATAAATGTTTATTGAGCAGCAAATCAGCATATTAGAATGATTTCTGAAGGATCATGTGACACTGAAGACTGGAGTAACGATGCTGAAAATTCAGCTTTGCATCACAGGAATAAATTACTTTGTCAAATATATTTAAATAGTACACAGTTATTTTAAATTGTAATAATATTTCACAATATTACTGTTTTTTACTGTATTTTTTATTAAATAAATGTAGCCTTGGTGAGCAGACGAAACTTCTTTTAAAAACATTAAAAATCTTAGTGGTTCCAAACTTTTGGACTGTACTGTATAATAATAATGAAAGTTTACTTAATAGAAAAAAGTTGCGTGAACTTGAATTTGATTGTATTATCTGTCTAGAGATCCCAGAGAATTGAGTCTCTCCACATTTCTCACATGCAGGTTTTGCTTCTGTGATAAACTGAAGCTCTGTTCCAAAACACAGTGAGCTGCCTAAGATGTCATCATACTATAAGAATATCCTGTATGCTTTAGAGCTGGAAACTTCCTTGTTAGTCCAATAAAAGCTTTAATTGACACCAGACCCAGCAAACGACAGGATTTACAAAGTGGGGATCTATGACATCAAAGGGCAGCAAGCACCGCCTCTGCAGAAGATCAACGCCTACTTCATCGCTGCCTGTTTAGCCCCGCCCACCGATTCACACATGACATGCAATAGAGTACCTCAGGGATGATGCATTTTTGTAGGCAAAACCCGGAAGCGATTAGCATTTTAGGACTTCCAGTTCCATCGCCGTAAAGTCTATGGGTTTTTTGAATGGGTTTTTGCTAAATCGCCTGAAATAAGGTCTGTGGTTAACAAAGCCTCTAAATATTTTCACGTGTTGATCTGGCATAAAACACATCAGTTATAACCCGCTTATGATTTTTTAAACTTTTACTGTGTCTTAAAAACGGCGGTTGCTAACAAATTGCTAAAAGGGACTACTTCCTTTGGCGGGGACTTTAGACATCATCATGACAAACAGGACATTTGGACAGCATTTCTCATGAAAAAGTGGATAAGTATTCATACACAGCACAGATCATAATCAGCGAGCATGTTTTTAAATAAAGTTGTTTTCTAAATACAGTTTGAGGAAGTTTGGTGGTGGTGACATTGATCCGCGACCACATGGTGTGCTGTAGTCAATTTATAGCCTGAATTATATATTATATAACACTGAATTAAACCATGCTTTTAAAGTGTATACTTAGTGATGTTATTTATGACACTGAAGCTTCGATGTGCGTATCGCGCATACGACACAATAGGTGTGTTCGACATCGGCTGCGGCTGGATGTAACCGGTCGGCGAGATTAGCTGCGTGCAGGCGGTGAGGAGCTGAAAACGGAGATGTGAAGTCGGACACTTTCTGCTTCCCGTAGTGACGCTCGCGCTGTGTTTGCATCGGTTTGCATTAGGGCTGGACGATTATGGCCTAAAATCAAAACCTCGATTAATTGAACATTTTACCTCGATTACGATTAATGAACGATTATTTTATTTCTGATTTTTTCTTTTTTTTTTGCCCTCATAGTTCACTGACAAGGTTTGTACTGTAAATAGCCTATGATTGACTATTAAGGTGGGATATTTTTTTTCCTGTTGAAAGAGTGATCTGACATCATAGCTCACTATCAGCAGTTATTTTATCTATGGTTTGTAACATTTCTTACAGGTTTCTGCTCGTTGTAAATCAGATAAAGATAAATTAGCACAGTACCAGTACTGATTGCGTGTGTGAATTAGTCATACCGTCTCTCTATTAATTGTGAAGCTGTGGGTTGTAAATAGTTCCTTCAAAAGTATAAAAAATAGATGCTATAACTTTTGAGTTTCTAAGCTATTTTAGTGATAAATCACAGGACAGCGCTGACAACAAGTTTCTGCGTTCCTCTGTGTGCGCGCGATCTTCACGTTTTGCGCAGCTGTTTGTATGAGTGTTCGTGCTACATGCAGCTGCGCGAGCGCGGCATAGATATATGTAGGCTATATATCTATGCGAGCGCGGTAGATCGATATAATAATACACATCCGATCGTCTAGTCGCTTGAATGTCCAAACCATAAAACAAATACAACTGACAAAGTTTAGTCAAGACACAAGGCTCACCGCTCGCGCGCCATCACAAAAGGTGTGTTCGACATCGGCTGCGGCTGGATGTAACCGATCGGCGAGATTAGTCGCGTCCAGGTGGGGAGGAGCTGAAAACGGAGACGTGAAGTCGGACACTTTCTGCTTCCCGTAGTGACGCTCGCACTGCGTTTGCATCGGTTTGCATACTTTATCACAGCTGAAGTGAAATAAATGCAATATTTGACTACTACACTGATGTTTCAGAGACCTTTTCATTCAATACTTTACTGCTTACAGCGTCTGTTTTTACAAGAATAAAGTTCAGCATAAGCATATGTTATTTAAATAACAATGTAGTGGGGTCTTTGTTTTTTATCCGTTTTATTTTGATAAACATGACACAATACAACATCGCGACTACATGAAAAGAGCTTTAACTGTTATAAAAACAGATTTTTGAGCATTAGGCGTGACAATAAACCATAGACTGTAAAAAAAATATGGACGTAGTGTCCGTGACGTCACCCATAGAGTTCTGAACAGCAGTTCTGACGCGTAAATGAGGCCGCGGCCATCTTAGCAGCACGTGACCGCACGTCACTCACGGATAACTGAAAATGGGCAAAGAGGCGGGATGTAGTTGGAGCCCATGCGACTTGTTGCTGAAACCACGCCCGCCTAGCATATCTATCTAAGATACTATCTAAAATATTAATAAAGATAACAATATCATTAGAAAGTACTAAAGGTTTACTGTCAATCTACGGTGTTTTTTAAGATAACGTTATAGATGCTCTAACACCAGTAGGCTAATTAATTTGTGTGGGGTGTGCAAATAACACAAAAAAAATCAACTGGGACTTCATACCTTTAATGAAATAGAGATCACGAGATGAATCCAATCCGTTGCACTTGTCCATTTCAAAAAATAAAAAAACTACTTTTTGTTCATGAAAGCGTTAAATACATGAAATCTTTATATATTATCCATCGTTTGCATTACATATCTAAGGAATGATTTGCTCTCCATCATCGTTCTTCAAGAAAGGATGCAATCTAAGCATCGTTTATAATGTAAAAACTCTATACGTACAGTACCAGATATCAGTATAACTCTCAAATGTTCTCTCAAACTAATGAGCATGTGTCCAAAGTATAATTTTTCAAAATAGTGCAGCAGTTTTAGTTATATCCAACTTTATATAAAACTTTTAGCCAATGCCACGACGATCCAAGAATAATAATGTTCATTTGTACACTCAATACTTGGTCGGCAGCACATATTACAGCAAATGACTTGCTCTAGCACAAATTACAGCATCAGTGAAGTGTGGCATGGAAGTGATCAGCCTGTGGCACTGCTGAGGCACTATTGAGCTTTCAGATCATCTGTATATTGTTGGATTGACTGTTTCTCATATTTCTCTTGAAAATTGTTGGCTGGCCAATAAAGCACAGTAATATTATGGTCAGCAAACCACTTGGAAGTGGTTTTTGCACTGTGAGCAGGTGCTAAAGTCCTGCTGGAAAAGGAAATCAGCATCTCCATAAAACTTGTCAGCAGATGGAAGCATAAAGTGCTCCAAAATCTCCTGGAAGATGGCTGCATTGACTTTGCACTTGATAAAACACAATGGACCAACACCAGCAGACGTCATGGCCTCCCAAATCATTACTAACTTCTGAAACTTCCCACGAGACTTGGATTCTGTGCCTCTCCAGTCTTCCTTCAGACTCTGGGACCATGATTTCAACATGAAATGCAAAATTTACTTTTATCTGAAAAGAGGACTTTCGACCACTGTTCACTGTCCAGTTCTTTTTCTCCTTAGCCCAGGTAAGATGCTTCTGACATTGTTTCTGTTTCAGAAGTGGCTTGGTAGTCCTTTTCCTGAAGATGTCCGAGTGTGGTGACTCTTGATGCGCTGACTCAGGCTTCATTCTACTCATTGTGAAGCTCTCCCAAGTGTTTGAATCGGCTTTACTTGACAGTATTCTCAAGCTTGTGGTCATCCCTGTTGCTTGTGCACCTTTGCCTTCCCAATTTCTTCCTTCTAGTCAACTTTGCATTGAATATGCTTTGATACATCGCTCTGTAAACAGCCACCCCATTCAGTAATGACCATCTGTGACTTACTCTCTTTGTGGAGGGTGTCAATGATTGTCTCCTGGACCATTGCCAAGTCAGCAGTCTTCCCCATTAGTGTGGTTTCAAAGAACAAGAGATACCCGAAATTTATACTGTAGGGATGGTCATTTAATGAAACTCAAATGTAAGTATTCTAATATTTTGAGATACTGGATTTTGGACTTTCATTAGCTGTACGCTCTAATCATCAAAATTAAAAAAAAAAAAAAAAAAAAACTTTTGTTTTACTTTACATGTAGGGAATCTAGAATATATGAAAGTTTCATTTTTAAAAATAATTTACAATAAAAAAATGAACTTTTTCACGATATTCTAATTATATGACCAGCACCTGTATGTGTTAACTGTTCTTTTTGTGGAATATGTCCAGAAACAATGGTACATATGTTCTGGCAATGTCCCTATGCCATCACTTTCTGGATACATTACTGTTAAACTTATTGCTGATTTTTCTTTGTTTTGGAAAAATGTACTGTTTGGTTTCCATGATAACAAGAATAAAAAACACCAAGAAATATACCTAATTAATTTATTGATCATTTTAGGGAAATATCACATTCACAAAGCCAAATTTAGCAATTCTAAACCTTCTTTTATTGCTTTTGGTAAGGAGACGGAACAGTACATCAATTCCATCCATGATTCAAAAAATAAGAAGGCTGCTAAAACCATTCAGCTATGCTCTATCTTTAATGTATTTATTTGAAACTCCCCCTGGCTCTGCTCTTGTCTTATTTGATATTTCTGTATTAATGACTCTATTTGTGTGTTCTTATTGTTTGTATCGTAAAGATATAATAAAGATTTTTTTTTTTAAAAAAAAGAAAAAAAAAGAGAGAAACTGCGCTGGCTATCTCAGGCGGCTGATCTCGAATCGCTCTCGCGGTACTTTAAAGCCATACGTCACAGTCACATGACGTCAGCGCTGTCTCAAGTCGGACAACATTTCTTACCGGCATGCACTGCTTCAAGTCAGCCGCCGATCGGTCTTTGCGGCGCTGCATCAAGTCGAACAAGTCTAATTTCTAGTGAAGCCTCATATCGGGGTGTGTATTAGCGATGGGCAAATGAAGCCTCATGAAGCACTGAGGCTTTCCCTTCATTGTTTCAGTAAAAGATTCAAAGTTTCGAGAGTGTCAAAAACAGCGCCATCTGGTGTCTAGTAAAAAATAAAGTAGCCAAAACTCAGTGAAAGAAGCTTCTGTTACGTAGCTGTTACGTCCTCAAATAAAAGCCTAAATAGCGCGCGCCTGTGTGTGTTGAATTACTCAAATTCATTTACCTGTTTAACTGTGACATTTAATGCCAGTATGAATATCAATATGATGTAACATAAGAATAAATGTAGCCTACACATATATGAATTGCATATGGCAAAATATTTTATTTTCCTGAAATAATTTGTATTCTTAATATTACTTGTATGACTGGGTATTTAAAAATGTAATTTAATAAGTCTAAATGAAAACCTACTCGTAAAGTAAGATCTGGGGGTTCGAACTTTCCGACACTCAAAGTGAATCTCGCACGTGATTGGACAGAAAGTGAGGCTTCATTTGTCATCAATCACGTGACTCTGGGAAACCAATACACACTAGCGATGGGCAAATGAAGCCTCATGAAGCACTGAGGCTTTCCCTTCATTATTTCGGTAAAAGATTCAAAGCTTCGAGGGTGTCGAAAACAGCGCCATCTGGTGTCTAGTAAAAAATAAAGTAGCCAAAACTCAGTGAAAGAAGCTTCTGTTACGTAGCTGTTACGTGCTCAAATAAAAGCCTAAGTAGCGCGCGCCTGTGTGTGTTTAATACTCAAATTCATTTACCTGTTTAACTGTGGCATTTAATGCCAGTATGAATATCAATATGATGTAACATAAGAATAAATGTACAAATATATGAATTGCATATGGCAAAATATTTTATTTTCCTGAAATAATTTGTATTCTTAATATTACTTGTATGACTGGGTATTTAAAAATGTAATTTAATAAGCCTAAATGAAAACCTACTCGTACAGTAAGATCGGGGGATTCGAACTTTCCGACACTCAAAATGAATCTCGCACATGATTGGACAGAAAGTGAGGCTTCATTTGTCATCAATCACGTGACTCTGGGAAACCAATACACACCCCGATACGAGGCTTCACTAGAAATTAGGCTTGTTCGACTTGATGCAGTGTCGCAAAGACCGATCGGCGGCTGACTTGAAGCAGTGCATGCCGGTAAGAAATGTTGTCCGACTTGAGACAGCGCTGACGTCATGTGACTGTGACGTATGGCTTTAAAGTACCGCGAGAGCGATTCGAGATCAGCCGCCTGAGTTAGCCAGCGCAGTTTCTCAAGAGGAGCTGCACGAGTGCTGATGACGACACAGCTGTTTCATGATTGGCCAGATTCACCGCATGACAACGATCACGTGTGTTTCGTGTTTATTGCATAGACTGTAAAAAAATATGGACGTAGTGTCCGTGACGTCACCCATAGAGTTCTGAACAGCAGTTCTGACGCGAAAATGAGGCCGCTGCCATCTTAGCTGCGCATCACCGCACGTCACTCCCGGATAACTGAAAATGGGCAAAGAGGCGGGACGTAGTTGGAGCCCATGTGACTGGTTGCTGAAACCACGCCCACCTAGCATATCTATCTTAGATACTATCTCAAATATTAATAAGATAACAATATCTTTAGAAAGTACTAAAGGTTTACTGTCAATTTAGTTTTTTAAGTTAACGTTATAGATGTTCTAACACCAGTAGGCTAATTAATTTGTGTGGGGTGTGCAAATAACACAAAAAAATCAACTGGGACTTCATACCTTTAATGAAATAGAGATCGCGAGATGAATCCAATCCGTTGCACTTGGGTAAAATGTCCATTTCAAAACATTAAAAAAAGCGTTAAATCCATGAAATCTTTATATATTATCCATCGTTTGCATTATATCTTCGGAATGATTTGCTCTCCATCATCGTTCTTCAAGAAAGGATGCAATCTGAGCACTGTTTATAATGTAAAACTCTATACGTACATATATAGGTACCAGATATCTGTATAACTCTCAAATGTTCTCTCAACATAACTATAATTTTTCAAAATAGTGCAGCAGTTTTAGTTATATCCAAGCAGTGCAGTTGGAGTTGTATATCCTCCTGGTATTGTCATATAGTAAATCTCAGGAACAAAACTTTTAGCCAATGCCACGACGATCCAACAACGTGTGTTCGGCATGTGAGCACATGTACACAGACTAGTGATGACCGTCTGACACCGATGCTCCGACACAAGCTTCGAACTCGAAGCAGGATTTTTCTTGAACTACTGCTTCGAAGCTTGCTTTGGTGCGGAAAAACCCACGTGACCGATGACGTCCGAAGCAGCAACTGCTTCGGTTCTCTGAGTGAATCACGTGACTGGTTCAGACTAGTCGATACTGCTTCGCATCGCGAGAGGCTTTGTGACGTGAGACTTTGCTGCGCACATGCTTCAGCAGCTTTTTTGGCGTGTAATATGACTATATAGACACCCAAAATGATGCACAAGATGTGAGTTTGTTGTAGTAGGAGTTTCAATCAAAGTTTATTTACATCATTCACGCAAACCCTAGTTACACTCATACAGACATTATTTTGCTATCTACAATTTCGCCACTAGATGTCACTGAAACGAAGCTTTGAATGAATGAACCCATTTTCAAAACAATTGATGAAGTGGTTCAATACTGGTTCATTGCTTCATTTGGACATCATTAACACAGACTGACATCTGTCTCGAGTATGCAGCAAGCCATATATTGTATAAAATATTCCAGAAAAAAGGCACAAATACGGCCGAGATGCCAAATTCAGTGGCTGAAATTAGCTGCTAAGGTGACATCCCAGCTAACCAAAATACGTGACTACGTAACTGCAACGTAATTTGGTGACCAAACTTTCGTCGTGGCGTGGCAACCGGAAAAGTGAAAGGTGCCTATACGTCGCCAGTTAGTAACTGCGACGTCGTGGCAACGTTGTGTATTATAGTTGTGTGTTGGTAATCAGTTGGTAATTTTTATATTTATTTATTTATTTTTCTATGGGCGGACATGCAGTAGTTTAACCTAATTTATGTCCTCATTTGCCTAAACTAATTTAAAGGCTATTCCAACAGCTGTGAACAATGAATGCAGACTCAAAATGAATTCAATTCATTTATTTTGAAAAACACACAGAACATGAACAAAACTCCAAATAAAAATAATAAAATACACTGAAACTATAAATAAAAAACATATAGCCTACAGCGAACCATAAAATAAAAGCATTCAAGACGTTTTGCACTCAGTATCAATAAAAACATATGCTATGCTAGCGTAACATTTTGCTAACATATTTCAGACGATCAAGGAAAGATACCATATAATCACAGAGGTAAAAATATTAATAAAAGTAAAGTAGACTGTGGGTAATGTTACTTAACCAATCTGACGCAGTTGTTGAACTTTATTGCTATAAAACTGACGAGAAACACGGAGAAACGTTGACGCTGTCCTCTCCAGCAGCTTGAATGTTTTCCCGGTTGCCATGGCAACTCTAACGGCCACCTGCACTAAAGTAAACATAACAATAAAAAAAGGTTTTGCGTCTTTCCAAATTAACTTTATACATTTTTATAAAAGACATTTATTGGTTGTCACCTCGGAAAAATAAATTCTTCTCTCAGAAAAATTAACTTTACAGTCTTATCAACATACTGTGGGCGCGCGCGCACTCCATTTGTGGAGGCGCGCACTGTATGTCACGTCACTATATATAAAAAGCAGTCATCCATACTCTGACTTGGTGAAAAGAAACATTTTTTTTTTCTTAAGGGACATTTCAGTCTTGTGTCTGACGTTTAATTACACATTTTAAATTGCAAATTCTGGTAATAATAACATAAAGAATGTGTAAATTATGGTAATGAAATTACGAGCACATGACGTTGCTGTAACGTTGCCAGTAAGTCATGGAATGACCATTATATTACGAATAGAGTACATATCTGGAACGTCCTTGGTTTTCTTATAACGTTAGGACGAAAACCAGACAAAATACAGATATATATAAATACAGATTTTCATGCTGGCATTTCTTTGAGAGAGTTTGCCTTCGCTTCCTGGAAGTAGGGGTAAAGTTGACAGCCTCATGTGGCAGGAAGGAAGTGAATACTTTTTTTTTTTTTTTGTTCTTAAAATCCTTTATTTGGATGTTTTCTTGCATGTCATTGACACATAGAACATGGATAACATCTAGAAAAAAATACTTACAAAAGGAAAATGACTATGAAGAAAACTATACACTGCAGCAACTGCCGGTGGGCTGAAATGGGTTAATTACGATAATTATTACGAGATCTGGCGTGAACGCAACGATCTGCTCCCCCAACCCAAATCAAACACACCTGAACAAGCTAATCAAGGTCTTCAAGATTAGGATAGAGAGTTAGATGCAGGTGAGTTTCATCTGGGCTGGAGGTGCCCGGACCTCCTTGGATCTTTAAAAACGCGTTTCTTTTTGTTGCGGGATTCAGTAGCACATTCTCTGTGCCTCGTTATTCCTCCTGATTCACTAATTCAGTGCGTTTTCTAGTAGCGTGCATTGTGAGCTCGCAGGTCGAGAGGATGACAGCTCGAGTGTTATGCTCATTGAGCGCTGTTTTATTGTGTCTGTCTGCATGTTTGAACACAAAAGACGCTGGAGTCGTAGGAGGTGAGAAGTTTTTTTAACTTCATTTCACAGCCCGAAGGAATGCGTGAATGAGTGCCTCTACATATATAATATAATATAATATAATATAAATATATAAATATAAATATATATGTATGTGTGTGTGTTTTACAATGCAGATTTTCAAACCATCTCTACAGTGATAGCAGGAACATAACTTTGTTTGTACAGCAGCTCTAGAAGAAAATGGTGTCATTGTCCAGTGTTTGTGATCATATACTTGACTAGAAGCAGATAAATGAACTTTCCCCGAAGTTTTCACACATTTCTAGTAACTTTCACAAACTGCAAGGAAACCATAAGTAACTCATTGAAACAAACATGAAACTATGAAGGATGAACTAGTATGTTCTTATAAAACCTACTTTGATAATCTTTGACAACTTCCAACTGAATTCAGCCCATAATACAGTTTCAAGCACAGGATGGAATAAAGATTTGCTATTCATGCTTTTGTATGTTTTGTGCTGTATGAGATTGAATGCTGCTTAATGGACTGATTATCTGTATCAATACAGTGAACCCTGCTGCTGAGCTGCCCAAGCCTCCCGTGAAGCCTCCAGTGAACCCTAACGCCGAGCCGCCCAAGCCTCCAGTGAACCCTGCTGCAGAGCCACCCAATCCTCCCGTGAAGCCTCCAGTGAACCCGGCCGCCGAGCCGCCCAAGCCTCCAGTGAACCCTGCCGCCGAGCCGCCCAAGCCACCCAATCCTCCCGTGAAGCCTCCGGTGAACCCTGCCGCCGAGCCGCCCAAGCCTCCCGTGAAGCCTCCGGTGAACCCTGCCGCCAAGCCGCCCAAGCCTCCAGTGAACCCTGCCGCCGAGCCGCCAAAGCCTCCGGTGAACCCTGCTGCAGAGCCACCCAATCCTCCCGTGAAGCCTCCAGTGAACCCGGCCGCCGAGCCGCCCAAGCCTCCAGTGAACCCTGCCGCCGAGCCGCCCAAGCCTCCAGTGAACCCGGCCGCTGAGCCGCCCAAGCCTCCAGTGAACCCTGCCGCCGAGCCGCCCAAGCCACCCAATCCTCCCATGAAGCCTCCGGTGAACCCTGCCGCCGAGCCGCCCAAGCCTCCAGTGAACCCTGCCGCCGAGCCTCCCGTGAAGCCTCCCGTGAAGCCTCCCGTGAAGCCTCCCGTGAAGCCTCCGGTGAAGCCTCCGGTGAACCCTGCCGCCGAGCCGCCCAAGCCTCCCGTGAAGCCTCCGGTGAAGCCTCCGGTGAACCCTGCCGCCGAGCCGCCCAAGCCTCCCGTGAAGCCTCCGGTGAAGCCTCCGGTGAACCCTGCCGCCGAGCTGCCCAAGCCTCCCGTGAAGCCTCCGGTGAACCCTGCCGCCGAGCCGCCCAAGCCTCCAGTGTGTGGCGGAAGCTGTCCTCAAAGTCCCCATCGAGGTGACCATGACGGACACGGACAAGGTCGCGGCCACGGCGGTGATGGACATGGTCACGGTGATGGACATGGTCACGGTGATGGACATGGTCACGGTGATGGACATGGTCACGGTGATGGACATGGTCACGGTGATGGACATGGTCACGGTGATGGACATGGTCACGGTGATGGACATGGTCGCGGCCACGGCGGTGATGGAAATGGGCAGGGTGATGGCCAATGTCAGTCATAGTGTATGTTTATCATCAAAATAAATCATGTTTAGTGAAGTGTCTTTCTGACTTATTTTTATTTATTTATTTTTTATTTTTTTTTATTTTATTTTTTTTTTTTCCTCCTTTCCATTTGCTGCGTTTTGCCAAAAACCACCACAAAATATAAATCCTTGCCTTATGGTTACGCCACTGGTAAAGCACTTGTTCGTGTACAGAAATTGTTGGAATGATGAGATCACCGCTTTCATGCGCTCAACATGTCTCTGATCGGCTACACGGTGTTCATCTCTGCAACCTTTCATGCCACAATCTAAATATAATGTCATGGATCTAAATGTAATGTACTTTTCACGATTAGTTAACCTTGAGAGCTATAATAGTAAAAATGCGCGAAAAGAGAGCGTAAAGCTGTGGTCACACTACACTTTTTGTTCCATTGACTTCCATTCAAACGTATGCGACTGCATCAGACCGGAAACGCAAGCTCGTGCAAAAATTCCGCGTATCGCTGCGTTCCAAAGTTCAAGTTCGGTGAACTCTGACCTGTGAATTCACATCACATGAAGACTTGCGACCAGTAGAAGATCGATTTGTCATATATATATATATATTTTTTTTTTTTTCCATTTTGAATGTATTAAAGTTGTTGAATTCATGTTTATAAAAAAGACGCTGTAGGCCGTGTCGTCATATCACGACCGTTACCACATCCGAAGAAATTTCACACGTTCAAAGTCTAGTGTGACCGCGGCTTAATACTTGGATATTTTCATATGCAAAGATGTTAGCCAGTCACAGCAGTGGGCGTTTACACTGAAGTCTCACAGCAGACACGCCCCTTAAAACACAGCGTTCAGACCATAGACTGTAAAAAAAAAAAAAAAAAAAAAAAAAAAAAAAGGTTCAAACCAGAAGGCTAAAATCAGGATAGGAAAAATGCCTTTTATTTATAAATGATGACAATTTTGGATGTACAAAGCATACCAACATAAGTGCACCCCACTAAACATTATAAAACAATTAACCAACGCAGTTCATGACCCCTTTAGCACACATGAAATCAAAATTGACCTTATTTTGTTAGCTCAAATTGCTAGTTTTGTGGTGAACAATTAATCCGTGCAAGTCAATCCACACAAAAAAATTGCCTGGCTTTGTAATATTTAATCAAAATCTGAAAATGCTCCTCCCCTCTGCAACGGTGCCCCTTCTCTGATGACATCAGTTTGACGGCTTGGGTTGAAAATGCTTAAACCACTCCCCTGCAACCGTTAGTCTGCTATGAGTGAGAGATGTTCATTGCCATGGTAATTTACGCTCCACAGCTAACCTGCTCCAGGGCAGGTTATGTTCTGGATTAGAGATCTCAAACTGAAATTGGACCAATCAGATGTAAGCTAAGAGACGCTGACACACCCAACAAAATAAAGTCACTCCCCCAGATTCTCTTCCTGCAAATTAAAGGTCATTATATAGTAAAAACAAATATTTAATGATGAAATTGTGTGGTTTCAATGATAATTACTTAAAATTATTTTATGATTTATATATGATTTGTATAAGTATATGATCTATATTTTTATTGATCCATTACACACAAGCACATTTAGTTTAACAGTTGTTATTAAGTTAGTTTCATATTAGTTTCAATGAATATTAATATAGATCACATGCAATATAAGGTGTAAATATACTACATTTAAATATGACGTGACCTTGTCCATGTTTGAGTCCATATCGCTATATATTATCAACTATATAAACTAACTTCACAACTTTCACTTGCACTGATAGAAAAAGATAATTTCTTTTATTTGTCCTCTTTCACAGACAAGCATTTTCCATTAGTGTAAACACGTTTAAATTCTTCATTTTTAAGCAAAAGAGTTTTGAATCGCGCTGGCTCTCTCGCGAGAAGTGAATCATAGTTTCTCTCTGTTGTAAGGCATATGATCCACTGATGTCACTCATTCATGTGCACGCGCTCCACAAACTCAGGATCAAAGCCCGAGTTGACAGAGAAAGTTGATGATAAGCATCATGGTACCAACAAAGCCGGATTGGAGTGGTTTGGATTTGTCAACTCAAAACTAATCCTATAACCCTGAGTTTGTTCAACTACCATCATGGTACAGGGCCCCAGGGCCCGTATGTGTAAAGCTGCTCAGAGTAAAATTTTATTCTTAAAGTGTCAAAATTCTAAGATGTAATTTATTCTTCCTAGACTTGGGATCCTTTTTATGAATCATACTTAAGTGTCAAGATTGGGTCTTAGCTGCTAAATTATTTTGGAAAGCTGGAGAGGTGTAACAAGATGGCAGCAAAGAAGAGACACACGCTCTCCAATAAAGATATGAAGTATTGACGTTAGATGATGACATGGAGTTGACAAAATGATATAAACTTAATTGTCAGTTCTTTTTGTAACTGACCTAATAAGAAATGTAATAAATATTAATGTTTAAAGTTGCTGTATGCGATTTCTCAAATTAGTTGTTGATATTTTAAATCAACCCCTCTCTTCATTGCTTTGCCTCCAAAACTCACACTCCAATCCTAACCACCCTGCTCCGTGTCGGTCTCGAACCCCGGCCCGATCGCTGCTGGCATGCGAGGCGAATGCACCACCAATGACAATAAACACCTCATTCTCTAGTGTTCCTCAGTGTGCAGTGGTTTACCTACAAAACTCTCATTGTAAAACTGAGTAGTGGCTAGCTCTTCTTGGTTTATGTGAATTTGCCGGTTGATGACAAATCCACTACAGAGCGTCCGGTAGGAGACTTTATCACAGATGGTCAGGTATGCGGGAATAACCCATTTATTGTCACCACATTTATTGGCTGGCATGTATGTGTGTGTGTTTTCTACAAAATAAAGATATAAGAAAAATATATAAGTAACAATAACAATTAACAGTGGTTACAATAAATATAATAGTACAATTTCTGTACAAAGAATACACTACAGTGAATAATATAAATAGGAAAACAAATGTGCCATTATATGAAAGATGTGCTGCTAGAAATTACTAATATTGAGCAGTTTAAATTTGACACCTCTCAGCACCGAGGACAAAGATGGAGCTGCGGTCTAAAATATTAGTGCGTATGCGCCAAAAGAGTGCTCTAAATGTCAGAATTGAACGATATATATTAAATATATAAATTAAATAAACCAAATGATGATCAAATGGCATATAGCATTTGTCTTATAACAGTGATATATGTGAGGTAGGGCTGTTCAACGATAACCGTGGTTACAAAATAATAGTCTGTGTTTACGTAATATATGTGTGTTTGTTTTGTGTATAATTATTATGTATATATAAATATACACACATACATGTATACATTTAAGAAAAATATCTTATATTTCTATACAAATATTTACATTTATATATAATTTAAATATATAAAAATATAAATATATTTATACATACATGCTTATATTTCTTAAATATATACATGTATGTGTGTGTATTTATATATACATAATAATTATACACAAAACAAACACACATATATTACGTAAACACAGACTCTTATTTTGTACACGATAACCACGGTTATCGTTGAACAGCCCTAATGTGAGGAAACTAGTATGTAAATATACACACAAACATCTTTACACGCTAGTTCATCTTTGTCACTCACATACATTAACTTATAAACACTTGGGCGGTTAAATGTTCACAAACAATGTATGAACAGACTATTACTCACTTTATAGGCACACACACAACTTTAGCAAAGATATAAATCGCTAGCTATCATCCGTTCCCAATTGTTATGACTCAGTTCAGTGGGCAGGACTGCTGATCTGCACATCCTACCCGGAGCAGTGATCGGCTCGCTGGATGGATGCTGCGTGTGAGTTAACTTTAGTGTATCGCTTTAGAACTAAGGCAAGTGAAAATAACCTGTGTGTGGCCTGTTTTACACTCATTATGTGGCCACTGTTACACACGTAATGCGTGGATGTCTGTTTATCACAGCTGACGTGCAACAAAATGCTTCATGAAAGATAAAGTGCAGATGATGAGCGAACGACAAGGAAGCACAAAAAAATGAGCGTTCAGTACACAAGAGTAAATACAAACAAGAGGTTTTTTGTTAATCACCAACAGAACAGCAGCTCCAGACTATCAAAACCCAGTGTTACTTACATGATAAGGAATCAAAGCAGCCTCTTCATCTGTTTTCAGGCCTTCCTGCTTAGCTCTCTCCAGTGCTGGAAAGCTTAATATTAACGCAGGTCTTAAAGCCCTTACCCAGTCATAAACCTTTATTCCAGTGATATTCTTTTGAGCTCTTTTGTATTGTGTAAACTTACCACACCAAACACAGTGGCCAAAATTGATGTGCAAAGGTTTTTTTTTTTTTTAAATGACCCTACAATTTTGCTTAAACCATCAAAATATGAGGAAAATATTTTTAATTTTATATTTATATTATTTAAATGTTTTAAAATATGACCTTGACTAACATAATCCGTTTTTAATATTTCATTGGTTTTCTCTTGTTTTTGCATGTTCATAATTTCTTTGCATGACATCCTGGCCAAAAATAATTTGAAATAATTTGAAATTTAATTTCATTATCACACATAAAACAATTGACTCCAAGCACAGCTACACAATATGCTTACATCTTTTACAATATTTGAATTAAGGTTGAAGATGTCCATTTTCATATGGCTGGACATCACATTTGGCTACTACTCTATGGAAGTTCATTGAATTTCCAACTGACAATCAAACCATATGGCAAAAGCAAGCCACTTTTATGTTGATAGTGGGCTTCCCTGGAGTTGTTTGATGAAACCCGTGTTCACATCAATGCTCTAACTGTAAATGAGGAGACATATATCAATAGAAAAAGATTCCACACTAATTTGTCATTATTTTTGCACAATGCAAAGCTGTTTTAAAAATAAATTAAAATATTAAAACATTTCAGTGCCTTTTTCAGTTTTTTTATAATAACATTCAATTATTGGTGTTGTGCTGCTGTGACTTCACCCTTGCAGGCTTCTATACAGATAATAAGAGCACTACTTCACCTCTCAGATTCATGATGAATTAAAAGCAAATCACATACAGTATGCTGAGAATATTCTGCAGTTTCTTCTCTTTCCACAGACATGTCCATACCAGTGGTGTTCTGAAATGAGGAGGCACATTTTTTATTTATTTATGAATCAATGTAAATTCAAGTTTGATTTTGACGTGACATAAAGCAGTGATATCTAACTGGGTGATCTGTTTACTTACTTTTCCCACTGACGCCAACATTTGTTCATTCAAACTGATGCACAGAATGCGCACTACAACAAGAGGTGGGATTTATCGCAGAAACCAATCAAATCCAATCATAACCAATTACATCCAATCATAGCGTGATGGAGACATTGCCTCCTCTCACATGACTTTCCCCCATTCATTCTCAATTACCCCCACAAAACTCACCTCATGCCGAGGGTCTGATGATTTTCTATGGTTTCCTATGAGAGCAAAGGGAGGCATGACTCCTACTGTAACTTTACCTGCAGGTGTCGCTGTTGGGCAGTGTTCCTTTTGAAATACGGGTGACTTGCACTCTTTTTAATGTCATAATTTGTAATATTTGTGTTGTTTTATATGTAATATGGATAATTTTCTCATCCTAATTTTTTTTAAGTTGAGACACTGCCTCCCTTGCCTCCTCGGAGGAAACGCCCATGGTCCATACTGTATACTTGGAGCCGTTCTCAGATTTAATCAAACGTCCTCAGATTCGGATTTACTTACAGTACTATACTTTTCTTTTGCACTATTACCTCGAAAAACAAATTTACAGCGATCAAGTCGTAGCTTTCAGAAATGTCTGGCCTGCATCCCAATGTGCCTATTATCCACCCTTTCCGCCATAAATGGTATTGAAAATTACTAATGTCACATACTATTTAGTATGGATAGTATGCACATTAAGACGCAGACTAGTTCTAAGATCACATAAATGCTTTTACATGTCAGTATCATGGTAATTACGACATGACATGAACGCAACCCAACTTCGATTTGTAAAACGTGATCACTGTACCACCTGACCACTGCAAATTAATTTAGGCGTTGATATTGTTGCCATAGAAATGCTCAATCATCTCTTAACCCATTTGTGCTCAAATTTTTCTCAATGGTTTCATGCATATAGTTGTGTTAATAGTGTCCCATGTGAACATGTTCTGCATTTATTTTCCCCAGGTTTTTTTCTTTTCTTAGAAATCGTATTTGAATGTGCAAATATGGGGAAAGCCTCAGTGCTTCATGAGACTTCATTTGCAGAAAAGTTGAGTAGTTTTACTTAATTTTATAATGTTCATATTTATGCTTTAATTTCTACAAGCTTAAATTGAGTACTATTATAGAATTTACTTTGTTTTTTAAATTATTGCCTGAACTAACTTTTTCATGTAGTATTTACTTCATCATAAAATATTTTATTACAGTGGAGAGGGTTCTGTTATGTTAGTTTTGTAGGGTTGCCATTGTAGAGTGCCATAAAGCCATAAAGAGAGTAGAGAATGATGCTGAGAATGAGGATGAGAATGATGCTGGTGACGATGATGAGAATGATGCTGTGATGCTGTGTGATTGTTAATAAAAGTCACGTGCAACAGACTGGCCTTGCTCCGCTTCCACAGCTCTCGGCCCCGCCCCACTTGTTACAAAAATTTTAAGTTCGATTAACTTAACAAAATGAGTTAGTTTGCTTAAATGTTTGTATCTTACTGAGTTTACAGTGCTCCTGTTCTGTCATCATTTTGTGCCAATGTTAGGTTTTGCTTAGTCTTATGTAACTTTATTACTTTGAGTTTGATGAAGTTAAACCATTTACGGCAATCGGTTTCCTCAAACCATTTAAGTAAAGATATGATTGTTAGATTTGTTTCCTGAATTCAAACTAAATTAATAAAATAAACTTAAAATCTTTAAGTTGATACTCTAATGATTGACTAAACCAACACTAAAATATAAGTTTAACTCAATATATATGAGTTTACAGTACTCATACTTATTGGTTTTAAAACTTTAATGGTTTACGGTAATTGGTTTCCTCAAATGGTTTGAGTTGGGTTTTACAGTGTGTAGATTCTTTTGCTTACCATAACATATCTTTCACTTCCTTCTTATTAGTTGTCTTTTCTTTTCCTTATTTTTCTTCATTTATCTATACTGTGTCATTGTGTTTTGTTTCTATTCTGTGGTGTTCTGAACCAACTCCCTAGTTTAACGTCTGCTAGGTAACAACGAGGTACAAGCTGTCACGCATTTAAATATAAAAGGCAGGACATCAGTCATAAGTGTGTTTAACTGAATTAGAGGAACATCTCAGAATCTCTTGTATGTTCTTTTATTACTGATTACTGATTAGAAATTCTAATATTTTTATAGATCTCAGGAGGAACGCCTATAAAGAATAAGACTAGAAAATGATTCTATTCATATTTATTATTTATAATGATTGAAACTCTTTTTGTATTTCTTCTGAAACTATACTTCAACATTCACAGTTTTCAACACCTTGCAGTTATAGACGCTGTCTGCATCTTTCTGCCATTTTCCTTCATGGGAGCTTTTTTTCTGTGCATATACGAGTACATCGAGACTTTAATTGATTTTGACTTGTCACCTCTATGTAGTGTTATATCTACTTGCATCTTTTTGCATCTGTTTGTTTAGCAGTGGACTGAAAATGGCAAATTACACTGTAAAAAATGTAGACAGTTTTATAATCACTGGATTTGATCACCTGCAGAACCAAAAGCTCCTCGGATTCCTCATCTTAATAACCTACATGCTCATATTGCTTGGGAACGGCATCAATCTGTGTATCATCATGACCGACAGACATTTACACAAACCAATGTACATATTAATCTGTAATCTAGCTGTTGTTGACATAATGTTCTCCTCTACCTGCAGCACAACTATGATCTCAGTGCTGCTGGCTGAGATTAAAACTGTCTCATACTACTCTTGTATCTCAAGGATGTTCTTTTATCATGTTGGTGATTTCACAGAGTGTATGGCTCTGACATTAATGGCAATTGACAGACTTCTTGCAATTAGGCTTCCTTTGAGGTATCACAGCATTGTAACAAATTCACGAACATTTGGGCTTATAATACTGACTTGGCTCATTGCTTTCACTCTAATGGTTGTTTTGACATTAGTGGTAGACAATGTCCCATACTGTCAGCCTGTCATCAGATATGTGTTCTGTGATTATCCTTCCATGATCAGAGCTGCTTGTGTCAATCCTGAACTATATTTTTTCTTGCCTGCAATGATTAATCTGTGGTGGTTCTGTGGACTGTTTCCCTTTGTTATGTGCACTTATGCTGTTCTGGCATATAGTGTGACCAAACTTTCCAGTAACTCAAGCAGAAAGCAAATGATCAACACTTGTTTGAGTCACCTCATTGTCCTGCTCAGTTTTTATGCACCAAAGCTAGTCTCTAACTTACTAACTCGAATAGGAGTTGTGCTTACTTTAACTGAGAGAAATGCAATATTGATAATTGCCTCTCTAATTCCTCCATTAATTAACCCCACTGTTTATTGCACCAGGACTAAAGAGATCAGGAAACGATTAGCAGATGTATTTTTGCGCAAAAAAATTGTGCCGAGTCATTTAAAGATTTTATCGTGATGGATTATTCTGTTTATTTTCATGGATAACTGTAATGATGTTGGATGTTTGATAATGTGTTTTTGGTACTCTTGCTCATCTTCGAGACTAGACCAAAGCATAAACATGTTGATATGTTGTATGTTCAATTTGTTTTCAAAATGAAGGAAAAGAAAGTGGGGGGAAAAAATGTCAGTATTCGACGAAAATAATGCTACAATGTACAAAGCCTTTACAAAGCCAATATACAATGATCTTTAAAAAAAATAATGGTAAGGGTAAAGGTTATAGACAAATTTGGTTTGATTGATCTTGTGTGTCATTATAAACGGCAATATATCACACCTGTTTGATAATTCTCTCAGGTTTCCTATCCTTATAATCTTCAGGGTCTGTCTAGTGACTCCAGAGAACAAATTAAGGGCATGTATCAAGTATGTTGACACTCCTCAGACAAACAATGTTACATGGAAACCCTTGACATCTGATCTCTAATGCCTTACTCACTGAGGACCTCACCTCTCAAAACACATAATAATCAAACTGTATTAAAAGATTATGTAAGATGTATGTAAATTATGAAAGAATATAGGCTAGTGTTTCTACAAGCTTAATCATTCATTACATCAGCTCTTGCATATTGTTTTGCGATTTGCCAGATTATTGTCCTATACCAATTTTTAAAAGTTCTTGAGTTTGAATGCATGACTAGTTGTGTTGCAAGGTAATCAGACTTTTAAAAATGTCTAAATTAACTTAGATTACATAAACTGTACCTTAAGGTTTATTAAAATTGCTGAATGTTAAGAAATTTGTAATAGTGCAAAAGTAAACAATTAGCTTCTGCTCACTGTGATTGCTTTGCTTAGGCCACAATGCTTCCACCTTATTAATATACACAAGAGCCCTCTTAATGATCCATTAATAGCAGAGCAGATAATATTCCCTGTTGAGATCCCATTACACAAATGTTTTAATAAAATCATAAACTGATATCACTGCTGGGACCCAGGGACAACAGACTTTATTTACATTTATTAATATTCTTATTATTCTACATGATTGTCCTCTTTATATGTCAGTGAGTCAAGTATGACAATTTTTAAAATGGTTCCTCCTAGGTCCCTCTAATACCTAATATAACCTTTAATTCTAGGAGGTAAAGACTTTTTCACCGTATATAGCGAAATGAAAGAGAACAATATATATATAATAACAAAACTTACAAAACAATCTTAGGTTTAGGTTGAACTATGGCTTGCCTATTATCAGTCTGGAACTGTTATGAACTATTGCGTTTTGAACAAATTCCCATGTTTAATCATGGCTGCTAAGAAACCATGAAGTATCTGTCACACCATGAAAATATAAAAGGCAGGACATCAGTATGTACTGGATGAGAAGAACATCTCAGGATCTCTTGCATGCTATTTTAATATTCACTGATTAGAAATTCGAATGTTTTTAAGAATCTAAAGAAGAACGCCTAAAGAAGAATAAGACTAAAATGTTTTACATTATTCATATTTACTCTTTAACATGACTGAAACTCTTTTTGTATTTCTTTTGAAACTATACTTTAATTTTTACAGTTTTCATCATCTTGCTGTTACAGACGCTGTCTGAATCTTTTCCTTCACAGGAGTTTTTTTTCTGTGCATATATGAGTACATCAAGACTTTAATTGATTTTGTCTTGTCCCTTGTAGATAGTGTATTTTAACATTACATAGATAGTCTGTTTGTTTTAGCAGTGGACTGAAAATGGCAAATTACAGTGTGAGCAATGTAGACAGCTTTATAATCACTGGATTTGATCACCTGCAGAACCAAAAGCTCCTCGGATTCCTCATCTTAATAACATACATGCTCATATTGCTTGGGAACGGCATCAATCTGTGTATCATCATGACTGACAGACATTTACACAAACCAATGTACATATTAATCTGTAATCTAGCTGTTGTTGACATAATGTTCTCCTCTACCTGCAGCACAACTATGATCTCAGTGCTGCTGGCTGAGATTAAAACTGTCTCATACTACTCTTGTATCTCAAGGACGTTCTTCTATCATCTTGGCGATTTCACAGTGTGTATGGCCCTGACATTAATGGCAATAGACCGACTTATTGCGATTAGGCTTCCTTTAAGGTATCACAGCATTGTAACAAATTCACGAACATTTTTGTTTATTTTTCTGACCTGGCTCATTACTATTACTCTAATGGGTGTTTTGACTTCTGTGGTAGACAGTGTCCCATACTGTCAGCCTGTTATCAGATATGTGTTCTGTGATTATCCTTCCATGATCAGAGCTGCTTGTGTCAATCCTGAACCATATTTTTTCTTGCCTGCAATGATTAATCTGTGGTGGTTCTGTGGACAGTTTCCTTTTATTATGTGCACCTATGCTGTTCTGGCATATAGTGTGACTAAACTCTCTAATAATGCAAGCAGAAAGCAAATGATCAACACTTGTTTGAGTCACCTCATTGTCTTGTTTAGCTATTATGCACCAAAAATGGTTTCTGGATTATTAACTCGAGTAGGAGTTGTGCTTACTTTAACAGAGAGAAATGCTATATTAATAATTTCCTCGTTAATTCCTCCCTTAATAAACCCCACTGTTTATTGCACCAGGACTAAAGAGATCAGGAAACGATTAGCACATGTATTTTTGCATAAAAAAATTAAACCAAATCATTTAAAGGTTTTATCATGATAGATTATTTTCATTCTCATAGCTGATTGTGATCATGTTGCTTTTTAATGTCTTTTGTAATGCCCTTGTTCATGTTAGAGATTAAGCCATAGCATAGATGTGTTTATACATTGTAGTGTAATGGACAGTATTTGATGAAATTAATGATGTAATGTGCAAGAAAAAGTTTTTTTTAGAGGAGATTGCTCTGTACAGTAGCTGCCACATAAAAAAAAAAAAAAACGTTGTTACATACTTGTACTTTGTCCCACATCTTAAATAATATTGAAAATATCATAATTCTAATAATAGCAACTTTTTAACTATACAGTATATTATGTCAGATTTGTTGTTTCATGTATGTTACAATAATACAATAAATCTAAAGCACACATAGGCCTACTGCAGTTAAATTACATTGTCAGTTCACCCTTTTAGTGCTCAATCCTGTTCTTTGCACACACAGTTCATTGATTTACAGGAGTGACAACCACATTGTACAACTGAATTTACTCCCGATAAATGCAAGTAGTGACAATCGCATACAAAAATTCTATGCATGTGTGTACTGAACTGAACTGAACAACATTTATAATGCTGTACTTTGTGTTATATTACCATGGTAGCAAATTACAAAACACAAATTAACACTGCTGCAAGTGTGCTTCTAATACACCGGCTGAGGGAGTGACAGCTAATTTGACATCATTCTCTCTTCTGACTGCTGTAATCAGTCTCTCTATATTTTTCTCTATTTTGGAAAGTCAAAAATGCTATCATGGATTTTTTCTTTTCATATTTGAGCAAATGAGAATACAAAAATGTGTTGTCCTCTCCCATTCACATTTACCAAACTATGATGACTTCCGCATCTGAGAAACCCTGGAAATGTGAAAAGGGTACATTAAGAGATGGCACTCGTGATGTTCAACTCGGAGCTGTTTCACGTCCTCAGACTTTGATTTATGCATTTATATAGCAACACTATCAATGCTGAAATGAATCTGCAGCAGTCAGGAGGAAGTAAGGAGGAATCTGCAGGAAGTCAGAGCTCTTTAAGATATTTATGTTCATTATTGTTGCAATGTCATGTGCTTTGAGCGGCACTGGTTCCGGAAGTATTTTTTCAATTCATTTTTCCTATAGGCATTTTTTTTTTTTAAGAAGACAAAGGTACAAGACTGTGTGCTTAACGGCTTTACAGGGGGAAAGAACTTCAATCCCGTGAAGCATTGCGAACAGCATAAGCTGACGCCTGTTCATGTGAGCAGCACAAGGCATGTGTGTGATGCTGACGCAAGAGCCGTCACTTTTTTAACACTATGGTTGAACCACTGTAGTCACACTGACTATTTTAATGATGTTATTACTACTTTTCTGGACACTGAATGTGGTAATATCGTTGCTTTCAATGGAGGATAAAAAAACGTGTTGGATTTCATTAAAATATCTTAAAGGGTTAGTTCACCCAAAAATGAAAATTCTGTCATTAATTACTCACCTTCATGTCGTTCCACTCCCGTAAGACCTTCGTTCATTTTCGGAACACAATATTTGTAATGAATCGTCACTCAGGCAGGGATCCATTTGCATGCTTTTATTAAACAGATCGTGGTCGTACAGGCAGGGTAAATCAGGGGCAGACAGGTATAACACAGGGCAGGCAGAATCGTAATCAAAGGACAGGCAGAGGTCAGGGCTGGCAGACAACACTCACAGAATAGTATCCAAAGCACAGGTCAGGGATAGGCAGCAGAGGTTCGACAATGGTAAGCAGCAGGTTCAGTAACAGGTAATCAGTCAGAAAATAGAATAACACTCGGAATTGTACACCACGGCAATACAAGACTTCGCGTCTAAGTGTAGTGTAAGGAAGTCCTTTATATTCCAGTAACCAGGATGCAGCTGGTGGGTAATCAGTCCAAGGCAAAGAGTTATGGGAAATGTAGTGTGTGTATGTTAGTATTCGGGTGAAAGCTCCCTCCGATGGTCAGAGGAGGGAATCATGGAGTTCGTCTCTGTGACAGAGCCCCCCCCCTGCGAGCGCCTCCTGGCGCGAGGAGGCAAGCGACACCGGGGTCTACCGCGAGGTCGAGGAGCTGGCCTTTCAGGGTGGTCTCGGTGGAATTCATCCACTAGGTTTGGGTCGAGGATATCATCCGCGTTGACCCACGAGCGTTCCTCAGGACCATAGCCCTCCCAGTCGACTAAGTATTGTAGGACCCTTCCTCGGCGTCTTGAATCCAGCAGTTCGGGGACACGATAAGCCTCCTTGCCTTCAATCATGATGGGCAGGGGGCCCTGGTCACCAGACACCTCCTCTCCCTCCTCGCTGGGACCATCGGCAGGCTTGAGCAGGGACATATGGAAAGTGGGAGAGATATGAAAGTGGTCAGGCAAGGATAAACGGAATGATACTGGTGTTATCTGACGGGTGATTTGAAATGGACCAACGTACCTTGGAGAGAGTTTTTTGCAGGGTGATCGGAGACGTAAGTCCCTGGTGGACAGCCATACCCATTGGCCTGGACGGTATGTGGGACCTGGTCGCCGGTGGCGGTCCGCCTGTTCTCTGGTTCTGCGAACGGCATGCTGAAGGTGAGTGTGTGCTCTGTTCCAGGTCGTTGACAGCGGGCACATTGGTAGGTTCTCCAGACCATGGGAACAAGGGAGGTTGGAATCCCAAGACGCACTGGAACAGTGTTAGGCCCGTGGCGGATTCCGCTTGAGCATTGGCCTCCTCGAGCTCGGTCATGATGTCCCACTGGACGGGCGAAACAATGAGAGATTCAGGTAATACAGTTTCTGGCTCTTGATGTATGAACTCACCCTCGTGTTGCTGCGAGAGGGCATCAGCCTTGACGTTCTTTGAGCCTGGTCTGTATGTGAGAAACGGGAGAAAAACAGGGACCAGCGGGCTTGACGAGGGTTCAGTCTTTTTGCGGTTCTGAGATATTCAAGGTTCTTGTGGTCAGTTAGGACAGTGAAGGGATGAGTTGCTCCCTCCAACCAATGCCGCCACTCCTCGAACGCGACCTTCATGGCCAGCAATTCTCTATCCCCGACGTCGTAGTTTCGTTCTGCTGCATTGAGTTTCCTGGAATAGAAGGCACAAGGGTATAATTTAGGTGGGTTACCTTGTCTTTGGGAGAGAATGGCCCCAAGACCAGTGCTGGATGCGTCGACCTCCACCACGAACGGTTTGGATGGATCAGGATGATGGAGTATGGGAGCTGTGGTAAAACGTTTCTTGAGGTCTTGGAACGCCTGGGTAGCTGAGACAGACCATTTGAGGAGTGTATTACCTTTTTTTACCATGCTTGTGAGGGGACAGGCGATGATGCTGAAGTTACGGATGAACCGACGGCAGAAGTTAGAGAATCCTAGGAAACGTTGTAGTTCTTTGAGTGTTTTGGGTTGTGGCCAGTTCAGAATTGTTGATACTTTCTTCTCGTCCATAGCTACTCCGTCGGGACTGATTACGTAACCCAGGAAGGACACAGAGGTTTGATGAAATTCACACTTTTCTGCCTTTGCGTAGAGTTGATACTGAATTAAACGTTGAAGCACTGCTCTGACCTGCTGAACATGTTCCTCCATACAATCTGAGTAAATTAGAATGTCGTCGATGTAGACGATCACGAACTTGTTGAGCATGTCTCGGAATACATCATTGATGAAAGCTTGGAAGATGGACGGACTATTGACCAGACCGAAGGGCATAACGAGGTATTCATAGTGTCCGTTTGCGGTGGAGAATGCTGTTTTCCACTCGTCTCCCTCCCGGATGCGAATCAAGTTGCATGCGCCACGAAGATCCAGCTTGGTGAAGTATTTGGCCGTTCGTAACTGCTCCAGTGCAGCAGGAACCAGTGGCAGCGGGTATCGAAACTTGACCGTTATTTCGTTCAGCCCACGGTAGTCTATGCAAGGTCGTAATCCGCCATCCTTTTTCCCCAAGAAGAAGAAGCCCGCAGACGCAGGTGAGGTAGACGGCCGGATGAAACCCTTCGCTAGTTCCTCCTCGATGTATTTCCTCATAGATTCAGATTCTGGCTGGGATAATGGGAAGATGCGGCCCTTGGGTGGAGAGGTTCCTGGAAGCAAATCAATGGCACAGTCATATGAACGATGTGGTGGTAATTGCGTTGCGCGCACCTTACTGAAGGCTACTACCAGGTCCTGGTATTCCTCAGGGATTTCGGGGACAGATGGAGTATCTTCAGTTCTCTCGGGAACGGTCGCTTTAACAACTCTGACTGGTAACGTAGGGGTATGACACAGGCATTTAGACTGACATTGTTCATTCCAATGAGTTATCTAACCTTCTCTCCAGCAGATCTGCGGATTATGAGTGCGTAGCCACGGAAGCCCCAGGATGACAGATGATGTGGATGTGGGTAAGACGTGGAACTGAATTTTCTCGGTGTGAAACAGGCCAATTTGCATGAGTGGTGTGGTGATGGTTGTCACGTTTCCAGTGCCCAGCGGGTGGCCGTCTATCGCTTGCACTGTGAGGGAACATGTAATTATGGGTATGTGATTCTGTTGAACAAAGTGTGGCGACATAAAGTTTCCCGCGGCTCCTGAATCCAGCAAGGTGTGAGTATTGCACTGTAGTTCATCAACTTGTAATGAAACAGGTACGGAAACACACGTCAGCCTGGTAAGACGTGTTGGAATCACTCACCGACCGTGGATTTTCGGGACGGAGTCGAACTGGGCAATTGTTCCGGACATGTCCTGGACCTCTGCAGTATAAGCATAGACGATGAGCCAGCCTGCGACTTCTCTCCGTTTCAGATAAGTGATAAGTGTTAGTTTGCATGGGTTCAGGATCATCAGATTCCATGGAATTTACTGAGCGAGCTCCAGTTTGAGCAACAGATTTGCGTGAACGAATGAGGTTATCAATTCGGATGGTGAGTTCAATAAACTGATCTAAAGTCTTGTCTTCGTCTCGGCATGCGAGTTCAGCTTGTAATTCATGAGTTAAACCCCTCCGAAAGCAGGTTTTCAACGTATCACTCACCCAGTTCGATGGTCCCTCGACTCCCTCCGATGGTCAGAGGAGGGAATCACGGAGTTCGTCTCTGTGACAACATTAAGATATTTTTGATGAAATCCGATGGCTCAGTGAGGCCTCCATTGACATCAAGTTAATTTACACTTTCAAATGCCCAGAAAGGTACTAAAGACATATTTAAAACAGTTCATGTGACTACAGTGGTTCAACCTTAATGTTATGAAGTGACGAGAATACTTTTTGTGCACCTAAAAAAACAACTTTATTCAAAAACATTTAGTGATGGGCAATTTTAAAACACTGCTTCATGTATTTTAATACTTCTTTGTCTTATAAAAAAGTGAAAGACTACCAGCCTGAAAACAAGATTTCACATATAAAGGAAGCTGCAAGTATAATAATGAGAAAGAGTCAAAGGTCGTTACCCATGACAGCTGCCTGGTTATGATTTTATGAGAAATGTGCCATACAATTATCATAAACGTAATCCATTCAATTTGTGCATTATATTCCAAGTCTTCAAAGATAAGGAAAAGACCAAAGGTTACTTTCATTTAAAAATTCAAAAACATCCACCTCAAGGGTTACAACACAGGTTCAACGTCTGCAACAACAAACATTATTTGCTGTTGCTTGTCTTGTGACTGATTGTGACATGCGTGGTTTTGTTATATAGATTTATCAAAACAAATAATACTGAATGAAATGTTGTAATGAGAAAATAGGTAAATAAATGTGATATGATTTAATTAAATACATTTCATGAAACACACACAATCAAATTAGCCTATTAGTTCTATGAAATTAATATATTACCATAAATTAACCAAACATTTGTACATCTCTAAAGTTGCTCATCACTAAAATGCTTTCCTTGATGTTGTCAATACATTAATAATGTATGTCTATTCACAATATGAAAGCTGTTAATAAAAAAAATAAAACATTTGTCAATCATAGGTTGATTCAATTTGATGAACTATAGTTTGTGTATTATCAACCTTGAACTGTTATAGGAAAGACTTTGGTGTTCTGAACGAACTCCCAAGTTAAATCACAGCTGCTAAGAAACTGCGACATATCAGCCAGACTATAAAAATATAAAAGGGAGGACATTAGTCACACATCTGTTAAACTGAATGAGAAGAACATCGCAACCTCTTGCATGCTATTTTAATATCTCTCATTAGACATTCTGGTAACATTTTACAATAAGGTCCTATTAGTTAACATTAGTTAATGCATTAATTAACTACCTAACAATAAACAATACATTGTTGCAGTATTTATTCTTCTTTGTTAATGTTAATAAAAATACAACTGTTCATTTTTAGTTCATGTTAACTAATTTCAGTTAAGGGTTACCGAAATTCAAATAATTCTTAGAGTCTAAAGAGGTATGGCTAAAGAAGAATAAGACAAGAAAATGTTTTAAATATTATTTATATTTATTCTTTATAATGACTGAAACTCTTTTTGTATGTCTTCTGAAACTATACTTTAACTTTTACAGTTTTAATCACCTTGCAGTTACAGACGCTGTCTGCATCTTTCTGCCATTTTCCTTCACAGGAGCTTTTTTTCTGTGCATATATGAGTACATCAACGATCTAATTGATTTTGACTTTTTATTTGTATATAGAGTATTTTAATGTGCTTGCATCTGTTTGTTTATCAGTGGACTGAAAATGGCAAATTACACTGTGAGCAATGTAGACAGCTTTATAATCACTGGATTTGATCACCTGCAGAACCAAAAGCTCCTCGGATTCCTCATCTTAATAACCTACATTCTCATATTGCTTGGGAACGGCATCAATCTGTGTATCATCATGACTGACAGACATTTACACAAACCAATGTACATATTAATCTGTAATCTAGCTGTTGTTGACATAATGTTTTCCTCTACCTGCAGCACAACTATGATCTCAGTGCTGCTGGCTGAGATTAAAACTGTCTCATACTACTCTTGTATCTCAAGGATGTTCTTCTATCATCTTGGCGATTTCACAGAGTTCATGGCCCTGACATTAATGGCAATAGACCGACTTATTGCGATTAGGCTTCCTTTAAGGTATCACAGCATTGTAACAAATTCACGAACATTTCTGTTTATTTTTCTGACTTTGCTCATTACTATTACTCTAATGGGTGTTTTGACTTCTGTGGTAGACAGTGTCCCATACTGTCAGCCTGTTATCAGATATGTGTTCTGTGATTATCCTTCCATGATCAGAGCTGCTTGTGTCAATCCTGAACCATATTTTTTCTTGCCTGCAATGATTAATCTGTGGTGGTTCTGTGGACAGTTTCCTTTTATTATGTGCACCTATGCTGTTCTGGCATATAGTGTGACTAAACTCTCTAATAATTCAAGCAAAAAGCAAATGATCAACACTTGTTTGAGTCACCTCATTGTCTTGTTTAGCTATTTTGCACCAAAACTGGTCTCTGCATTATTAACTCGAGTAGGAGTTGTGCTGAATTTGACAGAGAGAAATGCATTATTAATAATTTCCTCGTTAATTCCTCCCTTAATAAACCCCACTGTTTATTGCACCAGGACTAAGGAGATCAGGAAACGATTAGCACATGTATTTTTGCACAAAAAAGTTGCACCAAATCATTTAAATGTTTTATCATAATAGATTATTTTGTTCATTCTCATGTCTGATGGTTTTGATGTTGCTGTTGCATTTAATAATATATTTTGTGATGCTTTTGTTCATGTTAGAAGATAAGCCAAAGCATAGATGTGGTATTGGACAGTATTTGAAGAACTTGATGTAATGTACAAGAAAAACTCTTTGGCAATTTCACATATTTAAATAATGATGAAAATATTTTTTTACTTTACTTTGTAACTATACATATACTTTGTCAGATTTGTTGTGTCATGGTATGATTCAGTCATATTTAATACACCGATATTCATAATGATTAAAATGCTACCAACAAGAATGAACAACTGTATGTACAAGAGTATATTTTAATTACAATATTGGAAATGCTTATCCAAAATGTGCAGCTTTTTTGTGGGTTTTTCCTCATTCAAGGTTTATTTGTATTTTCATGAGAACAGATGTCTAAAGAAATTGAAAGGGCAAACACATAATACAGTTACACAAAAAAAAAAAATCTAATAAAATATAAAAGAAATTTTACAGTTTTAGTTATAAAAGTCTATGATTACATTTCACCAGTGATCACCATGAGATGCATGCTTGTTAGAAATGTGTCCGAGTTTGGCCCGAATTGCTAACGTGTCTAAAACAATTTCATAAAGATGAGGTGGCCATGAAAGGCTGCACAGTCAGGGATATTTACTCTTCCACCAACTGCACTAACTAAAGTTAGTTAGCGTAGTTACAGTAGGATTTTCAGACCCACCAGTTATGGTATAAGGGGCGTTACCTTCCTGACAATAGACCAATCACAATAGAGCTGACTAGCTTTTTGGAAGGCAATTTTTAAAGAAAAACAGAGCATTTAGACAGAGGGTGAAAGCACAGATGCAGATACAATGGACATGTAAATGATAAAAAATACACCCCTAAACAAAATTATGAACCTGCAAATGAGAATAATAGAGGCCCTTTTATAGTTATAGTATCATTATAGTCATTGGTATGAATAGTAGACAATAAAGAATCTGCTGTCTGATAGCATAAATTATGAACTAGCTCTCTCTAATGAGCAAGCATGGCTATATTAATAAACAGCAGATTAATTGTTTTCATTCAGTCTTTTCCCAAAAGAGACATTACTGGCATAATCTATTATTCAATTATCTTAGATCATCAGTGTATTAAACCCTTGGCACCATTGTGCACTTGAGCAAGCAATGTCACTCAAACCAAGCGCAGCGTTAGTTCAGTCAGACCACGTAGGCATAGTGCTGTGACCAGCTGATGCGGTCGGCTGTCAAATCGCTCCAATCACTACCATTCTCCTATTAGACCGGGGACATATATACGTGGCATTACTGCTTGGTAAGTGCTCAAACTGCTCGCAACCCTCCCTCCCTCCCCATTATAAGCATGAGCATATTACTGTGCACTTTCTGTCTGGTTGTCGTCTTCTTTTGTTTCAGAACACTAAGGCTTTCAAGTCCTAGCTGGCATGGATCTCACTGCTGAGAGACACTCATCCTCATAACCAAGCTACAGTATAGACGTCCCACTGCCACATCTACATGATTACCACTGTTCGCTTTTAAAGACATTACTAAAGTGTCTTAATTGTCTATGTATTTCCAAGCTGATGGTTCCATTGGGGGTTTAATGTTAAAGCTCTTGTATGTTCAATTAATTTCAGAGCAAGAACCCCCATAAGGAACCATGCCGCCAAAGATAACTTGTGTTTCAATAAACTCAAAGTAACTTGCCAAAGTGGTCCTGTATGAAATTGGATTTAAATGCTTCTAATATTGATAATTGATTAGATTCATTTCAAGGATGCTAAAGGTCGCAGCTTCTAGCGTCAATCGCTAGTGAGGTCAGGGGAGTGAGATTTACTCACTACGTTACACTTACTAATGTCTCTTATTTCCCTATGGAACATAAGACGTTGACAATCTGCTTCCGTCTTGTTCTATCATTGGCAGCATGTTGTCCGTCGCCCCATGAGAAGTGTGGTTCTTTCAGTTGAGCTTCTACATTCCTCTTCCAGGTTGTTTTCGGTCTTCCTTGCTTACTTTTCCCAGGTGGTCTCCAACTCATAGCTACTTTTGAGATGCGGTTCTGGTCCATCTGAAGGACATGCCCAAGCCATTTAATTCTCTGGCGCTTGATCTCCATCGCCACGCTATGAGCTGGTCTTCTTATATAACTCAGCATTTGAGATCCTCTCTGGCCAATTGGCAATTGTTGTGGAATACCTCAATCTTCTTCATGTCACACTCAATGACATGATAGCATTCTGACCCATGCAGCAGAACAGATTTGACATTGCTGTTGTATAGTCTCATCTTTGTTCTGATGCTGTATTGTGCAGATTTCCAGATGTGCTGGAGTCTAGTGAATGCACAGCGGACTTTACTTAGTTTTGCTTTAATGTCCTTAGCTGCAGTATTGTCCTTGCTCAACAAACTCCTCAACATCTTCAAATTGACTTCCATTCAGAATAATGGGTTCATCATCTTGCGTTGATGAGCATCAATTAGGTTTTGGTTGTGTTTATGTCGAGGCCTATTTTTTTGGCAAAGTTGTCCAGTCTATTGGTCTTTTCTTGTAAGTGGACATGCGCATACCTGTCAACACTCCCGTTTTTCCCGGGAATCTCCCGTATTTTACACCCATCTCCCACCCCCCTCCCATTTTGTTATTTCTCTCGGGAAACTCCCGTAATTTGTATGGCCCAAACCTCGTTATATGAATAATCATATCAATATATTTTTTAAAAGGTTGTCCAGTTGCCAGATCTTGTATGAAACGCATCCTACTCACACAATCGACACATCATACACATTTCAACCCATTTGTGACCTCAACATGGCAACCTACTACAACCAAGTTGCATAGTTGATATCTGTGCAGGTAGTAGACACAGGAAGTTGAATCAAGCATCATTGGTGTAAATGGGAGGAGAAGACTGCTCTGGCGAAAAAAGAAAAAAAAAAACTAAATATACATGTAAATTTAACAACAGCTGGACGGAAGAATTTAATTTCATATCTCAAAGCCATATGGACAATACCTGCGCCTTTTGCAAAGAGTGTCGCACAATCACACAGCGGAGGCACAGAAGGGCACACTGGTCATTACGACTTTCAATGTAATGTTAATGTACAATGTTAAATACATGAAATACATGTGTTTTTGTTACATGTTCCACAGTTACATGCATTCAACTGCTTTGCAGTGTTTCTGTTTATGTAATAAAACAGGCGCTCTTCTTCACCTTCTTATCTTTGGACTTGTAGGCTTTCTATACAAGCCTTTGGAGGCTTGGTAACTTAGTGCTGAACATCTTGGTTTTAAGTCATTTCCTTTCCTCTATTTTCCCCCTGGTGTTAACCACTCCTTGTGTTTCCTCTTCCTGTAGCCTAAGATCTCGATAGATGTATCAACATAGGTCTTCTTAATGGCCTCCCACTTGGTGTTAACGTCTGGGTCCCTATCTGTTTTCTCATCTAAGGCATTAAAACGGTTCCTCAGTTCTAGTCTAATAGTTCTTGTTGATTTGAGGACACTTGATCTTGGCAACATCTAGCTGTTACAAGGTTATCACCTTGCAAAGCTTGAGTTTGATAGTAATTTTCACAAAGTAGTGCTCACTGTTGACATCCGTACCTCAGCACACTTTGACACCTTGAAAGGACCTGTGCAACTTTCCGTTGATTAGGATGTGGTCGATCTGATTGATCATGTTACTATCAGGTGATTTCCATGTCAGCTTGTGGATGTCCTTATGTTGGATGATCGTGTGTTCATTTGGGGGACTGATGTCAATATCCATATGTTGTGTGATGGTGAGATTACAGTGCTTTGAATCGAAGCTTTTTTTTATCATCCTTTCACAGAGTGGTTCCCATTCTACATGGTTCGGACATTCCATGCTCCAATGTGGACGTTTTGTTTGGGCTGAGCAGACTGTCTGTCGCACTCCTAACCCCCTGCTGATGGCCTCTGTCAGAGTTGGTGTTGTCATTTGCATTTGTCTCGGTTTCTGTAACAGAATGGTGTGTTTACAAGGTGGGGCTGGGCTGTTGGCCTGAGGACCAGGCGTTGTCCTTAGTCTGTCCCTTTGCCTGAGACCAATCCAGCATGGTTGAACCTGCCACGGACCTGAGTTCCCACTGACGTAGCTCCCAGGGTCACTAGGACATGCAAACCCCTCCACCATAGCAAAGTGACAACACAAGGGGGGCTTCATTCAAGGTACCAGGTGCAAACTAATTTCTAACACATACATTTTTTAATAAGGCAGCAATATTGTGCCACAGTTAGGCCCAAGAATCATGTTACAAACTGGTGTGTCATGGGAAGAGAACAAGCTGGCAAATCACGACAACATAAATAAGAGCTGATGTATTTGACTTTATTTCTAAATGCCTGATTAGGTTCATAAAAAAGCTGCCTATAGCCTTACATTATTTACACAGATACTATTTTCTTACTGAACAGACAATGATGTTTGTGTTTTGAGAGGAGAGATGCTCATTGAGGAACACATTAGAGATTTGATGTCATGAGTTTTCATGTAACCAAGAGCAACAAACCCTGTCACTGTTGTTTGTCTGAAGAGTGTCAACATACTTGCTACATGCCGCTAATTTGTTCTCTGGAGACACTAGACATGCCCTGAAGATTGTACTGTTGGGAAACCAGACCTGAGGGAATTGTCACTCAGAGATGAAGTAAATAAGTGACAACACCCATGTAGACTATTATGAAAAACTGTCTACATAACAAAGATTATGTAGACAATGACACTCAAACTAAGGTGTCTTTGAGATGTCTGTGACCTTTAACCTTCATCAAGAATTATAAAGATCAATAAAGGTCAAAACATAATTATGGATTAATTTTGGATTTAAAATGTAATTTAACATTAAGGTAGAGTTTAGGGTTCCTTTAAGTTTAATTAGACAAATAATATAATAGAATATTTTTAGAATATTTTTTTGGAAAACACGTTTTTAGCACCACCCAGAGGACATTTCATATGGAAATTATAGTCAAACAGCATTTTTGTTCATATTTTAGTAAGTTTTGTGTAAAAATTTATGCACACTATGTTTTTCTCATGCAATCAGGCTTATTTTTCACACACAAAAAAGTATTTTACAAAAAATAGCACCTTTAAAAACAGTCCATATGACTCAAGGCTTGAATTTCAAATCTTCTAAAGTGACACGATACCTTTGTGAGGAACACATTAAAATTTAAAGTAACAATTTAAAGTAACAAAACACTATAATTTATAATTAATAAAGATATATCTTAAATATATGTATGTACATGTATGTATAACGATTAAGTAACTATTATTTGTTTATTGATTTAGTATTTTTATTGAATTGTTGTTGAGGATCTCTTCATGCGCATTTGTGGATTTTGAAACAGTTCTAGCGTCAAGACTGCAGACAAATCCTCAAATAGGTCGATTCCACCCACCGACTACTCAAGCCAATCAGATAACGGCTACAATGCGCTTACCAATCACGGCACCTTCTCGCTACCAATCACGTTTTGCTTTACAATCGTGGGCGGTCTCGTCCTGCATTGGCTTAGATAGGAAGTATAGGGTTCTTAAACATTGGTACAGTAAAAATATGTTTAAAATGTAGATTTCGTTAGACAATTAGACTCAATTTGTCTCAAGCCAAACGTGATTGACTGTAGCAAGAACGTGCTGCTATTGGTCAGCACAATGTGGTCATTATCTGATTGGCTTGAGTAGTCAGTGGGTAGAGTTGACCTATTTGTGGATTTGTCTGCAGTCCTGATGCTAGAATTGTTTCAAAATCCACAAATGCGCAGGAAGGGATACACAAATGTGTGCTGCAATTCACAAATATACAGAAAGCGATTCACAAATGAATGCCAGGCAGAGTTGTGATTGTGACATAAAAACATATTTGTGAATGTTTTTTATTAGCACATCTCATTTTTTTTTTTTGGAACATATTTTTGAGGATCTAATTCTATTTATTTGTGCATATGATTATTTTTTGTGAATCTCTTTACATTTATTTGTGGGTCATAATCTATTTATTTAGAATAATGGAACAAAAATGCCCCCTTATGACTAGTCCCAGTTATAAACAGATGGAATAGTAAGTGTTAGAATTGAAGTGTTGATGAAAAAGATGCGTTTTTAGCTGTTTCTTGAAACGGCATGGAATAGTCAAGGTAAAGGTGCGTGAAAGTGATTTTGTGCCACTTTGGGATGGCACCACAAGGCGCCGTTCATTTGGAGAACGCAAGCTTCTGAAGGGAATATAAGTCTGAAGTAGTGAGTTTAGGTGTAGTGGTGCAGAGCCATTGGTTGTTAGGCAAACATCAGTGCCGATAGGTAGGGTCTGATCTTCCTAATGTTGTATAAGGCAAATATGCAGGACATAAGCAGAAGCTCAACCAAACCTGAATAACGCACAAGAAACCTCTTCCAGAAGCTTAAAAGTTTGGGGTGAACTAACCCTTTGATCTGAACTGATCATCAATCACAACTCCAAATTCAGAGGCAGACAAATCAATTATAATACTATGTTTAAAAAATGGAACTCAGGAATCACAATCTTGCTATGCTCTCAACATTTATCAGACAAAAACAATAAGGATTGCTGCTGTAGAAATTCTAATTTGTACATGATACATAATTTCTTGTGTTATCCCATGTGAATACATTAGGGGGTGTTAATCAACAACATTAACTTTTTTATTTTCCCAGCAGAGCAATTAATATATTATTCAATTATATCATTAGTGTATTATTTGCTTGGTACCACTGAGCCCTTGAGGCTGAAAGGGGGTTTTGATTTAATAAACATACTATATGATGCTTTGGTGAATAGTGTAAACATTTTAACTAATATATATCATTATACTTTCCAAGTTTATTAATCACAGTACATTAAGTTGTTTTGTATTATACGTTTTCTGAATGGTCATGTTTAAAAATGCATATTAGGCATTATCTATAGGTATTATATATCTAATTAGGTATTAAATATACACTAATTTGCAGATATTTCCAGAACAGAAATCTAAACAATGGATAAAGCCAGGTTCACAATTCTTCTTTCATTATTAGAGTTGAAGATTTTCACAGATGGGATTTAGTATGTCTCTTTTTAATCACTCCATATATCAGAAAATTGTATAAAATTATTTTTTATGTGCTGCTGAATTGGAGATTTCTATAGCTTAATGCATGAGCAAAAACTCATTTTGAGAAAACGGCCTATAATGATTGTATATCATACTGAATTATACAGATGCAAACAGATAAAGTGTAATAAAATAAAAAATTCTTTCCACTAGTCTGAAGGAAGGTATGTTATGGAAATAGCCCAAAATCTCAAAATTTTAATACAAGAAAAGGGGGTAATAAAAGAAATTAGTAGGGTCTTCTATTTGGGCCTATTTTAGTTTTTTTGTTTGCAAAGTACAGTACTAGATTACATCCTTAAGGATTAGTGGAGACAGCAGGAACATAATTTCCATGTATCTAGCTATTATTTATTTTAATATTTAATACAGTTAGATGTTTATGTGTTTTGAGAGGAGGGTTGCGCACTGAGGAAGACATTAGAGGGCTGATGTCAAGGGTTTCCATGTAATGTAGTACAGTAAACACTGTCACCATTGTTTGTCTGAAAAGTGTCGACATTCTTGAACCATGTCCTTAATTTGTTCTCTGGAGTCACCTGACAGACCCTGAAGATTGTACTGATGGGAAACCAAACCTGAGAGAATTATCACTGAGGAATCCAACAGATAAGTGACAACACCAATTAATGTCGGTACTGACACACACAAACACTGAAACCCCCATGAGATCTGATGAAAGAGGCAGGAAAAAGGTTATCAATCTATCACTCCAAAAGATGACGCCAACTTTAAGAGTGAAGATGTATTGATATTTTAATTATCACCTATAAAATTGTATAATATGATATAGTAGCCTTATGAAACTTGTGTAAAAGTACATTTCAGTTGGTTCTATTGATAATACAATAACCTCAGGAATGGTTAACTGAACTGAACTACTACAATTTGATTAAAATAATGACAAAAAAGAAAAAGAAAAAAGAAAGAAATGGTGACCGCAGTAAGGAAGCTGTTGAGTGTGTAGGGTGGCTTGAGACCACAAGTGAAAATTATTCTATTTTTATGTCTGTAATTTCCAGCATTACAACTTGAGTAAAAAGTTGAAAATAAATAACAAACATTTCACAATTCTTAGTATTTGGCATGTCATCATTTTGCTTTGAAGGCAGCAGAACTTGAGCTGACACAAGGCCTGTAGAAGCATTCATGAGCTATGAGTGACATCCAATCCCTAAAGCCACCCTGGCCCCGTCATCTTCTAAAGGAAAAAAAAGTTGTGTGACTGATTCCCAACGACACTGTTCATATCAATGAACGCTACAGTACAGTATATAAGTGATACACAATCATGTATTTGTCATCATTTAGAGCACAGATTCAGGTGCAAATTCACTTATTGTCTGATGTCCTGCTGTTTATTGATAATGAATTTATTGACATACTCACTGACTGTACAACTAGCTGATTTATAATCCAAACTGCCATTAACATTCAACCTTTTTAATTTATTTTTTAATGGGCCTTTTTTAAAGGTGTCCCTGTTTTTAGAAATTAATATTTCATTTAGATTATACTATAAATATTATTATTATGCAATATTTATCACTTTTGTCCTACAATCTCTGCAGATTTGCAAAATGCTACAGAAGAACTGGACGACGATCACTGAGTTTATCATTGTGGGCTTCCCTGGACTCCATCCAGACTACTATGGCCTGGTCGCTGCTATTTTCTTCATCGTCTACACGACCACAGTGGCTGGGAACACTGTTTTTCTGGTGCTGTTTGTCACTTCACGGAGCCTCAGGAAGCCCATGTACATTATCCTCGCGAGCCTGGCGATATCTGATATGTGTTTCTCCACTGTTGCCTTACCTAAGATCATATCCAGGTACTGGTTTGATGCGGGAGTAACCCCCTTTCACGCTTGCTTCTTCCAAATGGAACTAATCCACTATTTTGGGACATTAAACTCACTGATAATGATGATCATGGCTCTTGATCGCTATGTGGCTATTTGTTACTCTCTGAGATATCAGGCTGTTATGACTAACCGCATCACGTACATCCTAAACATCACGGCTTGGGTAACTGCTTTTATCGCCCCCACAGTAGCCACCCTACACACTCAACAGCTTCCTTACTGCGGCCCTAAACTGATCATTCAGTGCTACTGCGACCACATCTCTATTACCAACCTGGCCTGTGCTGACAACAGCAAGCAGATTTTGGTGGCCCTGTGCGTTGCCCTACTCGTGCTTCTTCTCCCTCTAGCCTTCATCATTTACTCTTACTCTCACATTATAATGTCTCTCATGAGGCTGTCGAGCTCTCAGAGTCGCTGGAAAAGTTTTGCCACCTGCAGCACGCAGCTGTGCATCATCGCACTGTTTTACGTGCCTCGCTGCGCAGTGTATATAGCCAGTTTCCTGCAAATCCAAATCAGCAAAGATTTCAGGATAGTTCTCATACTACTCTACAGTCTCGTTCCACCACTGATAAACCCCTTCATTTACTGTTTACGAACACATGAAATCAGAATCATTGTGAGCAGATGGTTGAGCAGGCAAAGGGCCATGAGAGAAACATCCAGAATTAATGTGATCACACTGTAGAATATTGTCATGATCTGTGGAGTTTTAAAAGAAAAAAATACAATGATTAATTTTTTTGAGTTTTTTATGTTCAGCTTAATTGCGTATTGTGACGTATTCCAGTGAAATCTGGTGGTGACAATGCAAGAAAAGCAATACAAAATCTCTGCTCTGTTATGAATGACAGCATTAATAAAACTGGCTCCTTTTTATGTATAACAGACATGTTAACTATCCGTTTGTCAAAAAATATTTGGGCCTAAATTTAAGGTTTATGCATTTGAATTTCATATAAAATGTTCATCCATGTGGTTTACACAACTTTAACAAACAAACTAATAAACGTAATGTGAGGCATATTTGTCAGTCATGAGATTTCTGCACTTTAAAAAATTATGACATATAGTTATTAACTATTTGCATCTATTTTAAATCATCATATTTTCAAAAGCAATTTTGTATTAGTTGTAATGTTTGAGATTTAAACAAATTGGTTTTATTGTTGATAAATACCTGTATTAAATCCTGGTTATTGTTTATTTAAAACAGTAGAACAGTAGCGAGTTTATTAGTACTGTTACAGAAATGTATGTATGACAAATAAGCATTTCATTAAGTCTATTATATTATTTTAAAACTGTGTAATCCAAATGAATGGAAATTGTATATGCAAATACATAAATATATACATAAATATTAAATTTAGGCCTAAACACTTTTTCGAGTGTAGAAGTGCCATAATATGCCATACCCATGCAGCAAAGCATTTAGTATGGAAACGTGTCACAATGAAATGAGCTGTTGAAAAGCCTAACTTGTCTGTGCATTAAATTAATGACCGTTAAACTGATAAACTTTTCCTCATAGTCATGACTGTCCTGTAATTTTTTAACGGAGTGGCCAGATTGCTTTTTCCTGAGGTCAATGAATCACTGCCAGGGATTAGCTGTGAATCCTAGTTTGGGAAACCCTGGCCTATGTAATTTAAAATTAAATGTAAAATGATTAGTCATCAAAAATGATGAAGGTGGTAAAACTTTGTGAATAGTAAAGCTAATAATAATCAGAACATAATCAAACGGGGGAAAAAAAACATTGGTAAAAAGTATAAAATTGAAACTATTATTTAATTCTTAGATGCTGCTGTCCAGTTTATGGGCAGATCTTTAAAACCTTTTACATTTTTACATTAACCTTTTTTTACCTCTGACTGACCTGTTTATTATATGTCATTATGCACTATAGGACTGTCACTATTATTTTGGTAATTGAGTAATTGTTGAATTATTCTGATGTCCACCCAAGTAATTGAATCCCCTGAGCCAGTGACAGATGCACTCAGTGCTTGGCATTTATAACAACTATTCAGTATTTTCAACCACATAAAGTTTATTTTAAGTTTCAGACATTTAAATACACATAAGTACTAGTAACAATAGAGTTTGTAAAATATACACTAATGTCTAAGGAAACTGCAATAATAATGCTTTCCATTATAATTTGACGACTAATTAATTAATATCAGATACATGTGTGTAAGCAACTATAAAGTTTACTCTGTTCTTCTCCCAGTTTCACCAGACACTTACATCCATCCGTACATTTCGAGAGAAGTGCATGAATTCACGTGTTGTAAATCTGACAGATCTGATTCTCTGAACTGCGGCTTAAACAAACATGCCGGCGTCCATTTTGCATATAGCTCAACTACTAATGAAATCATTATAAAGGTGCTTAAACAACAAAAGACAGTCACTTACACATATGGCTTCAAATACATAAATAATGGCAATAACACAATAATAATTGATTCAAGTAAAGTATAAAAAAGGTTTTATCAACATGTTCTCCAATCAATACGCCTATATACAAACCCGATTCCAAAAAAGTTGGGACACTGTACAAATTGTGAATAAAAACAGAATGCAATGATGTGGAAGTTTCAAATTTAAATATTTTATTCAGAAAGAGACAACGTCTGGATGGGAGCATATATTGTTCTAGAACTTGGATATACCTTTCAGCATTGATGGTGCCTTTCCAGATGTGTAAGCTGCCCATGCCACACGCACTCATGCAACCCCATCAGAAATACAGGCTTCTGAACTGAGCGCTGATAACTTGGGTTGTCCTTGTCCTCTTTAGTCGGGATGACATGGCATCCCAGTTTTCCAAAAAGAACTTCAAATTTTGATTCGTTTGACCACAGAACAGTTTTCCACTTTGCCACAGTCCATTTTAAATGAGCCTTGGCCCAGAGAAAATGCCTGTGCTTCTGGATCATGTTTAGATATGGCTTCTTTTTTGACCTATAGAGTTTTAGCCGGCAACGGTGAATGGCACGGTGGATTGTGTTCACCGACAATGTTTTCTGGAAGTATTCCTGAGCCCATGTTGTGATTTCCATTACAGTAGCATTCCTGCGTGTGATGCAGTGCCGTCTAAGGGCCCAAAGATCACGGGCATCCAGTATGGTTTTCCGGCCTTGACCCTTACGCACAGAGATTGTTCCAGATTCTCTGAATCTTTGGATGATATTATGCACTGTAGATGATGATAACTTCAAACTCTTCGCAATTTTTCTCTGAGAAACTCCTTTCTGATACTGCTCCACTATTTTTCACCGCAACATTGGGGGAACTGGCGATCCTCTGCCCATCTTGACTTCTGAGAGACACTGCCACTCTGAGAGGCTCTTTTTATACCCAATCATGTTGCCAATTGACCTAATAAGTTGCAAATTGGTCCTCCAGCTGTTCCTTATATGTAAATTTAACTTTTCCGGGCTCTTATTGCTACCTGTCCCAACTTTTTTGGAATGTGTAGCTCTCATGTAATCCAAAATGAGCCAATATTTGGCATGACATTTTAAAATGTCTCACTTTCAACATTTGATATGTTATCTATACTCTATTGTGAAGAAAATATAAGTTTATGAGATTTGTAGATTTAATTAGGAGATTTAATTATTGCATTCCTTTTTTATTCACAATTTGTACAGTGTCCCAACTTTTTTGGAATCGGGTTTGTAGGTCGTATGTCACTTCCCTGAAATACGACCCATAGGAGCGTTTGCTAAAGTTGGGGTAGGGTGGGGTGGGTGTGGTCGTTAATAAAAAAATGAGTTTTGCTAAATGGAAATAGGACAAATGTTGTAAAAAGTCCACACATTGCATTTAAATGAACAAGCATTTTGATTGGTAACAAAAGTCATACGTCATTTCATGATGACAGACGTAACACGACACTGTTATTATTTTTACACCAGCTAGAGGGCACATGACTTTGAAACGTAAATATAAGTCGTAATAAGGTCCTTGAAAAATGACCTATAGGGTTGTTGTTGTTTTTTTTTGGAGGACAGTCTGGGTTTTTTTTTAACAAAACTGTCAAAATACATAATTTAAGGTGGTCTTCAGCTGGTCCATACTGGTCTTTAGCTGGTCTATGCTGGTCATTAGTTAGTCCATGCTGGTTATTAGCTGGTCTATGCTGGTCTTTAGCTGGTCCACCAGCACCACCAGGTTGGACCATATAATGACCAACTTGGCTGAGCTGGTGGACCAGCTTGACCAGGTCTCCACCAGCTTGATACATTGGAAAAGTTAAAGTTCACTGTATGTTTTAGTATGCAGCTTTTGTTGTAACTGAGTTTTTAATCTGTATAATTTTCACCAGATAATGACCATCTTAACCCCCAGCACTGAAAGCTTAGGTCCACCAGCACAAAAAGCTTGTAACAAATAATGACCAGCTCAAACAGGTTTCCACCAGCACTACCAGCTTGGCCAAGCTGATTTGTCAGGTTTGTGAAATGGCATTGGCTCTCATGTGTCTCATGACCATGACAGGCATGTCCAATAGTACTCATAATCTATACAATATTGACAATATATACAAGAAAAAGGGAAAATGTAGTTTAAAATATAACAAAGATTATATTGTAAATTGGGCAATATTAAATAAAATTTAAGTAAAAAAATATGAAGATTAAAACTATAGGTAAAAATGCAGAGTGAAGCCTTAGAAAACGGTCTAAAGGCCCATTCACACCATGAAAGATAACTATAAAGATAACGATAAAGATACAGTTCTAAAAATCGTTCTCAATATTAAAGAATAGCAGAGTTCACACTACAGCTATAACGGTATCGGTAGAGAAATGATATAGTTGGAATCACTTCAGAATGTTTTTATCCAGCTGATGAACAATAAAAAGTTTTAACAGCCAATCAGAATCCTTCCTGCTTTAACAAGCTTGAGCATTTAAAGTGACAGACAAGAACACACTTAGAATAAACAGGGCAATATCATCCATTGTTCTGGACGCTAATACAGTTATCTTTATAGTTATCATTCTCGGTGTGAAAGGTCTTAATAATGCGTTTCATGGATTCTCATCCGTGGAAAGCGGCACTTCCGGTATTTTGCCTGTTATTCGACATGGCAAATTGAAATCAAGGATTTTTTTAAATCAAGTACTCGAATTTAATCGAGGAATCGTGACAGCCCTATTATGCACCAAGCAGTACATATAGAACATTTCCTATCTTTTATGCCAATGGATCCAGGTAACAAAAAACAGATTCCCCTTGTTTTTTGCACATCCTGCTGGTGACCGTTAAAGATGTAGACGAAATTAGTATAAATATATAAATATATATTAGAGGATTATTATTATTATTATTATTATTGTTATTATTATTATGTTTGATTCCCACCTTTTCCTGATCTGTGTGAATGTGTGTGATCCAGCAAACACAAGCACACAGGGCACCTCATCCAGTAAACACCAAAGATCATCCCAGTTTCATGACACCAATGATTCAAAACATGATCCTTCATGACGTGTTGGACCCTACAGGCTTTAACACTGATTCTATGACTATAAAATAATGAAACCACAAGCATCTGCACTGATAACTGAGAAACGTATCACACTAAGCCAGGAATATTCTTAGCAGATGTCACATAATTTAACAGGGAATAATCAAGGTAATCGTGTGATCAGCTGAAATAACAACCAAAATAACATTTCGATTTTTGCAAAATAATTTCAAATCAGTAAAAATAGGTAATTAAAGGAAAATTCCATATTATGTATTTACATTATAAATATCACTTAATAAAATTATATGTATGAATTACATGTTTGATCATTTAGATGAATTTAGATGATTTTTCTGTAAGTTAGCATTTTATGAAAATGTATTTCATTTTTTTATATTTTTTTTTACATTTATGTAAATTTTTACTGCATTTTTAATGTTGCGAGGTATAATCTTTGAATAAGACAAATTTGTTTTATTTTTTCCTATACACAAGTGAGTAGTCAGTAATGTCAATGTTATACACTGGAAAAGTTAAAGTTCACTGTATGTTTCAGTATGTTACAGGAAAACAAATCCGCAGCTTCTGTTGTAACCGAGTTTTTCATCGTGGGCTTCCCTGGACTCCTGCCCAAATACTACAGCCTGATGGCAGTGCTTTTGTTCTGCATCTACATCGCTGTAATCACCGGCAACTCTCTCATTGTGATCCTGTTTGTGATTGAACGCAGCCTCCATAAGCCTATGTATATTATCTTGCTGAGTTTGTCCTTTTCTGATATAGGTTTTTGCACAGTTGCTCTGCCTAAAGTCATTTCTCGCTACTGGTTTAATGATGGTTATATTGCATTCTACGTTTGTTTGTTTCAAAGGCAGCTGATTCACTATTTTGGGACCCTAAACTCTCTTATTATGATGATCATGGCTCTAGATCGGTACTTGGCGATCTGTTACCCACTAAGATACCCTGTTTTAATGACTAACCGCACTATGAGACTTCTAATAGGGTTTTCCTGGGTTACTGCAATGATTGCCCCAACCATCAGCTCAATGCAAACAGTGAAAATGCCATTCTGTGGGCCAAACATGATCGCTCATTGCTTCTGTGATGGTGTATCTATGAACCAGCTCGCCTGTGCTGATGCCACCCTCGCAAATCTCATTGCCTACATTGTAGCAATGGTTGTGCTTCTCCTACCATTCTCTTTCATCATCTTTTCCTATGCAAGTATCCTGGTGTCTGTGCTTCGAATAGCAAATGCACAGGGTCGTATGAAAGCCTTTTCTACCTGTGCCACACAGCTGACTATCATTATCATCTATTATGTGCCACGTTTCGTGGTTTACTCCGGTTCTAGCATCCCGAACATTCAGATGAACAGCAGTCAGAAGATCGCCCTGGTCATGTTCTACAGTCTGCTTCCACCACTAGTGAACCCCTTTATTTACTGCATCAGGTTTAAAGAAATCAGACAGTTCTTTTTCAAATGGTGTGTCCAGAGAAACAGAATGAGTCTAAAGGTAAATAGGTTAACTATTTCTAAATGAGACTGTCTGCCTGTCCCTGTTCATGCTGTATATATGCATTTACAATATATATATATATATATATATATATATATATATATATATATATATATATATATATATATACGCACACATATTATAGCCTATATATTATCCAGTTCTTAATTTAAAAAACAATACATGGAATATTTGTAGTGTTATTTGTCACACTGCAGGCACATTTATCAACTGTAATATATTTAAATTATAAGTAAATAAGTAAATCATAAATTTCCTACCAGACATACATACAATATAAGTGCAGTTTTTGTTTTAATTCATATTGTTTAATTAGATTACTATTAATAATATGTTCTATTATTTTATTTATGCATCTAATGTCTTGGTAATGAATGCTTTTACCTGTTTTCATTATTATTTCTCATAAATTAAAACTACATTCCAGTTAAAATTATGCGATCATTTACTCACTTTTTTATCGAACTGGTAAATGTCAAAGAATGTCGCTGAGCGATAAAAATAGTTGATTCTTACCGCATGCAGTTTGAGAAACGTGCAGGCTGTTGCATCGAAGGCCGTGCTGTGTGTGCTTGTGAGGTTTCTATGGTAAATACCAAAATACTATAGTTTCAAGTGTTTCGTATGAGACAATCAGTAGTGTCTCACTACCAGATGCTTGGAGGCTCAAAAAGCGGAATCCAGTCGGATTCATCAACCGTAATATATTTTAATTATATTTGTCTTATTTATGATATTTGCTTTAAAATATAGTGCATAATATTAATAATAGTAAATTAAAATAAATAAAATACAATTCAAGAAAAGTTTCTTGTGATTTGATGGGAGTTACTGTGTTTAGTGGTAAAAAAAAAAGCTCACATTCATGGTGTAAAGTTAGCTATAGGTCTATATATAAAGTGGCCAGTGAGTCAAGTCAAGTCAAGTCATCTTCATTTATATAGGCTAGCACTTTTCACAATACACATTGTCTTAAAGCAGCTTCACAGTGACAGTGAGTGTATTTATTATATAACATACCCACCGGCCACTTTATTAGGTACACCTTGCTAGTACAAGGTTGGACCCCTTTTGCCTTTAGAACTGCCTTAATTCTTTGTAGTATAGATTCAACAATGTGCTGGAAACATTCCTCTGAGATTTTGGTCCATAATGACTAAAGATGCACCGATTGATCGGCCAGGGATCGGAATCGGCCGTTCCCTTTCGAAAGGGAACTTCTACTCTGCGCTGACTGCGCTAGGGGAACGCCAAATGCCAAAAATCACCACACTCCAATCCTATTGGCCGGCGACAGCCTATCACGTCAAACGGCGCGAACCGTGACGTATAAAGGGAGCGCCTGGGGAAACAGCCGACATCCTTTTGTCTTTTCGCGACTGCTTTTGCTCGTGCCTTTTTCACTCTGCCAAAAGAAAATATGTCTGCTAAATCTGCTAAAAGAAGTGTGCTGATCCTTGTCCCAGGTTTTCTGACACCGGAAGACACACACAACTTGTGCGTTTTCTGTCTGGGCGAGGAGCACGCACGGTCAGTACTTGAGGGTGCTGCCTGTGCTAACTGTGAGCATTTTTCTATGAAAACGCTCCATTCTCGTTTGGCCCTCTTCTCGAGAGGAGAAGTGCCACCACCGCTGCCTGGTGGTTCCGGCCCCGCTCGTGCTGAGGCTCAGCGGCGATTGAAATCATGGGGCTCGCAGGTGGAGCTCTCTGAAGAATTTGAGAGGGGTGTCTGTCTTTCTCAAGCTGAAGCGACTGACGAGGAGCGAGTGCTCTCTTGGTCCAAAGCCCCGGAGAGCAGAAGATGGCCGAGGTGCGGCTCCCGCTCGGCCTCCCTGCGCGGCGTTTTTCGGAGTTGCTCGAGGTTATGGAACGCGCCTCGAGCAGACTGCAGCTGCCCTGGGAGCGCGTGAGGAGGGAACCCGCTCGCAGCAGGTTAGACGATCGTTTTCTCTCTACCCATGGCCCGGCAACTCCGGCGAGGGCCCTGCCATCCAAAGCGTTGAAGGTGACGTCACGTTTGAATGGCAGGGCTTACGCCGCTGCAGGTCAGGCTGGTGCGGCGTTGCACACTATGACGGTGCTTCTGGCGTACCAGCCTGATCTGCTTATGGATCTTGATCAGGGAGGCGAAGACGCGCTAGATCTTGCATCCCGCTCAGATCCAGCTCTGGGCCCAGACAGCCGGGAGATCCCGGGCCGTCTCGAGCCGAGGCTCAGAGGCAGGCTCAGAGGGAAAGTGTCGCCGCTCATGCGCCTCCTCCTCCTCGGAGTAAGTCGCAGAGACGGCGAGACGGCGAGACGCTAAAAGGAAGAAGCAACACCTGAGGGAGGTGATCGAGGAGTGGCGCCAGCAGCGCCGGTAATCGATCCCCTCTCTCGCGAGGGCTTTTTCTCGCCCTCGCTCTTCCTTCGCCTCCTGGTAGCGTTTGTGACATCTATATGCTGCGGGCTTTACAGTCAGGCTGATGTTGCGGGCCTATGATGAATATATTCCTGACGGCCCGCCGTCTGGCTTGATAGTGAAAGTGCTTTTGGGCTTATGGGACTTTGGATTTTCCCCTCCGTGTGACGAATCGGGGAGGAATCTGCGTTCTACGAGCCGCAGGAGGTAAGCCAGGTCCATTTTTCTTTCTCAATATAGACCTTGCTTTTCCTGTATAGCTTCCCGTGCATATAGTTGTCATCTGTTCATGTTTTAAGGGGTTATTTGGGCAAATAACTGTATGTTAGGCTGACTGTTACAGGCAGGCTCTTTATGGCCGCTTTGTTGTTTAGCGTTGGTATAGCTTCTCGGCTGATACTGTGTATAGCTAGAACTAGCTTTCGCTATCGTCAGTTATGTGTTGGCCGGTTTTTCGGCCACCTAATGCTGTCGCTCGCGCTGCTTTCTCCGTGTGTTTGGGAATTTGTAGCCCGAGTGTAACTTGGTCTACATACAGTCCTCAGCTAGCGGCTAGGCTAGAACTAGGTTAGGTGTGTGTTTGTTTACATCCCCCTGTTATGACTATCCCCCTGCGGTTGTATAGTTCCTAGTTCTGGCCTACTTCTGGGGAAGTTGCTGGCCGTTTTCTGCCCATTTTTCCCCTTCATATGTTTATGCAGGCGTGTTATGTGAGCGTGCTTGTGCTGCCACAGGTTACACCTGTTTTTTATGATAGCAGGCTTTATCCGGCCTCTATATATGAATACGGTGTTGTTGTTGTACTCCCCGGTTAGGGTTTGTGTTTCACTGAGTGTATCACCTGTTGGATCGCACACTCAGGATGAGTGTAGGGAATTTTGTTAACCCGACCTCTCCCGGTCGTTTGCACCACAGCATCTGGGGTTCATTGCTGTTTGATTGTTGGCTATTTGTTTTTAGCCTCTCTGTATGCAGCTTGTTTGGATACAGCGCTGTTGGTCTACGATGCTGGTTACGCTCACGCTGTTTAGCATGATTAACATTGCCTGCTGGAATGTGTATGCCTAGGCTCAGGTTGTGTAGCTAGTTCCCTTAAATTTGTCATTTTAGGTTATACTGGCCCTTCCTTGTAGCTAGGGCCCTGTCATGACCACAGGCTAGTGCAACATGGTTCTTTAAATAGCAGGCCTCTCCAGGCCTCTTTTATAGCTTCCTGTTGGCCCAGCAACGCTGGTCATGTACGGGCATCATTCCATGATGAGTCATACGTCACTCTGTTGTTGGCAGGTGTTTATGGAAGTTGTTGGCCCCCGTTGGGGCCTCCTTTCATGTTTTATCTAGCATGTTGGCACTGCTTGTATGGGTTTCTGTATGTCTCATACCCCTTGGGTGTTGTATTAACGCACTAGCTATCGCCGCGCATTTTTTAAGGTTACAGGCCGTTTCAGGCCTTCCTTGTCGGAGTTTAGCTTGGTACTCCTCTCGCTGAGAGTAAAAGATGTTTTTACTGAGTATTTTGTGCGTTTATTCCCTTTAGCTCTAGTCGAGCTAAAATATTTTCCCTGTCTAATTAACGGGTTCTATTTTTGCTCCTAGAACTTTAGTGGCCGCTGGCTGATGTCGCGTGTGACGGGTAGGCCGTAAAGGCCTCCTGTGGAGCGTGCTGACCTTCGACCGCAAAAGGGATGGTTTCGCCGGCTGGCCGGGTCTCGGGTTGACTATGACCTCCTGTGTAGTCGGTCTGTTTAGCCTGAACCCTGATAACACTGCCACGAGCTGATGCCACGTGCCTGCTGGGATTATAGGCCCACGGGGCCTTTCCTTAGCGCATGATGGCGTATGTTGTACTCCTCTTGCTTAATGAGTAGAAAGGTGCACTGCTCGTTGGTTTGTGTTGGACGGGCTGTCTCGTGGGCACTTGCAGCTGTTATGTCTTGGTGTTTGCTCCACCTTGATATCCAATAGGGTGTGGCCCTACAGGCCATCCTGGGCTACCACCGTCTGCATTCAGTTCTCTGGTGAACTCTGGTTATGTTGCAGGCCCTTTTTCCCGGCCTCCATGACTATGTGCCCGCTTTACGGTCTGTCTGTTAGGTTGAGCTTTGTACTTCCCTTCGGGGTTAACTGCGTAATTGTGCTTAGCTCCCTAAGCTGGTTTGGTTGTAGACTTCTATGAAGTCTCCTGTTAGACCGGCCCCCAGGCTGGTTTGTGCTCCCCTGGGTCAGGGGTCTTTAGCGCACAGCCTCCTCAGCACCTTGTTAACGGCTGAGTAGATCCTTGGATGAGTGGTTGTACTCCCCTCATACGAGGGTCCATAGCGTTTAGCTGAGTTCCGCTCTCCAGGATGCCCGTCTCTGCGTGTGGGTTTGAGTTGCTTACTGCCTTTTGCAGTCGCTCTTTCCTGCTCTCCTCTTTGGAGTTTGCACTTGGAGATTCTGTATATCAGACAAGGTTGGCTTGGCCAGATTTAGCTTCGCTGCATCTGGCTAGGCCTCCTTGGTGGCAGCGGGATGGATTTTCCCCCCGAGTGACTGGCCGAGGTTCTTTTGGTTCCTTGGCCACATTCCCTTAAAGGGACCACCCCCTCTCGGGATGTTGGTTCCAGATGCTCGAGCAGCCTTGGTGGGCTTTTTTCGGATGGCCTCTTTTAGGCTCAGCTTGGGCTGTTGGCCGTAGGGAATGCTGTCACTGACAGCCTTGGAGTTCTGCCCCCGGTTTTTCCCTGGAACTGGCGGATGTGTGTCCAGACATTTGGACTGGCATTCTCCTCTAGCATGGCGGCGTGGGTATATCGCTCCCCTAGCGCAGTCAGCGCAGAGTAGAAGTTCCCTTTCGAAAGCATTCCCACAGGTTTCGCGCTCACACCGAAAGCGCGCACTCCACTGATCTATATGAAGTGAACAAGCCACGCTCAGTCTCAAACAGAGATAGAAGCGCTCAGGAAGCGCTCAGTTTGAGCGCTTCCTGCGCTCAAACTGTCAAATACATACACAAGTATGTCAAAACCAGCGGCACAGGCAATCTTGGTGAGTACACAGATAAACACTGTCAGTTTTTAATCGTTAAATAGCTAAGAAAGGGAACCCATGTTGTGTGTAACAGTATTGGGTCTGGTGAACACCGTTCATAAACTCTTAAAGGTTAAGTGTCCAATATTCCTGCTGCTGTCTGTCATGTTAATCAAAGAACAAAAGACAAAGAAAATCAGTTTCAGCTCTTGACTGAATACGTTTTATAACTTTAATGGTAAGAATTGATCTGTATTAATATTTACAATAAAGACTACAGAAATTAAGGTAACCAATGTAAAATAATACTGAATGTGCCATTTTACATTTGATTACTTTAATTTCTGTAGTATTTCTGAATAGAAACCCAGTTAACCCAAAAACTTAGTTTCATAGCTGTCTTTATTCTATTGCATTTATTTGAGCTGTTTATATTTTATTACTGACTTTTACTTGTTTTTTTTAATGAAAATAAAACTTTGCATTGAAGAAAAGTAGATTTTTGTTTGTATATGTTGTCAATTATAGTTCTTAGAAAGAAAATCAGAATCGGCAAAAATCGGTATCGGCCAAAAAAAATGCAATCGGTGCATCTCTAATAATGACGTAAGCATCACATGGTTGCCGCAGATTTGTCGGCTGCACATCCATGATGCAAATCTTCCATTCCACCATACCCCCAGGGTGCTCTATTAAGATCTGGTGACTGTGAAGTTCATTTGAGTACAGAGAACTCATTGTCATGTTCAAGTGTTCATGTTCATGTTCATGTGAATTGTAGCCTCAGTTGCCATTCAGTCGGTCACGTTTTCGCTTCAGAGCTGAGCGTTCACGAATGCTGTCTTTCAAATAGTGTTTCTAAAATGAAAATGAGCAGTTCTTCGGGTGAACCTCTCAAGATTTCTGTGTTGGTGTACGGCACAGAAGCAGGGTCGATTTTCTTTCTCTTTTTTGCCTAGTTGAGCAAATAAAGGCTGTTCTCTTAGCTAGTATGGTGCGCTGTTGGGGGCGCTGAATAGGCCTCCATTGTCACTGTAGCTTGCATGTGTTGTGGTCTGTTCTGTTTATGAAGTTTTTCTTTGTCTACCTTATGAATCAACCACACCAGGGCACAGTTGCCACCTTGTGGATAAACTAATTACTGCAAAAAAAATTAAATGTGCATGTGAGACCTGCAAAAATCTTCTGATGAAAAAATTCATGACACACGCACTGTACACTAATCCTTGCGTACACAACTATACTTTGGACTTTAAAAATGATACCATCAGAGGACACATTCCAAGGTAAGAAGGCATCAAGGCATGTCAGAATCTAATGTTATCTTCACTTCCTGTCTCATGAGACCTTCATCTGATCGCTTTTCGAAGGAAGTATAGATGTATCCTTCGCTGTCTTTGATATCCAACAATCCCATGCATTCCATTCAGTGACAGTTGAGCTAGAAAAAGAAAGATGGTGTCTGAAAGTTGCAGTTTCTGGTCAGTTTGCGTGCAAATGTACATTTTTGACTAAAGTTTTCCACTTCTGATTCTGGTGACAAATTACTACTGTAGTAATTAAATATTTGTTTAGTTCACACCAAAACTCGCTCTATTTTGATGTAGATCATTGTTATGCTGCCTCATACTACACTCATTTTAAAACAAAACAGCTCATTTTTCGGTGTTGTGCAAATAAATGTGTATCTATCAGGGAAGAGGAACCAAGCCAAACTTCATTCCATATTTATCTTCTGGCAAAACACAGTCCTCACTCCCCAAACCCCAAAGGTCAGCCCAGTTTCACAACACCAAGTGATTCAAAACATGATCCTTCATGACGTGTTGGACCCTACAGATTTTAACACTGATTCTATGACTATAAAATAATGAAACCACAAGCATCTGCACTGATAACTGAGAGACGTATCACACTGAGCCAGGAATATTCTTAGCGGATGTCACATAATTTAACAGAGAAATAATCAAGGTAATCGTGTGATCAGCTGAAATAACAACCAAAATATCATTTAGATTTTTGCAAATATTTAAAATCACAGAATGTGTAAGTAACGTAAGGAAAATTCATCTAAATAATGTTCTATAATTAATGTATATTTTAATGTAGTTTTATAAAAAACAATACTTAAAAATTATTTATTTTATAATTTACACCAATTTATAATGTCATAAGTGAACTGTATTTAAATAATTTTATTATTATAATTTTATTATTATATTGTATTATATTTCTAAATGTTGCAGAGAATAATTTTAACTTCAAGTAAATATTTAAACATTTTTCAGCAAATCAAAGCCATTTTTATCAAGGTAATATCATGTGTAAAAGGCAGATACATTAATTCTTTTGTAAACAGATGTTTGCTGTATGTTTCAGTATGTCACAAGCCAACGAAACCGCAGCTTCTGTAGTAACCGAGTTTTTCATCGTGGGCTTCCCTGGACTCCTGCCCAAATACTACAGCCTGATGGCAGCGCTTTTGTTCTGCATCTACATCGCTGTAATCACCGGAAACTCTCTCATTGTGGTCCTGTTTGTGATTGAACGCAGCCTCCATAAGCCTATGTATATTATCTTGCTGAGTTTGTCCTTTTCTGATATTGGTTTTTGCACAGTTGCTCTGCCTAAAGTCATTTCTCGCTACTGGTTTAATGACGGTTATATTGCATTCTACGTTTGTTTGTTTCAAAGGCAGCTGATTCACTATTTTGGGACCCTAAACTCTCTTATTATGATGATCATGGCTCTAGATCGGTACTTGGCGATCTGTTACCCACTAAGATACCCTGTTTTAATGACTAACCGCACTATGAGACTTTTAATAGGGTTTTCCTGGGTTACTGCAATGATTTCACCAACCATCAGCTCAATGCAAACAGTGACACTGCCGTTCTGTGGGCCAAATATGATCGCTCAATGCTTCTGTGACTCTCAGTCTATGAACCAGCTCGCCTGTGCTGATGTCAGCCTCCAGAATCGCATTTCCTACGGTCTAGCAATGTTTGTGCTTCTCGTGCCATTCTCTTTCATCATCTTTTCCTATGCAAGTATCCTGGTGTCTGTGCTTCGAATAGCAAATGCACAGGGTCGTATGAAAGCCTTTTCTACCTGTGCCACACAGCTGACTATCATTATCATCTATTATGTGCCACGCTTCGTGGTTTACTCCGGTTCTAGCATCCCGAACATTCAGATGAACAGCAGTCAGAAGGTCGCCCTGGTCATGTTCTACAGTCTGCTTCCACCACTAGTGAACCCCTTTATTTACTGCATCAGGATCAAAGAAATCAGACTGTTTTTTCTCAAATGGTGTGTCCAGAGAAACAGGATGAGTCTAAAAATCAATGGGTTAATTATTTCTTAATGAGATTATCCGCCTATCCCTGTTCTGATATATCTCATTACATGCTCTTTACTGTATATGCATTTGTTAATATAGTTATTTTTTAATGCATTATATTATAGCCTACATATTTATCAAGCCATTTATCCAGTTCTTCATTTTAAAAAATTACATGAAATATTTGTAGTATCATTTGTCACACTGCAGACATGTTTATCAACTGTAATATATTTTAATTATAATAAATATATTTTTAATTAATTAAATAATTGTATAAATTATTTTAATAAATAATTCCCACCAAACATACATGCAATATGACAGCAGTTTTTGTTTTTTATTCATAATGTTTCATTAGATTATTATTAATAATATGTTCTATTATTTTATACATCTAAGATCTTGGTTATGAATGCTTTTACCTGTTTTTATTAGTATTTCTCATAAATTAAATGTGTATGCTGATTAAAATTATGATAATTTACTCCCTTCTTAGTCCAAAATCACATTATTGAACTGGTAAATTTCAAAGAATGTCACACTTAATTTTATTTCAGATTTACTTAATTGATGCACATGACAGTGTCCTGCTATGCAAAGAAAATCCTATAGTTTCAAAACCTCCTGATAATGCAGTAAAACTGTGGCAAATTGACACTTGTCATTGCTGCTTTTTGGCAACCTGGATACCACAGTAAATAGGTGTAATTAAAAAGGACCTTTTAACCAATGTTTCTAGCGTTTTAAAAACATTAAATTCATTATCGTGTTATATTCCTCCAGTTAGAATCATCAACTGTAATATATTTTTTAATTTTTTTCTTATTTAAGATATTTGCTTTAAAATATAGTATATAACATTAAATCAAAATATAAAATACAATGTAATAAAAATTCCCTTTCATGGGAACTCATGCTGTGTCAAATGACAACACTTTGGGGAACACCTCTGCGTGACTGTTGTCTGAAGCGCATGTGCAACTAGTCCAATATTGCTTGGCGCCATGTCACATCATTATGTTCATTATGATGGTGAAACACGGAAGCTATAAAGGAAAGCCGGCACAAGGCAGCGTTAGCTTCTGCTCTTCAGCAAGTGCTATCCGGGGTAGCAACTTTGTATGCACAGGTCGCACATGGGCCTTTAATTTTTTTGCAATAATTGGTTTATGTACAAGGTGGCAACCGTGCCCTGGGGGCGTCAATTCACAAGGTAGTCAAAGAAATAATGCTTTACTAGACCCACTATTTCTTGAAGATGAGAAAGAGAAATGGGTTCAAATTGCTTGAACTCTGCCGTACAAGCCACAGAGATAGAAGGATCAAAAAAAGGACAAGATATCCCGATCTAATGTCACTGATGTTATTCACAAAAAAAATGTAAGAAATCGTCACACAGAGTCTTTGATACTGCAGGGTACTCATAAACAGGTGGATTAATAACAGAGTTAGAAACAGTAAAAAGAGTTCTTGGTCTATGGTAATTTTTAGTAATGAGTTTAATAAAATAACTGGATCTTGCTGCTCTCAAAGCCTTTTGGTATTTTAACAATGACTCTTAATATTTCAAAAGAAACATGAAGCTTATCTTTCTTCCATCTACGCTCTGCTCTTCTGCAGAACTGCCTCAAGGAGCATATGTTGTCATCAATCCATGGGTCAGCTCTTGGATTAGATTTTAACGTCTTTACAGGAGCCACTGTGTTTAAAACATTCGCACATGAAGAATTAAACTCAGACAAAAGCTCCTCTGCACTTAATTCATTTGCATCCATAGTTTGCATAGTATCACAGAAAGCTGATGAGAAAACTGTACTAGTAGCAGAGTTAATTAATCGTGATTTACGGACCGGCCTTTTGAGTTGCAAGGAGTCTGATGATACAGGAATAGAAAACATAACACATTATGATCAGAAAACCCATTATGCACTATCTCCAGATCATAAAGAGAAATATCATATGACAACACAAGATCAAGAGTGTGTCCACCTTGATGGGTAGGAACATTTATATGATGATCTAGATCAAAGGCATTTATCAATGCAATAAACTCTTTAGCTAAAGAGTCTGCTGTGCAACACACATGTACGTTAAAATCTCCAAGAATTAACAATTTATCATACTTTGGTACAAATTCACCCAACAAATCTGCAAACTCATTTAAGAAGTCTGCGTTGTGTTTAGGAGGGCGATACAACAAGGCAATCAATAGTGGACAATTCAATTCAAGTGTAAACAGCTGCAGCTCAAAACTTCTGTACTTTTTGTACTATTTGGTGGTGAGAAAGTTTGTCTTTAAAAATAGAGAGTAATCCTAGTAAAGCAAGGCGAATTTAAAAACAAACAGTTTGAAGGTAAAAGTTCAGAGAGAGGGCTTGAATCACCGACAGAAAGCCAGGTTTCTGTAATAAATAAGCAGTCCAACTCACGCACAGTAAAAAAGTCATTTATAATAAAAGTCTTATTTACTACCAATCTCGAATTAAGTAGCCCCAACCTTAAACGAAGCGGATTGTCTGTCTGCCTGCGGAAAAGTGATGGTAGATACGGGGAGAGCCGTATACACCAGAGGTCACTGTAGCTGGGACCAGGGGAGCATTCCACTCATATGATCAATCCAGGGAACATCAGCGAACAGAATAGTCGAAGACCGAACACCTCTCCCGAAGTTCCACGGGCCGTACACCAGACCGCAGAGCCAGGTAGGACTTCAGCCTAACAGCACAGCCACCCTGTTTTCCGCGTTCCTTCCTCTGTCTCTTCAACGAGCAGGGTCATCGCCGTAAGAAACCAGGTATCGACGATAAGAAAGGAGGAGGTGGATAATATGAGCCATTTGAGTCATACCCCAACAAATTGTTTGAACTGGTCCGCAGACTTAGGATAGTTGACCTGTCATAGACCAATATCACACACTGCGTTACTTTCAAAATAAAGCAAAATAAAACAAACAATACAAATACTAGCCTCCGAGACCGACGGCACGCCATGTACACCGGCGCCATCAGTCAGATATGGCCTGTTATCTATGTTATCTAGGTATCTGTTTTTCTAGAGGTTTGAAAAACTTCTTTTAACTTGAGCGCCGCGATTTAGCCCCGTGTCATGCACGAGATGCTGCGAAAGTCATGAGTGCAACAGTCAAACAAACATGTTTCCATGGAAAACGGTGCAGTGGAATGCAAAAACGCATTTCGTGCTGTCATATTTAGATTTGCCCCAGTGGATTGTGGAAACTGAGTGCATTTGACAAATTTTTCAGAACTGTCTGTAGTTGTCAGGAAAACACTATAATGACTCGAATGGCGCATTTTTCTGCCTGTCGATGTCAGCTCTGTGTATGAAGGAGGTACCTGCCGCTTTTGCCTCGGAGAGCAGACGAGATGACAGAGGCAGCACGATTGGCAAAATGTCGGTGACATAATGGGCAATATATCGCGTCACCAAAAATGATCGAGGTCATGTCCATATATTGTGCGCTAAGTCAATATATCGACTATCGCGACAGGCCTACAAGACACTGTATCCCTTCGTCATACTTCCTGCATGCCTGTGAGTGACTTGTCTCAGTCTACCAGAAGCTAATGCTGCCTTGTGCCAACTTCTGTAGTTCGCCGTTACATGTCATGAGGTGACACAGTGCCAATCAAGATTGGATTAGTTGCACACATGCTTCAGATGACAGTCATGCAGAGATGTTCCCCAAAGTGTTGTCATTTGATGCAGCATCTTGTTCCCTTCAGGGAACAATGGTTACATTTGTAACCCGAGACGTTTCTTGTGATTTGATGGGAGTTATGGTGTGTAGTTAGGGGTGTCGCAATATACCGGTATTGACGATAACCGTGATATTTAAAACATGAAAAATCGATATTGTGTTAATTACGGGTCTGACAATATATCGTGATAACCGTAATACTTAAACTAAATGATGCACATGAAAATATGACACGTAAATAATCCAGCGCCAGTACCTGGTTGACATCCCAAAGTACAATAGGTGGTGGTATTTCACCTTAACGCTGACATAATCTACAATATAATACACATCTGACATAAAACAGAAGATGATGCAGCGTACGCAGCTGCTACTGCCATGCAAAATCATGTCGTCTGATAAGACAGAGGTTGATTATGAAAAGTGAACAGCACAAGTAAGATAGCTACATCGTAAGATGCGCAATATATCAGGAGACATATAGTGGGTCAGACATGATCTTGACAACTTCATTAAGTTTTGTTTTGTAGATAGCCTTTCGTTTAAGTAATTTTCGTTTTGTATAAATTGTATCTTAATTTTAATCAATGTTTCATCAACCAATTGTCTGGATTTAATAAATAAGAAGCAAATATATATACTATACTGATTATGTAATCTGTATGAAATTTAAAATGTTTTGAATGATTTTACATAGAGAATTAACACACGATATTGACAGTGCATTGTCTGTGTTCAAGCCATCTTGGTTATTTTCATAAGGAAAATGTATATTTATAATGCTATGCTGATCTGCATAGCCTTTATCACTGTATAAAATACTATAAAATAATATAATTTCTGCCTCTAAATAAAAGCACACATCATGGCCTTTTGTCACAGATCCCTTGTTCCTTGGACTCCATTTCCCATCATCCTCCTGTTTCCACACCTGCACTCACTTCCCTCGTCATCTCCCATCATCACGGATCACCTGCACCTGGACTCTCTCATCAGCACTCCCTTTATATTGCACTCACTCCTTTCACTCCTTGTCCGTCTTATTGTTATGTTAGGTTGTATGTTTGGTGCCTCCTGCCTTTGTTTATTAAAGTATTGTTTGTATTGTGGAAATCCATATCTGCCTCATCTCTTCACACCAGTACACCCGTAACAGAAAGACGGACCTTTACAATGGCTGGATTTCCACAAGATGGATGGATTCTCGGTCTCCCAGGCTCCAACGTCTCCTATGCCTCCCGCAACGATGATGGCTACAGAAAAACTCATCAGGCTTCTGCAGTTTGGACGTTCACTGGAGAGGTATGTGGAGGAGTTCATTGAGCTAGCTTATTTGACTAACTGGCCAGACGCTCATTTGATCGCCCTGTTTCTGGACGGGCTGGATGACAACACTATCCGTTTTGATGAACCTGACTCGTTTTTCCTTAAATGAAACTATCAATTTAATTTTGTATTTAAATGACTCCAAATTCCTTGTTGAAGAGGTTCAGGATCAGTGTTTGACTCGTCCAGTCCCTCCAGAAACACTGTTGGCCAGGCCAGTTAGTCAGCCTCTGTCTTCCTCCGCATACCCCTCCAGTGAACTCCTTATCTGTTCCACGCTGGACCCACACTCCTCTGCTGGGTCCAGTAAGCGGAGGAGGAGGAAGAAAACAGCCCCAGCCTGTCACGAACCTGCTGCTCTAGCCCTCTATGAGCATGCTTCCGCCTCACACGAGCCGCCAAGTGATGCGGCCTGGCTCATTGACTTTTGGACCGAGCCTCTCTCCCCAGCCGCCGCCGAGCCCTCAGCTCCAGTCTCGGCCGCCGAGCCGGCCGCTCCAGTCTCCGCCGCCTAGGAGCCCACTTCAGCCTATGTTTTCACTCTGCTCTGCAGATACCTTGGACTCCTCACACTCATCCTAAACCTCCCCAAGTATTTTTTGGGGGGGGGGCCAAGTACCCAGGGGTGGGGTACATGTGGGCTCCACACATGTGGGTAGGGCTCCGCCGTGGCCGCCCGCTGCACCTGACCCGCCGTGGCGGCCCATGTCTTCTGACCCGCCTTGGCTCATGGACCCACCCTGGAGACCTCCACTCCAACCCATGCCTCTCCCTGCACCGGCATGAGGTCTCCAGGGCGCCCACCCCCCTCCCCGTTGTTACATCTATGGCGTGAGGCCACAGATCCCTTGTTCCTTGGACTCCATTTCCCATCATCCTCCTGTTTCCACACCTGCACTCACTTCCCTCGTCATCTCCCCATCATCACGGATCACCTGCACCTGGACTCTCTCATCAGCACTCCCTTTATATTGCACTCACTCCTTTCACTCCTCGTCCGTCTTCTGTTAGGTTGTATGTTTGGTGCCTCCTGCCTTTGTTTATTAAAGTATTGTTTGTATTGTGGAAATCCATATCTGCCTCATCTTCACACCAGTACACCTGTAACACCTTTTAAAATGTGCTTTAAAATCTTTTCAGTTCTACTGGATACATTCAGGCAGTGTTTTTTGCTCCAGCTTGAAATCAGATAAACTAAAAGCCTGGAAATTCTGGAACAAAAATTTGCTAAAGACCTAGAATGCAAAAAGTAAAAATAATTGTGCCTTGTGTTTATCAGTTATTTATCAGTATTTGATTACCCTTAAGTGTAGTTGTATGCAATGGTGTATTCATTGGATTAAAAATAATGAAAGACAAACTAAAGCAAAGATGAATTTGACAATATAGACCCCTTAATTGCCGACGTCACCGCTCTAGCTGGAGGCAAAACATAAGAACTCATAGCAGGTGCACTAAAAGTTTGAGGTTTTGACTTTAAAATGTCGTCTTGTTGTGTTTTTGGCTGCCAGAATAGAAGGAACAGGACTTTTGGTTCAAAACTAAAGTTTTTACCAGATCCCGGTAGACATTCCTTCACAGAAATCCAAAAGATAATTGTGGATGAATGCAATACGGCATACAGACTGGATGGCGACGATCATAAATAATACTCGTGTATGCAGTGCACACTTCATATCAGGTAAAATAATCGATGCATATGTAATAGTGTGTTTTTATCTAGTACAAATCAGCAAGTTTCTGTTTTATAGGTGAAAATCGTCAACTTTCAGCACACTAGCTTAAATGTTAAACAAACATACAGCGATAGAATGTTCTTTGAATGGTCTCTTAAAATCCACATTGCAAGCCATAATCATAGTTTGCCCAGCATTAGGTTACATTAGACAATAAGCCTTGACAAAATTTCCCCGAACCACCCGAAAGTAAAAAGTTAATTTACAAAAATAGCTGTCACGGTCCCGCAGAGTCAGTGACTGTACATATTCGGACAGTTCTGAACTTTCTTCTGCATCTATGTTTAATAAATCCCTCCTAAAACATGCTAGCTTACGCTTGTCAACATTGAGTCCAGCATCTCTTTTTGCCTCCAGCTAAGCCCCGCCCACCAGGAAACGTTGCAATGTTTACAAACTTTTAAGGGGTCTATAAGGTTTCTATAGATATCGTGAATTCTTTTGGCCACGATAACCATGGTGTGAAAAATCTGATATCGTGACAGCCCTAGTGTGTAGTTATCATTTACCCACAAGGTGGCACAAAAAGCTCACATTCATGGCATGAAGATATTTGCTGTCTGCTGAGATACTTTGGTCTGGAGAATATATATGAATGAATGAATGAATGAATAAATGAATAAATTAATAAATAAATAAATAAATATACATACACACACACACACACACTGATCAGGCATAACATTATGACCACTGACAGGTGAAGTGAATAACACTGATTATCTCTTCACAGCACCTGTTAGTTGGTGGAATATATTAGGCAGCAAGTGAATATTTTGTCCTCAAAGCAGGAAAAATGGGCAAGCGTAAGGATTTGAGCAAGTTTGACAAGGGCTAAATTGTAATTGCTAGACAACTGGGTTGGAGCATCTCCAAAACTGCAGCTCTTGTGGGGTGTTCCTGGTCTGCAGTGGTCAGTATCTATCAGAAGTGGTCCAAGGAAGAAACAGTGGTGAACCAGCGACAGGATGCACATTGTCAGAACACACACAGTGCATCACAGTTTGTATAGCCGCAGACCAGTCAGGGTGCCCATGCTGACCCCTGTCCAGTGCCAACAGTGGGCACGTGAGCATCAGAACTGGACAACGACGCAATGGAAGAAGGTGGCCTGGTCTGATGAATCACGATTTGTTTTACATCACGTGGATGGCCGGGTGTGTGTGCGTCGCTTACCTGGGGAACACATGGCACCAGGATGCACTATGGGAAGAAGGCAAGCCGGTGGAGTCAGTGTGATGCTTTGGGCAATGTTCTGCTGGGAAACCTTGGGTCCTCTCTTTCACATCTTCTTGCACTTGAGTGGACAAATTCACACAAAATTAAGTTAAAAAAATAATGAGTTTCCAAGTAAACATAGTCTGTTATGTCATGAATGTAAATAGTTGAGAAAGATACACATGTGTATCAGAAAGTGTATTAAAGTGACAGAAGCCAAATGACAGCCTAATATTCCTGCTGCTATCTGTTTTTTGTTTTTGTTTTTTAAATCACTCACTGCTCCTGACTAAATTACTTTTGTAACTTCAATAAGGATTAATTAATAAGGATGTTTAATTTATACAGTGAAGACTATGCAGTGTTATTTTATTGGAATAGAGAATTGTGAATTTTCACTGGTATCTAAAATTTAAAAATGTGTGTATATATATATATATATATATATATATATATATATATATATATATATATATATATATATATATATATATATATATATATATAATGTATAATAAAAAATATTTATAGCCAGTAAATTTTCTCAAGTCTTAATTTTCTTAATGGGTTAGTTCAGCCAAAAATGAAAATTCTGTCATTTATTACTCACCCTCATGCCGTTTCACACCCGTAAGACCTTCGTTAATCTTTGGAACACAAATTAAGATATTTTTGTTGAAATCCGATGGCTCCGTGAGGCCTTCATAGGAAGCAATGACATTTCCTCTCTCAAGATCCATAAAGGTACTAAAAACACATCTAAATCGGTTCATGTGAGTACAGTGGTTCAATATTAATATTATAAAGTGACAAGAATATTTTTGGAGCGCCAAAAAAATCAAAATAACGATGGCCAATTTCAAAACAATGCTTCAGGAAGATTCAGAGCACAAATGAATCAGTGTATTGAATCATGATTCAGATCGCGTGTTAAACTGCCAACGGCTGAAATCACGTGACTTTGGCACTCCGAATAGCAGATTTGACACGCTGATTCATTTATGCTCCAATGCTTCCTGAAGCAGTGTTTTGAAATCGGCCATCACTATATAAGTCATTACTTTTGATTTTTTTGGCGCACCAAAAATATTCTTGTCGCTTTATAATATTAATATTGAACCACTGTACTCACATGAACTGATTTATATGTGTTTTTAGTACCTTTATGGATCTTGATAGAGGAAATGTCTTAATATATCTTAAAATAATCTAATCTATCTTAATTTGTGTTCCAAAGATTAACGAAGGTCTTACGGGTGTGGAACGGCATGAGGGTGAGTAATAAATGACAGAATTTTCATTTTCGGGTGTGGCAAAAAGTTTTAGTCCCTGTCTATCAGGGAAGAAAAATTCAGCCAAACTTCATTCCATATTTATCTTCTGGCAAAACACAGTCCTCACTCCCCAAACCCCAAAGGTCAGCCCAGTTTCATGACACCAATGATTCAAAACATGATCCTTCATGACGTGTTGGACCCTACAGGCTTTAACACTGATTCTATGACTATAAAACAATGACACCACAAGCATCTGCACTGATAACTGAGAGACGTGTCACACTGAGCCAGGAATATTCTTAGCAGATGTCACATAATTTAACAGAGGAATAATCAAGGTAATCGTGTGATCATCTGAAATAACAACCAAAATAACATTTCGATTTTTGCAAAGCCAAATAATTTCAAATCCGTAACAATGGGTAATTAAAGGAAAATTCCATATTATGTATTTATATTATTAATATCACTTAATAAAATTATATGTATGAATTACGTTTGATCATTTAGATGATAAGTTTTCTGTAAGTTAGCCATTTGTATTTGTCATCATTTAGAGCACAGAGTCAACATATCAGGTGCAAATTCATTTAATGTCTGATGTCTTGATGTTTAATGATAATGAATTTATTAACATACTCACTGTACAGCTAGCTGATTTATAATCCAAACTGCCATAAACATTCAACCTTAATACCTTTTTATTAAAAAATAATAATAATTAAAGGAAAATTTTATATTATTCATTTACATTATGAATGTATGAATTAAATGTTTGATCATTCATATGAATTTATACGAATTTTCTGTAAGTAAGCATTTCATGAAAATATATTTAATTTTTTTACATTTTTTTTACATTTATGTACATTTTTACTGCATTTTTAATGTTGAAAAGTATAATCTTTGAATAAGACAAATCTTTTTTCTTTTTTTCTTTACACGTGAGAGTAGTCAGTAATGTCAGTGTGAAAGGTAGATACACTGGAAAAGTTAAAGTTCACTGTATGTTTCAGTATGTTACAGGAAAACAAAACCGCAGCTTCTGTAGTAACCAAGTTTTTCATCGTGGGCTTCCCTGGACTCCCCCCCAAATACTACAGCCTGATGGCAGTGCTTTTGTTCTGCATCTACATCGCTGTAATCACCGGTAACTCTCTTATTGTGCTCCTTTTTGTGATTGAACGCAGCCTCCATAAGCCTATGTATATTATCATGCTGAGTATGTCCTTTTCTGATATTGGTTTTTGCACAGTTGCTCTGCCAAAAGTCATTTCTCGCTACTGGTTTAATGACGGTTATATTGCCTTCTACATTTGTTTGTTTCAAAGACAGCTGATTCACTATTTTGGGACCCTAAACTCTCTTACTATGATGATCATGGCTCTAGATCGGTACTTGGCAATCTGTCACCCACTAAGATACCCTGTTTTAATGACTAACCGCACTATGAGACTTCTAATAGGGATTTCCTGGGTTACTGCAATGATTGCCCCAACCATCAACACAATGCAAACAGTGAAAATGCCATTCTGTGGGCCAAACATGATCGCTCATTGCTTCTGTGATGGTGTATCTATGAACCAGCTCGCCTGTGCTGATGCCACCCTCACAAATCTCATTGCCTACATTGTAGCAATGTTTGTGCTTCTCGTGCCATTCTCTTTCATCATCTTGTCCTATGCAAGTATCCTGGTGTCTGTGCTTCGAATAGCAAATGCACAGGGTCATATGAAAGCCTTTTCTACCTGTGCCACACAGCTGACTATCATTATCATCTATTATGTGCCTCGTTTCGTGGTACACTCCAGTTCTAACATCCCGAACATTCAGATGAACAACAGTCAGAAGGTCGCCCTGGTCATGTTCTACAGTCTGCTTCCACCACTAGTGAACCCCTTTATTTACTGCATCAGGATCAAAGAAATCAGACAGTTCCTTCTCAAATGGTGTGTAAAGAGATACAGAATCAGTCTAAAGGTCAATAGGTTAACTATTTCTAAATGAGATTATCTGTCTGTCCCTGTTCTGATGTATCCAATTACATGCTGTATATATGCATTTACAATATTTGTTAATATGTGTATATATATATATATATATATATATATATACACACACACACCACATACACATATTAGCCTATATATTATCCAGTTCTTAATTTTTAAAAAATAAAAATAAATACATGGAATATTTGTAGTGTTATTTGTCACACTGCAGGCACATTTATCAACTGTAATATATTTAAATTATAAATAAATCATAAATTTCCTACCAGACATGCATACAATATGAGTGCAGTTTTTTGTTTTGTTTTAATTCATATTATTTAATTAGATTACTATTAATAATATGTTCTATTATTTTATTTATGCATCTAATGTCTTGGTTATGAATGCTTTTGCCTGTTTTCATTATTATTTCTCATAAATTAAAACTACATTCCAGGTAAAATTATGCGATCATTTACTCACTTTTAAGTCAAAAATCACATTATCGAACTGGTAAATGTCAAAGAAAGTCACACTTAATTACTAATTGATAATTGATGCACATGACAGTGTCCTGCTGAGTGAAGAAAATAGTTGATTCTTATCGCATGCAGTTTGAGAAACGTGTGCTGGCTGTTGCATCGAAGGCCATGCTGTGTGTGCTTGTGAGGTTTCTATGGTTAATACCAAAATACTATAGTTTCAAGTGTTTCATATGAGATAATCAGTAGTGTCTCACTACCGGACGCTTGGAGGCTCAAAAAGCGGAATCCAGTCGGATTCATCAACCATAATATATTTTAATTATATTTGTCTTATTTAAGAAATTTGCTTTAAAATATAGTGCATAATATTAATAATAGTAAATTAAAATAAATAAAATACAATTCAAGAAAAGTTTCTTGTGATTTGATGGGAGTTACGGTGTTTAGTGGCACAAAAAGCTCACATTAATGGTGTAAAGTTAGCTATAGTTCTATATATAAAGTGGCCAGTGAGTCAAGTCAAGTCATCTTCATTTATATAGCGCTTTTCACAATACACATTGTCTCAAAGCAGCTTCACAGTGACAGTGAGTGTATATATTATACAGTGCCCTCCACAATTATTGGCACCCTCAGTAATTATGAGCAAAGGCGGCTGTGAAAATAAATCTGCATTGTTTAACCTTTTGATCTTTCATTTAAAAAAATTCACAAAATTATAACCTTTTATTGAAGGAAAAGAATTGAAAGTGGGGGGAAATCACATTATGAAATAAATGTTTTTCTCCAAAACACGTTGGCCACAATTATTGGCACCCTTTTATTCAAAACAGATAATAGCTCTGAGTCGTCTTCTATAATGCCTGATGAGTTTAGAGAACACCTGACAAGAGATCAGAGACCATTCCTTCATACAGAATCTCTCCAGATCCTTCAGATTCCCAGCTCCATGTTGGTGCTTCTTCTCTTCAGTTCACTCCACTCATTTTCTTTAGGGTTCAGGTCAGGGGACTGGGACGACCATGGCAGAAGCTTCATTTTGTGCTCAGTGACACATTTTTGTGTTGGTTTTGATGTTTGTTTTGGATCATTGTCCTGATGGAAGATCCAACCATGGCCTATTATTGGATTTCTAGCAGAAGCGGTCAGGTTATGATTTTTCATTTGTTGGTATTTGCTAGAATCCATGATACCATGTATCTGAACAAGATGTCCAGGACCTCCAGCAGAAAAACAGGCCCACAACATTAAAGATCCAGCAGTATTATTAACTGTGGGCATGGGGTACTTTTTGTACATGTGTGCACCAAACCCATCTTGCTGCTAAAAATCTCTTTTTTTTGTTTCATCTGACCATAGAAGCCGGTCCTGTTTGAAGTTCCAGTCAACTGAACATGCTGGAGATTGTTTCTAGATGAGAGCAGAGGATTTTTCTTGAACCCCTCCCGAACAACTTGTGGGGATGTAGGTGATGTTTGATCATTTTTTTAGGCTTTCTGAGACTCAAGACTCAACTAATCTCTGCAATTCTCCAGCTGTGATCCTTGGAGAGTCTTTGGCCACTCAAACTTTCCTCCTCACTTCACATTAGGACAATTTAGACACACGTCCTCTTCCAAGCAGATTTGTAACATCTTTAGTTGTTCTTAATTATTGCCATGATAGTGGAAATGGGGATTGTCAATGCTTTAGCTATTTTCTTACAGCCACTCTATTTTGTGAAGCTCAACAATCTTTTTCTGCACATCAGAACTATATTCTTTGGTTTTACTCATTGTGATGAATCATTACGGGAATTTGGCCTTTGTGTTTCCTCATGCTTATACTCCAGTTGCACAGGAAATCATGGCTGGACAATTTCATGCTCCTAGTCACCCTGGTGTGCTAAAAAATGTAAATATGAATGGGAATATACTTCAGAGATATTTTACTCATAAGAATTTCTAGGGGTGCCAATAATTGTGGCCAACATGTATTGGAGAAAAACATTTATTTCATAATGTGAGTCAACCCCCCCCCCCCCCTCCCCCTCCTTCAAATGTTTTACTTAAATGAAAAGTCAGAATTTTGTGAATTTTTTTAATGAAAGATCAAAAGGATAAACAATGCAGATTTATTTTCACAGCCACCTTTGCTCATATTTACTAAGGGTGCCAATAATTGTGGAGGGCACTGTATATACACTCACCGGCCACTTTATTAGGCAAGGCAAGGTAAGGCAATTTTATTTGTATAGCACATTTCATACACAATGGTAATTCAAAGTGCTTTACATAAAGAAGAAGAATAAAAATAGAACATAAGGAATAGAAATAACAGTAAAAACAGAGAAATTTTGCTATCTGGATGGATGAGCTAGGAAGTCTTAGGAAGTTTTTTGTTGTTGTTGTTGTTGTCGTCCGTCAGAGTGGATCTAAACGGATCTATCCATCAGAGCAGATCTGAATGGATCTTCCTCACACGACAGGACTGCTACCTGTTAAGGCACTTCAAACTGATAAACAAAGTTTCAATCTCCCCTTTTGCCAAGACACCTCAAACTGCACCACACAGCCCTAATCACCCTTCCAGAGATATTTTATCTATGCAACACAGTTCAAATTTCCCCTTTGGAAATTTCCCCCTTTGGAAAGTGTCCTGACTGTAATCCAGAGATATCTTAACCATGCACTTCAGCTCAAATTTCCCCATGGTTTGTCCCCTTATCCAAATTTACCAAATTTTAACCTGATCACAAATGCTTTCTTCCTAATTCTCCCAGCTCTTTCAACCAGACAGCAATATTTAAAATGCATTAAAAGTCAGAATAACAAGATGATACATAAAAGATATAAAATACATTAAAAATGAAATAAAAACAGGAAAAGGAATTAAAAGAATAAAAAGTTAATATGTATAAAATAAAATGCAAACAGTTCGGACATAGCACAGTGCTCAATCAGCAAATGCATAGGTAAAAAGATGTGTTTTGAGTCTGGATTTGAATGTAGCTACTGTTGGAGCACACCTGATCTCTTCTGGAACCTGGTTCCAGCTGCGGCTGGCGTAACAGCTAAAAGCAGACTCTCCTTGCTTTGAGTGAACCCTTGGTATTTCTAAATGACTTGATCCTGATGATCTGAGTGATCTGTTAGGTTTATATTCTATGAGCATATCTGCAATGTATTGAGGTCCTAGGCCATTGAGTGATTTATAAACAAGTAACAGTACTTCAATTCTAAATGCAACTGGAAGCCAGTGCAAGGACCTGAGGACTGGTGTGATGTGTTCATGTTTTCTGGTTCTGCTCAGAATCCTGGCAGCAGCATTCTGTACGAGCTGCAGCTGTCTTATGGTATTTTTGGGAAGGCCAGTGAGGAGCCCATTACAATAATCCACCCTGCTGGTGATGAAAGCATGAACAAGTTTCTCTAAGTCTTGACTGGAGACAAAGCATCTAATTCTTGCAATATTTTTGAGATGATAATATGCTGATTTAGTTACTGTCTTTACATGGCTACTGATACTCAGGTCTGACTCCAAAATCACACCAAGATTCCTGACTTGATTTTTAATTGTTTGACCCCTAGAGTGAAGGTATGTGTTCACTTTGAGAACTTCATCTTTGTTTCCAAACACAATGACTTCAGTTTTGTCTTTGTTTAACTGAAGGAAGTTTAGGCACATCCAATTTTTTATTTCATCAATGCACTGGCATAGGGAGTCAATGGAGCTGTAGTCGTTAGGTGATAGGGCTAGGTAAATCTAAGGTGTACCTAATAAACTTAAGGTGTACCTAATATTAGGTACTCATCACATGGTTGCCACAGATTTGTCGGCTGCACATCCATGATGCAAATCTCCCATTCCACCACATCCCCAAGGTGCTCTATTAAGATCTGGTGACTGTGAAGGTCATTTGAGTATAGTGAACTCATTGTCATGTTCAAGAAACCAGTTTGAGATGATTTGACTTTTGTGACATGGCGCGTTATCCTGCTGGAAGTAGCCATCAGAAGATCAGTGCACTGTGGTCATGGTCAGCAAGAATACTCAGGTTCTAAGGGGCTCAAAGTGTGCCAAGAAAATATCCCCCACACCATTACACCACCAGCAGCCTGAATCATTGATACAATGCAGGATGGATTCATGCTTTTATGCTGTTTACGCCAAATTCTAACCCTACCATCTGAATGTCACAGCAAAAACTGAGACTCATCAGACCAGACAACATTTTTCCAATCTTCTATTGTAGAATTTTTGTGAACCTGTGTGAATTGTAGCCTCAGTTCCCATTCAGTCGGTCACGTTTTCACTTCAGAGCCGAGCATTCACAAATGCTGTCTTTTGAAAAGAGTGTTTCTAAAATCTAAACGAGCAGCTCTTTGGGAGAACCTCACCAGATTTCTGTGTTGGTGTACGGCACAGCAGCAGGGTAGATTTTCTTTCTCTTTTTTTTGTCTAGTTGAGCAAACAATAGCTGTTCTCACAGCTGGTACTGTGCGCTGTTGAGAGCACTATATAGCCACGGAATCCCTGTGCCTCTGCCTCCTCAGAGGGTTGCTTCAGACGGGGGCGCGGGTGACCTGAGGATTACGGTGAGTGTGCTTCCTTTGAGGAACCAACCCCCTAGGAACCCTCATCCCTCCTGCGCTCTGCAACCAGCAGAGCTACTGTGGGAACACGCTGGACCATCTCAAAGATGTGTACCAGCCGTATCCGACAACAGGATGTCTATCGCTGCATCAAAGAGTGAGCCAGACTTCTCTGGGGATGATGATTCGGCGGGGCTGCCTCTTTCAGGAATGGTAGCAGTGCCCGAGTCAGACCCAGAGATAATGGCTATGCTTTACCGGGCCGAGCTCGCTAGGTCGTGGAAGGTATCTTTTATTGCCAGAAACTGACCCAATGGCTTCACCTCCCTCACCACCCTTGATGGCAAGGCAGTCAAGGGTTACACGCAGGTTCCTCCTGTGGAGTGGGCCATCCACTTCAGTGAAAGCAGTTGTTGCCTATGTCTTGCGAGTGGAGATTGCAGTCCTACTGGCGAAGGACGAGATAGAGCCAGACCCTCCAGCCTTTATGAGGTCGGGGTTTTACAGCCCCTACTTTATTTTTCCCAAGAAAAGCGATGGGCCAATCTTGGACCTGGGAGTGTTGAATCGGAACCTTCACAGGCTATTGTTCAAAATGCTCACACAGCTTTGCGGACCTGGTTCCCAGAACTCATGCTCCTTGTGACAGCCCATCCCTGGCGCATCCCTCTGAGGAAGGACCTTCTTTCTCAGGGACGGGGCACCCTTTGGCACCTGCGTCCAGACCTCTGGAAACTCCATGTCTGGTCTCTGGACGGGACGCGGAGGTTCTAGGTGACTTACCCGCTAAGGTAATGTAAGGACTTAGCCTATTTATTAGCTCAATTTAATTGTTACAGGGAATAAGAATTGAATCAACTGTAAATGATTCACTGTAAATGATTCAGGATTAATATTTAACACTTCATCAATTATTCGTCCAGCGAAAATTGAGGTTAGAGTATTTTACCAATTCTGGATAAAATATTATTCTGCGGCCAACAGTAACAATATTTTATTATGATTATTGTTATTATTGTAATTATTATATTATAAGCAAGAGGTAACTTGATCTTTGAGTTTAAGACAGTAATTTGATACACAGCACAAAAAAATCGCATATGTGAAAATCAAAACAAGATTTATTGACTACTTCTAATGATTACAGGAAACTAAGGCTAAACACACACACACACACACATACATACATGCACACACATTCGCGGAGTTGATGAGTTATGAAAAGTCCCAAGTTCAGTGCTAACTTAACTCATAACCTGAGGAAAATCACAAAAGCAGAGCTTTGGCTTGATTCTTTAGGTTTAAAGGAGTTTCACCAGTTTCCAGCAAGAGAGAGAGAAGTTTGCTTGTACCTGCGTTTGCTGTGACAGCTGAGGTAATCGGGTTGTTCCGTGACTCGTGTACAGCGGAATCCCGTTCTGGATTGGCTGTCTTTCAGGTGACGTCTTCTCGGGAAAGCCCTGTGGGTTGCGCGGAAGCTTTGAAGGATGCTGCTGGTTGAGCGTCTGGCTTGAGCGGCTCTCTTCTTGGGAGACTTTGGTCAGATATTTCACGAAGTGTTTTGGAGTCTGGATGTGACGGCTGTCGAATGATCAGCGGCGCAGCTCGTGGTTGAAGTCGGGTGTTCGATGGAAAATCAGCCCCGGTCAATCAGTTATCAATGACCCATGCGACTTTTCCGCCGTGGTCAAAGTAGCGGTGTTTCGGCTACCGGCTTCTGACCGATTTCGAGCGATTTCTGACCGACTTCGGACTTACTTCGGACTTCCAGCTTCTGACATTAGCTTGTTCGGACAGCATAGTTTTAAGGGAGCGATCTTCCAATGAGACGTTGCTACGGAGATTAGACACGCCTCGTCTATTGTCTATTGATCACATCGCGTGATATCTGCAGAACATTCTCCTGTTTTATTAACAACTTTATAAAGTTTCTTAATATTTTCCTGATACTGAATTTCAATGTTTCATTCACACAGAATTACACAGAATTATAAATTCTGCATTTAGAACTCAAACATGACACACTTCTTACACACATATTACTAGACTGACCTAATTAAAACAATGATTACAATAATGCATTTGAAGAAAACCCACATATTGAATACATTGAATAGACATGTTAGTAATTACATCATGGCATGTATTATTCTGTATATAGTTAATACTTTAAGTAATCGACAATTGTCCCTTTTGAGATTCAAGATTGAGTCCTTAAGCATAGTTCAAACTTTGACCGGAGTCACGAGTGACCGGGTCACGATGGACGGTCAACACAAGGGAGGTATTGATAGGACAGATTCGTCTTTAAATCCGTTGATGGGTATTTTCCTGTTCCGTCCGATAATACAAGAGGGTTTTGTGAGAGAATCAATAGATTTAATGTGATCAAATCCACGTGATGGGTTCTGATTAGTTTATTGCTGATGAGCTAAGAAGTCCTTTAGACAGAGTCCTTTGTTAAAAGAAGTCACGTCATCACTCCGGTTAAGGCTAGGTGTTTCCTGTCAGGAAATGGATCTTTTGGACCAAAATGAAGCTTTGTTCAATCATGTTGTTCATTGATAAAGTCATTGGTAGGTTCTGTCGAGCAATGCCCTACAGTAATTAACACTATCTCTTTGGCACGAGCACCGTCTACGAGACACGCTTATGCCTTGAAGTGGAACCGGTTTGTCTAATGGTGTTCTTCTTACTAAGAGGACACCCGAAGATGTTCGATCAGTGCCGTGCTTTCATTCCTGAATCATGGGTTGGAGCAAAGGCCGTCTCCCTCCACCCTCAAAGTGCATGCTGCTGCAATATCTGCATATCACGACCACATAAATGGAAAGTCAGTTGGGAAGCACAACCTGATCGTCAGGTTCCTTAGGGGGCGAGATGGCTGAATTCTCCTTGACCCCCCTCCATACCCTCTTGGGACTGCAGGCATTTTCGGTCGACGAGTCGTGCCTAGAGTTCAGGCCGGGTGACGCCCACGTGATACTGAGACGTGGCCCAGCTACGTGCCCAAGGCAAGCTCTGCCCCTGGAGGAGGTAGACCCAGCGCTGGCTTTGCTCTGTCTGGTCCATGAGCACCGTGAGGCCTGGCTCATTGTTGGCTTGCTACGCCAATTCATGCGCTGATTGGTTTAGAAGAGTCCCTTCAGGCAGATGATGTTGAGTCCTCCATCACCCTCGGCAGCCGGACGTGGCGAAGCCACCAAATCCTTGAGAACCAGGTTTAGGCTGGGTGCCATATGTGTGACGCTGCGGGGATTCCATATGTGTATTTTTCCATGGTTGCACCTGAATGGAAGCCCATGTCTTTCTCTTGGGAGACCCACTTATTACGAGGTTGGAGTCAGCCCAGTAACTTCCATATGTAGTACAGCCCTAAGGGGTTAGTCCATATGTACATCTCCACATAACTCCTTCGGGGAAGAATGTGGCTTCCACAGCATTCCTTCCAGAGCACGATTTCCCAATGTTATCTAATTGTCTCACTGAGTGAGTTGTGCGGAACGTCTCAGTTACAAAGGTAACCCTCGTTCCCTGAAGGAGGGAACGGAGACGTACGTCGGACAGACCGACGAATAGGAATCTCGCCAGAGAGGCCAATCTACTTCGAGTGTAACTAAAACGAGCCAATGCACATTGGCATGCAATCATATGCATCAGCTGCTCACCTCGCAGCGCGGAGTCGAACCTTTCGCTGAGGAGTCGAACTAAGCAGGCGGCAGCATCAGCAGGACAACGACTGTGGCGACGGGACGTACGTCTCCGTTCCCTCCTTCAGGGAAGGAGGGTTACCTTTGTAACCGAGACGTTCCCATTCAGTCGGTCACGTTCGACGTACGTTGGACAGACCGACGAATAGGAATCCCTACCAAAGCGCCACAGGAGCTGCCCTCCTCCTCCTCTCTGTGCCTCTGACCTGAGGCGAGAACACGGGAGGAGACCGGCTCGACACGAAGGCTATAGTATCTAGCGAACCTGTTAGGTGTCGCCCAGCCCGCAGCTCTACAAATGTCTGTTAGCGAGGCGCCACGAGCCAGCGCCCAGGAGGATGCTACACCTCTCGTGGAGTGAGCATGCAACCTGAGCGGGCAGGGCATGCCCTGAGCTTGGTAAGCCAGGGCGATGGCATCCACTATCCAGTGGGCCATCCTCTGCTTGGAGACAGCCTTTCCCTTCTGCTGGCCTCCGTAACAGACAAAGAGCTGGTCTGAGGTCCTGAAGCTTTGAGTTCTGTCTATGTACAGTCGCAAAGCGCGGACTGGACAGAGCAAAGCCAGGGCTGGGTCTGCCTCCTCCGAGGCCAGCGCTTGCAGGCTCACCCACCTGGTCCCTGAAGGGAGTGGTAGGAACCTTGGGCACATAGCCAGGCCGGGGTCTCAGTACCACGTGGCTGTCACCCGGCCCGAACTCCAGGCACGATTCGTCGACCGAAAATGACTGCAGGTCCCCTACCCTTTTGATGGAGGCCAATGCAACCAGCAGCAAAGTCTTCATAGACAGAATCTTTAAGTCTGACGATTGCAAAGGCTCAAAGGGAGCAATCTGAAGTGCTCTTAGAACCAGAGCGAGGTCCCAAGAGGGTATGGAGGGGGGACGAGGAGGATTTAACCGTCTCGCCCCCCTAAGGAACCTGACGACCAGGTCGTGCTAACCAACAGATTTGCCATCTATGTGGTCGTGGTAAGCGGAGATAGCAGCAGTATGGACTTTGAGGGTGGAGGGGGACAGCCTACGCTCCAACCCTTGATGCAAGAAAGAAAGAACGACTCCGATCGAGCATCTTCTGGGGTCTTCGAGAAGAGCACCACTCGATGAACAGGTTCCACTTCGAGGCGTAAGCACATCTTGTAGACAGTGCACGTGCCGAAGTGATGATGTTAAGTACCTCAGGGGGTAAGTCACCTAGAACCTCCGCCAAAGGGTGCCCTGTCTCTGAGAAAGAAGGTCCTTCCTCAGAGGAATGGGCCAGGGAGGGGCTGTCGCGAGGAGTGAGAATTCTGGGAACCAGGTCCGGTTGGGCCAGTAAGGTGCAACTAGCAGGACTAGCAGCAACTCCTCGTCCTCCCTGACTTTGCACAGAGTCTGTGCAAGTAGGCTCACTGGGGGAAACACATATTTGCGCAGGCCCCGGGGCCAGCTGTGTGCCAGTGCGTCTGTCCCGAGTGTTCCCTCGGTCAGAGAGTAAAACAACTGGCAGTGGGAGGTTTCTGGTGAGGCAAACAGGTCTACCTGAGCCTCTCCGAACTCTCTCCAGATCAGCTGGACCACCTGGGTGTGGAGTCGCCACTCTCCTGGCAGCACAGCTCGTGAAAGCTCGTCGGCCACACGGTTGAGCACACCGGGAACATGAATGGCGCGAAGCGACCTCAGATGCTTCCGACTCCAAAGGAGGAGATGGCGGGCGAGTTGCGACATGCGACGGGAGCGTAGACCACCTTGACGGTTGATGTACGCAACGGTCGCAGTGTTGTCCGTACGGACCAGTACATGCTTGCCCCGTAGCGGCCCTTTGAGGCGGCTCAGAGCAAGACGTACTGCCAGCAACTAGAGGCAATTGATGTGCCAATGCAGATGGGGTCCCGTCCAAACCCCTGACACTGCATGCCCGTTGTACGTGGCACCCCAGCCGGTGGCAGAAGCATCTGTGAATACCACAGCATGCCGGGACACTTGTTCTAGGGGCACTCCTGCCCGGAGAAACAAAGGGTCCGACCACGGACTGAAGGCTTGGCGGCACTCCTGAGTGATTGGCACCCGGAACGTGCCGCGTTGCCACGCCCATCTCGGGACTCGGCCGTGAAGTCAGTGTTGAAGCGGTCTCATATGAAGCAGACCGAGCGGGGTTACTGCCGCCGCGGCCGCCATATGCCCCAGGAGCCTCTGAAAAAATTTCAGTGGGACCGCTGTCCTGCCATTGAACGTATTCAGGCAGTTCAACATCGACTGAGCACGTTCCTCTGTGAGGCGTGCTATCTGTTCGACCGAATCCAACTCCATAACGAGAAAAGAGATCCTCCGCACTGGGGCGAGTTTGCTCTTTTCCCAGTTGACCTGAAGCCCCAACTGGCTGAGGTGTCTGAGCACCAAATCCCTGTGTTCGCACAACTGATCCCGAGACTGTGCTAGAATGAGCCAGTCGTCGAGATAGTTGAGAATGCGAACACCCTGTTCTCTCATGGGAACAAGGGCTCCCTCCACGACCTTCGTAAAGACGCGGGGAGACAAGGCCAGCCCGAAGGGTAGGACTCTGTACTGATATGCTCGTCCTTCGAACGCGAACCGCAGGAATGGCCTGTGTCGCGGAAGGATTGAGACATGAAAGTACGCGTCCTTCAGGTCGATCGCTGCAAACCAATCCTGGGGATGGATGCATTCAAAAATGCGTTTCTGCGTGAGCATCTTGAACGGTAGCTTGTGAAGGCTCCGATTCAAGACTCGCAGGTCCAGGATAGGTCGTAACCCGCCGCTTTTCTTGGGTACAATGAAGTAGGGACTGTAGAACCCTGACCTCATATCGGCTGGAGGGACCGGCTCTATCGCGTCCTTTGCCAGTAGGACTGCGATCTCTGCACGCAAGACAGGGGCATCGACATCTTTCACTACAGTGAAGTGGACACCCTTGAACCTGGGGGGACGCCGGGCGAACTGAATCGCGTAGCCGAGCCTGATGGTCCAAATGAGCCAGAGGGACGGACTGGTGAGCGCTAACCAGGCTCCCAGAGACCGCACCAGCGGGACCAGAGGGACCACAGGCGTACCCACAGTGGGGCAGCGAGGAGGAACGCAGGGACGCGGCCCGGGAGGCTCTCTTTGCGAGGCGGCCCGAAGCAGCGTCACAGTGTGCTGTGCAACACTTACCTGCTTCCACGGGTGGACAGAGGGAGCAGTCGAGGCTTTGACTGCCTTCTGCTCGCTGCTGTCCGCTGGCGACAGAAGAGGGGGATGAGAGTGGTGAGGTTCTTGCCCTCCCACTGCTCTCCAAGCCCTCTTCGGACCCGGAGATAGAGGAAACTGCTCTTTTATTGAAAATTTGGGAACAAAATTTTGGCGGAACAAAAACAGAAGGAAACACAAGATTCTCCACCCGAAGAGGAGCGGTGCAGTCACCACCTCCTGTAGAGCAGTCCCATCCATCTCCGGGTTGCCCGTCCTAGGGCCGCTTGGACTTGGCCTTGCCACCCTTCTTCTTGGGGGTGGCTGGACGGGCTGGGCACCGCGACCGGCTCCACGGCGCCGCTTAGCTGGAGGCTGCTGCAGCTGGGGCGCGGGAGCGGGGGCGGCCGCAGGGGGGCGCCCTCGGCGACGGGCAGACTGAGGTGCTGCGGGCGGTGGTGGAGCAGCAGCTGACCGCCTCGGCAGGATGTGGCTGATGGCCTCAGACTGCTTCTGTACAGCCAAGAACTGTTGGGCGAAGTTCTCGACCACGTCGCCGAAGAGGCCGGTCTGGGACACGGGGGAATTAAGGAACCTTACTTTGTCGGTATCCCTCATGTCCGCAAGACACAGCCAGAGATGGCGCTCCTGGACCACAAGTGTGGACATCGCACGACCCACTGACCGCGCCGTGACCTTCGTCGCACAAAGCGCGAGGTCCGTCGCGGCACGATGTTCCTGAAGAACTTGTGGGTCATGGCCACCCTCGTGCAGGTCCTTCAGTGCCTTGGCCTGATGGACCTGCAACAATGCCATAGCATGTAGGGCAGAGGCGGCTTCCCCACAGGCCTGGTAAGCCTTGCCGGTAAGATCCGACGAGTACTTACAGGCCCAGGAAGGGAGAGACGGCTCCCCCCGCCAGGTGGAGTTAGGGCACAGTTGCATAGCAACGGCCCGTTCCACAGGGGGTATGCGCGTATAACCCTTAGCCGCCCCGCCATCAAGGGTGGTGAGGGAGGAGGACCCACCGACACGGTTTCCATGTGCCAGTGAGTTCTTCATGCACCTCTGGGAAAAATGGCACTGGGGTGGGGGGCTGAGAACCAGCCCTTGCCACCCCGAGATACCAATTAGAGATGTTCCGATACCCCTTTTCCATTCCCGATACCGATTCCGATACCTGAGCTCAGGGTATCGGCCGATACCGAGTACCAATCCGATACCTGGGTGTGTATCTGTATATATATATATATACTACTAGCCCTGTATGAATTGATAGAATTATTTATGGTGTGCTTCAGACTTATCCCTTAATAAAACAAGAACAAAAATATACAGTGAACTAGAGTATTTTTATTATCTGACATAGGCTACATTTCTCAGTTATATTATTTATTTATTTTAAGTGAAAAAGAACTTCAAATGCAGCCACAAATCTAACACTGTAAACTGAAAAAGGTATATTAGTTTTACAATATAACTATAAAAACAGTGCAACAAATAAATCTAGGAATAAAATTAGGCTATATAAGAAAATAATCTCTTTAAAACTTGAAGTCCAGAAACAATTTTGTTAAATAAAAATCTCACGTTTTCGACGACTGACAGCAGCCTGTCATCCAGAACAATAAACCCGACAATTTTGTCGGTTATCTTTATTGTCTTTTGAAAACTTTTCTCTTTGTTTGAATAAAGCTGGCACGCCTCATCCTTCTCCATCTTAAGCGCGTCAAACGCGCTGCGTTAAGCAAAGATAGCGGGCACAACTAGGTATTGTTTAAGAAAATGGTATCGGATCGGTACGTGAGTTTAAATACTCGCCGATACCGATGCCAGAAATTTTTGTGGTATCGGTGGTATTTCCGATACTAGTATCGGAATCGGAACAACCCTAATACCAATCATCCAACCTCGAGGGTTCGGGACACGGTGGAGGATTCCACACAAGCCCGACCCTGTTGGCGGCCCGGGAAAGCATAGCCATCATTTCCGGGTCCGAATCGGGCACGGTTGTCACTCCCGAAGGAGGCAGCTGTGCCGAATCGTCATCCCCAGAAGTGTCAGGCTCACCCTCCGATGCAGCGATCAACATCTGGTCGTCTTGGGGAGCTCCGAAGGATACGGATGGTACACACCTCTGGGGCGGTCCACCGCGCTCCCCCGGCAGCTCTACTGGCTGCGGAGTGCAGGAGGGGTGAGGGTTCCTAGGGGCTTGGTTCCCGAAGGAAACGCGCTCACCGTAATCCTCAGGTCACCAGTGCCGCCGCCCGACGCAACCCTCTGGGGAGGATGACAGAACGACATCTTTAAAAAGACGCGAACTACTCGTGTAAGCTCTTTCAGGGACTAACTCTTTCAGGTGCCGAAGCACGGAGGGGAAAGCCGCTGTAACACAGACAGGGAATGTGCAGCCTGTCGTGTGCACTCTCCTTGCAGACGCTGCCTCTTACCAGCTGTCAAAACAGCTTTTTCAGCGCTCTTAAGCGCACCGTTACCAGCCGTCAAAACGGCTTTCACAGCTGGGAAACAGCTTTCTTGCTCAAAATAAAAGGAAAAGAAAAAAAAGCAAAGAAAGGGAGAAACGAAATCGGCCCCGCTGCTGTGCTGTCCTCCTGCACCGGACGAGAAAGAGCAGTCAGAGAGAGAGCTGGCTCGTTGAAGTCCATCTTCAAACACTCGCTTGTAGACACTACCGTGTTTGCAGTAGTTTGGCTCCGAAACGAAAAGCTGAAGATGCAACGCACCTGCTGCTCATTATATACCCGCGCTGCGAGGCGAGCAGCTGATGCATATGACTGCATGCCAATGTGCATTGGCTCATTTTAGTTACACTCGAAGTAGATTGGCCTCTCTGGCAAGATTCCTATTCGTCGGTCTGTCCGACGTACGTCGAACGTGACCGACTGAATGGGAACAGCAGTGATCGACACACTCTGTGTAAGCCCTGTCCTGTCATCCTATTAGGCAAGATGTGGCAGGCGGCTTGCTCAGGGCACTGGATGGGGGCAGTGGCTGTGGCCCTTTGGTAGGGATTCCTATTCATCGGTCTGTCTGATGTATGTCGAACGTGACCGACTGAATGAGAACGTCTCAGTTACAAAAGTAACCATCATTCCCTGGAGGGAACAGAGAAGTACGTCCCGTCACCACAGTTGATGTACCCCGCTGCGCAGCCGAGTCACCTGCTCGGCTCCTCAGCAAAAACCTAAGGAATGCATTGCATCTGCTGCTCATTATATACCTGTACTGTGCGGCAGAGCAGCTGCTGCAAATAATTGCATGCCAATGTGCATTGGCTCATTTTAGTAGATTGGCCTCTCTAGCGAGATTCCTATTCCTCGGTCTGTCCGACATACGTCTCCATTCCCTCCTTCAGGGAACAAGGGTTACCTTTGTAACCGAGACGTTTCCTGTTCTTAGCAGAAGTGGCACCCAGGGTGGTCTTCATGTTGGTTCGACATGTTTTGCATACAGAGATGCTTTTCTGCAGACCTCGGTTGTAATGAGTGTTTATTTGAGATACTGTTGCCTTTCTATCAGCTTAAACCAGTCTGGCCATTCACTTCTGACCTCTGGCTTCAACAAGGCATTTTCGCCCACAGAACTGCCACTAACTGGATATTTTCTCTTTTTTTTTTTTTTTGTAAACCATAGAGATGGTTGTGTGTGAAAATTCCAGTAGATCAGCAGTTTACAAAATACTCATACCAGCCCATCTGGCTCCAACAACCATGCCACATTCAAAGTCACTTAAATCCCCTTTCTACCCCATTCTGATGCTCAGTTTGAACTTCAGCAGATCGTCGTGACCATGGCTGCATCTGAAAACTTAACACTCTGAGGTCTAAAAACGCGCCGGCGCGTTTTGCAGGTTTTTTTTCACATTGCAGCAAAACAGACTTAAAATACTCTGTCATTTTTTGTCATAGAAACATAAGTAATACATCAATTGAAACTATAGAATATCTCCTTTTATTTGTATACACTCAGAGTAAAAACAAAATGTTGTGCTTTTTGTAAAATAAAGAAAACTAACATGATGCGTGATCTCTCATCTCCCTCTGAACGAAGTCCAATCTGATAGTTCTCAGAAAATGAACTGTAACTTAGTGAATACTAATCACAAAAAATTCATACTTATGTCTAACAAAACGTTGAAATGTCAGGTTTTAAATCGTGCAAGTCAAATCGAAAACAAATATTCTCTGTTTATGTAATCTGTATGAAAAGAGAGCCATGTCAGAAGTCCGTGATTCAGCTCATTACCCACTAATGCGGCCACACCCACGGAGCCAGCGCTATTCACAGGCAAATTCAGAGACAACACATGCATTCATCATCTCAATCGTGTATTTATTGCCTTGAAAATTGTTTATCTGGATGAAAAAGCCATGGTTAGCGATCTCTGGAAGACATTCAGTAAATTCCTGTTTGTTTTCTTCTATTGATAAGTTTTAAGTGAGTTTTTGTTTCTTTAGCGCCCTCCGGCTGTAGTATGAATTGGTAAACACCATTCATGGAATATCGTCTTCTTCTTAGGTGAATTTGTGGACTAAAATGCACAGAGCGCCCTCCGGCTGCAGTATGAATTGCAAACACCAGCGCTCATAGAGATAACAATGAATATTAAATAAAAAATAACTCCTCTGTATAGAAAATTGACATAAACATATGAGAATCCTATATTTCTCCAAATGTGCATGCTTTTAAACTAAAAGCCTATATTCAGACTCTTTGCATCACAGAAATACATTATATTTTAAAGTATAATATAAAACCATTATTTTATATTGTAATAAAATTTTTCTGTATGTTTCATATACCATGATGAGCTTGAGACATCACAGAAGTTTTTTTTCACAGCCTACCTGACTGAAAGCCTCATTAATATGCAAGTCTTTTCAGGTCATTACTATTCAATTCTTTTGTCTTCACAGGTGAGAATGAGCCATTATTCATGGAGATTCACGCCTCCTCGCATACCGTGTTTCTTGGCAAAAAGTGTCTTACAAAAACTAAATCAGTATATTGTTATAAATGAAAGAGTAGTCAGCATAATTTTTACATAATTTTGAAGCAAAAACTCTAGTCTACAACCTTCAATACCCAAAAGTCTTGTGAACACAGATTTAATATACTTTTATTGGCCTTATATCAGTGACTTAAGTTTTTTGTTTTTTCAGTAACCACGCATAAACGTTATTCCTTCAAAAACACAAACATGTACACACATGTTCCTCACATATTATGGTAGCCTAGTTTGTGCTGAATACAGTGTAATGACACTTTTGTCATTAATATGTTCATGAACAACTGAAAAAAGCACAAATGTCAGGGCATGTCAAAACTTCTCCAGGCCCCAAATCAGCCTCAGACTCCAGAGGGTTAAGCCCTGGGTATACTTTGTTTTTGTTTGTTTTTAAATATATGCTAGTGTACGTGCACAGTCGAATGCACAGCCTTGAAAAACATACTTCATTTGACTCGTATGCATACACAGGCATTCGACGCATGCACAGTTTTGAGCAATCTCTCACCAAGAGTTACAACCCATGTAAACATCTTTGTATTCTTTCATGCTATAGTTGTACAAATGAGGGTACTTTCTAACCTCTTCACACAATCTCTCGTCTATGTAGGCCTAAGTTTTCAGATGCAGGAGTACCTAATAAAGTGGCCAGTGAGTATATGTATACTACACCCATTTTAAAACGAAACAGCTCATTTTTCTTTGTTGTGCCTCCAGCCTCCAGAATCGCATTTCCTACGGTCTAGCAATGTTTGTGCTTCTCGTGCCATTCTCTTTCATCATCTTTTCCTATGCAAGTATCCTGGTGTCTGTGCTTCGAATAGCAAATGCACAGGGTCGTATGAAAGCCTTTTCTACCTGTGCCACACAGCTGACTATCATTATCATCTATTATGTGCCACGTTTCGTGGTTTACTCCAGTTCTAGCATCCCGAATATTCAGATGAACAGCAGTCAGAAGGTCACCCTGGTCATGTTCTACAGTCTGCTTCCACCACTAGTGAACCCCTTTATTTACTGCATCAGGATCAAAGAAATCAGACTATTTTTTCTCAAATGGTGTGTCCATAGAAACAGGATGAGTCTAAAAATCAATAGGTTAATTATTTCTTAATGAGATTATCTGCCTATCCCTGTTCTGATATATGTCATTACATGCTCTTTACTGTATATGCATTTGTTAATATAGTTATTTTTTAATGCATTATATTATAGCCTACATATTTATCAAGCCATTTATCCAGTTCTTCATTTTAAAAAATTACATGAAATATTTGTATAATATATATATAATATATTTTTACATTTTTTTCTTATTTAAGATATTTGCTTTAAAATATAGTACATAACATTAAATCAAAATATAAAATACAATGCAATAAAAATTCCCTTTCATGGGAACTCATGCTGCGTCAAATGACAACACTTTGGGGAACACCTCTGCGTGACTGTCGTCTGAAGAGCATGTGCAACTAGTCCAATATTGCTTGGCGCCATGTCACATCATTATGTTCATTATGATGGTGAAACACGGAAGCTATAAAGGAAAGCTGGCACAAGGCAGCGTTAGCTTCTGCTCTTCAGCAAGTGCTATCCGGGGTAGCAACTTTGCATGCACAGGTCGCACATGGGCCTTTAATTTTTTTGCAATAATTGGTTTATGTACAAGGTGGCAACCGTGCCCTGGGGGCGTCAATTCACAAGGTAGTCAAAGAAATAATGCTTTACTAGACCCACTATTTCTTGAAGATGAGAAAAAGAAATGGGTTCAAATTGCTTGAACTCTGCCGTACAAGCCACAGAGTTAGAAGGATCAAAAGAAGGACAAGATATCCCGATCTAATGTCACTGATGTTATTCACAAAAAAAATGTAAGAAATCGTCACACAGAGTCTTTGATACTGCAGGGTACTCATAAACAGGTGGATTAATAACAGAGTTGGAAACAGTAAAAAGAGTTCTTGGTCTATGGTAATTTTTAGTAATGAGTTTAGTAAAATAACTGGATCTTGCTGCTCTCAAAGCCTTTTGGTATTTTAACAATGACTCTGTTAATATTTCAAAAGAAACATGAAGCTTATCTTTCTTCCATCTACGCTCTGCTCTTCTGCAGAACTGCCTCAAGGAGCATATGTTGTCATCAATCCATGGGTCAGCTCTTGGATTAGATTTTAACGTCTTTACAGGAGCCACTGTGTTTAAAACATTTGCACATGAAGAATTAAACTCAGACAAAAGCTCCTCTGCACTTAATTCATTTGCATCCATAGCTTGCATAGTATCACAGAAAGCTGATGAGAAAACTGTACTAGTAGCAGAGTTAATTAATCGTGATTTACGGACCGGCCTTTTGAGTTGCAAGGAGTCTGATGATACAGGAATAGAAAACATAACACATTATGATCAGAAAACCCATTATGCACTATCTCCAGATCATAAAGAGAAATATCATATGACAACACAAGATCAAGAGTGTGTCCACCTTGATGGGTAGGAACATTTATATGATGATCTAGATCAAAGGCATTTATCAATGCAATAAACTCTTTAGCTAAAGAGTCTGCTGTGCAACACACATGTACGTTAAAATCTCCAAGAATTAACAATTTATCATACTTTGGTACAAATTCACCCAACAAATCTGCAAACTCATTTAAGAAGTCTGCGTTGTGTTTAGGAGGGCGATACAACAAGGCAATCAATAGTGGACAATTCAATTCAAGTGTAAACAGCTGCAGCTCAAAACGTCTGTACTTTTTGTACTATTTGGTGGTGAGAAAGTTTGTCTTTAAAAATAGAGAGTAATCCTAGTAAAGCAAGGCGAATTTAAAAACAAACAGTTTGAAGGTAAAAGTTCAGAGAGAGGGCTTGAATCACCGACAGAAAGCCAGGTTTCTGTAATAAATAAGCAGTCCAACTCACGCACAGTAAAAAAGTCATTTATGATAAAAGTCTTATTTACTACCAATCTCGAATTAAGTAGCCCCAACCTTAAACGAAGCGGATTGTCTGTCTGCCTGCGGTAAAGTGCGAAGATGGCTGAAGCACACTCCGCGACGGTAGATACGGGGAGAGCCGTATACACCAGAGGTCACTGTAGCTGGGACCAGGGGAGCATTCCACTCATATGATCAATCCAGGGAACGCCAGCGAAACAGAATAGTCGCTGACCGAACACCTCTCCCGAAGTTCCACAGGCCGTACACCAGACCGCAGAGCCAGGTAGGACTTCAGCCTAACAGCACAGCCACCCCGTTTTCCGCGTTCCTTCCTCTGTCTCTTCAACGAGCAGGGCCATTGCCGTAAGAAACCAGGTATCGACGATAAGAAAGGAGGAGGTGGATAATATGAGCCATTTGAGGCATAGCCCAACAAATTGTTTGAACTGGTCCGCAGACTTAGGATTGTTGACCTGTCATAGACCAATATCACACACTGCGTTACTTTCAAAATAAAGCAAAATAAAACAAAAACAATACAAATACTAGCCTACATATTTATCAAGCCATTTATCCAGTTCTTCATTTTAAAAAATTACATGAAATATTTGTAGTATCATTTGTCACACTGCAGATGTGTTTATCAACTGTAATATATTTTAATTATAATAAATATATTTTTAATTAATTAAATAATTGTATAAATTATTTTAATAAATAATTCCCACCAAACATACATGCAATATGACAGCAGTTTTTGTTTTTTATTCATAATGTTTCATTAGATTATTATTAATAATATGTTCTATTATTTTATACATCTAAGGTCTTGGTTATGAATGCTTTTACCTGTTTTTATTAAGTATTTCTCATAAATTAAATGTCTATTGTGATTAAAATTATGATCATTTACTCCCTTCTTAGTCCAAAATCACATTATTGAACTGGTAAATTTCAAAGAATGTCACACTTAATTTTATTTCAGATTTACTTAATTGATGCACATGATGTAATTTTCATTTTGTATAAATTGTATCTTAATTTTAATCAATGTTTCATCAACCAATTGTCTGGATTTAATAAATAAGAAGCAAATAAAGCAGACAATATAATGGAAGCACGGACTCAAAAAATGAACCAAAACTCAGCGTATAGGCTACTTGCCTCACAGACATGAGAAATATATCTATAGAAAGCTTGAAATGACTACTTTTAAACGAAACAATTCAAAACAAAAAGAAATAGGCTATACTGATATTTGTATCAGTATATATATATACTATACTGATTATGTAATCCATATGAAATGTGTATTTAAAATGTTTTGAATGATTTAACATAGAGAATTAACACACGATTTTGACGGTGCGTTGTCTGTGTTCAAGCCATCTTGGTTATTTTCATAAGGAAAATGTATATTTATAATGCTATGCTAATCTGCATAGCCTTTATCACTGTATAAAATACTATAAAATAATATAATTTCTGCCTCTAAATAAAAGCACACATCATGGCCTTTAAAATGTGCTTTAAAATCTTTGCAGTTCTTCTGGATACATTCAGGCAGTGTTTTTTACTACAGCTTGAAATCAGATAAACTAAATGCCTGGAAATTCTGGAACAAAAATTTGCTAAAGACATAGAATGCAAAAAGTAAAAATAATTGTACCTTGTGTTTACCAGTTATTTATCAGTATTTGATTACAAAGACAAAAGACAAAGACAAAATAAAGCAAAGATGAATTTGACTGATAATATAAGGTTTCTATAGATATCACGATATATCGATATCGTGAATTCTTTTGGCCACGATAACCGTGGTGTGAAAAATCTGATTTCGTGACAGCCCTAGTGTGTAGTTATCATTTACCCACAAGGTGGCACAAAAAGCTCACATTCATGGCATAAAGAAGATATTTGCTGTCTGCTGAGATACTTTGGTCTGGAGAATATATATATATATATGTATATATATATATATATATATATATATATATATATATATATATATATATATATACACACACACATACACACACACTGATCAGGCATAACATTATGACCACTGACAGGTGAAGTAAATAACACTGATTATCTCTTCACAGCACCTGTTAGTTGGTGGGATATATTAGGCAGCAAGTGAACATTTTGTCCTCAAAGCAGGAAAAATGGGCAAGCGTAAAGATTTGAGCAAGTTTGACAAGGGCCAAATTGTGATGGCTAGACAACTGGGTTGGAGCATCTCCAAAACTGCAGCTCTTGTGGGGTGTTCCTGGTCTGCAGTGGTCAGTATCTATCAGAAGTGGTCCAAGGAAGAAACAGTGGTGAACCAGCGACAGGATGCACATTGTCAGAACACACACAGTGCATCGCAGTTTGTATAGCCGCAGACCAGTCAGGGTGCCCATGCAGACCCCTGTCCAGTGCCAACAGTGGGCACGTGAGCATCAGAACTGGACAACGACGCAATGGAAGAAGGTGGCCTGGTCTGATGAATCACGCTTTGTTTTACATCACGTGGATGGCCGGGTGTGTGTGCGTCGCTTACCTGGGGAACACATGGCACCAGGATGCACTATGGGAAGAAGGCAAGCCGGTGGAGTCAGTGTGATGCTTTGGGCAATGTTCTGCTGGGAAACCTTGGGTCCTCTCTTTCACATCTTCTTGCACTTGAGTGGACAAATTCACACAAAATTAAGTTAAAAAAATAATGAGTTTCCTAGTAAACATAGTCGGTTATGTCTTGAATGTAAATAGTTGAGAAAGATACACTTGTGTATCAGACAGTGTATTAAAGTGACAGAAGCCAAATGACAGCCTAATATTCCTGCTGCTATCTGTTTTTTGTTTTTTAAATCACTCACTGCTCCTGACTAAATTACTTTTGTAACTTCAATAAGGATTAATTAATAAGGATGTTTAATTTATACAGTGAAGACTATGCAGTGTTATTTTACATGTGCTTACTTTATTACATTTTTGTATCTAAAAACCTACTTGAAAACCTGAAAAGCTCTGTTTACTTCATTTGTATCTTTGTTATATTATATGTATGTTTTGCTTGTAATTTGATAATTTGTTTTTATTTTACTACTAACTGTTTACTTGTCTTTAATAATGCTTTAAATTTAGATTAGTTAGGCTATAATTATCACAATTGTTAGTTAGGCTGTGGGATCGAAATTGGAATAGAGAATTGTGAATTTTCACTGGTTTCAAATGTATGTATATATATATATATATATATATATATATATATATATATATATACAGGGAGTGCAGAATTATTAGGCAAGTTGATTTTCTGATCATATTTTTTTCCCAAGCTCATTTTACCAATTCCAATCCACATCAATCTTAATAACTACTATTAATATTGTTTTTAATTATTTATAAGTGATATATAATTGTTCATGAAGGCTGGAAATGAAAAATGCCTTATATTCAGGTGTGCAGAATTATTAGGCAGGTCTTCTTTTACAGGCAAAATGAGCCAAAAAAGAGATTTAACTCAGACTGAAAAGTCAAAAATTATTAAATACTCATGAGAAGGACGCAATACTAATGCAATACTAGAAATTGCAAAGTTAAAGCATGACCAAGGGACAGCAAAATGCTCATTGGGTCAGCGGGGTCAGACAAAAACAGGTGGAAAAGAAAAGACACATGTTAACTGCAAAATAATTAAGAATTAAGGTGAAGAATTAAGTGTGAAACCATCAGGAACCCTTTAGTCTCCAGCGCCACCATTTTCCAGAGCTGCAACCTACCTGGAGTCTCCAGAAGTGCAAGGTGTTAGGATCTCAGAGACTTAGGTTAGCTAAAGAATCCTAAAAAATGACCCGCACTTGATAAGAATCACAAGCTGAAGTGTTATAAAATACATGAAGACTGGGTTTTTATAGGCCTTATAAACAGACAGCTTGAGAGTGACTCCTGAAGGACCAGCACCACATCCTCTTGTACCACTGTTTGAAGAATTTATCCAGAATCTGGCAGTAAGGTGTTTGAGTTCACTTTTAGTCCATCTCTTATCCTGAAATGTCTGTCTTGCAGAGATGGACTAAAAATGATCTTCCAAAACTTACTGCCAGATTCTGGAAGATAAATTCTTCAAACAGTGGTACAAGAGGATGTGGTGCTGGTCCTTCAGGAGTCACTCTCAGGCTGTCTGTTTATAAGGCCTATAAAAACCCAGTCTTCATGTATTTTATAACACTTCAGCTTGTGATTCTTATCAAGTGCGGGTCATTTTTTAGGATTCTTTAGCTAACCTAAGTCTCTGAGATCCTGAGACCTTGCACTTCTGGAGACTCCAGGTAGGTTGCAGTTCTGGAAAATGGTGGCGCTGGAGACTAAAGGGTTCCTGATGGTTTCACACATAATTCTTAATTATTTTGCAGTTAACGTGTCTTTTCTTTTCCACCTGTTTTTGTCTGACCCCGCTGACCCAATGAGCATTTTGCTGTCCCTTGGTCATGCTTTAACTTTGCAATTTCTAGTATTGCATTAGTATTGCGTCCTTCTCATGAGTATTTAATAATTTTTGACTTTTCAGTCTGAGTTAAATCTCTTTTTTGGCTCATTTTGCCTGTAAAAGAAAACTTGCCTAATAATTCTGCACACCTGAATATAAGGCATTTTTCATTTCCAGCCTTCATGAACAATTATATATCACTTATAAATGATTAAAAACAATATTAATAGTAGTTATTAAGATTGATGTGGATTGGAATTGGTAAAATGTGCTTGGGAAAAAAATATGATCAGAAAATCAACTTGCCTAATAATTCTGCACTCCCTGTATATATATGTAAAATAAAAAATATTTATAGCCAGTAAATTTTCTTAAGTCTTAATTTTCTTAAAGGGTTAGTTCGCCCAAAAATGAAAATTCTGTCATTTATTACTTTTTTTACCTCATGCCGTTTCACACCCGTTAAGACATTAATCCTTCGTTAATCTTTGGAACACAAATTAAGATATTTTTGTTGAAATCCGATGGCTCTGTGAGGCCTTCATAGGGAGCAATGACATTTCCTCTCTCAAGATCCATAAAGGTACTAAAAACATATTTAAATCGGTTCATGTGAGTACAGTGGTTCAATATTAATATTATAAAGTGACGAGAATATTTTTGGTGCGCCAAAAACCCCAAAATAACGACTTATTTAGTGATGGCCGATTTCAAAACAATGCTTCAGGAAGATTCGGAGCACAAATCAGTGTATCGAATCATGATTCAGATCGCGTGTTAAACTGCCAACGGCTGAAATAACGTGACTTTGGCACTCCGAACAGCAGATTCGACACACTGATTCATTATGCTCCGATGCTTCCTGAAGCAGTGATGGGCCATCACTAAATAAGTCATTACTTGTCATTTTTTTGGTGCACCAAAAATATTCTCATCGCTTTATAATATTAATATTGAACCACTGTACTCACATGAACTGATTTAGATGTTTTTAGTACCTTTATGGATCTTGAGAGAGGAAATGTCTTAATATATCTTAAAATAATCTAATCTATCTTAATATGTGTTCCGAAGATTAACGAAGGTCTTACGGGTGTGGAACAACATGACAGAATTTTCATTTTTGGGTGAACTAACCATTTAAGGTGTGGAATAAAGTTTTAGTCCCTGTCTATCAGGGAAGAACAATTCAGCCAAACTTCATTCCATATTTATCTTCTGGCAAAACACAGTCCTCACTCCCCAAACCCCAAAGGTCAGCCCAGTTTCATGACACCAATGATTCAAAACATGATCCTTCATGACGTGTTGGACCCTACAGGCTTTAACACTGATTCTATGACTATAAAATAATGAAACCACAAGCATCTGCTTGATAACTGAGAAACGTGTCATACTGAGCCAGGAATATTCTTAGCAGATGTCACATAATTTAACAGAGGAATAATCAAGGTAATCGTGTGATCATCTGAAATACAAACCAAAATAACATTCAGATTTTTGCAAATATTTGAATATCACAGAATGTGTAAATAATTTAAGGAAAATCTTAGTAACTAAATTAGTAATTGGTAACTAAATACTGTTCTACAAATTATGTAATTTTGAATGTAGTTTTACAAAAAACAATATTTATAAATTATTTTATAATTTACAATAATTTATAATGTCATAAGTGAACTGTGTTTAAAAAATGTTATATTATCATTATTATATTGTATTATATTTCTAAATGTTGCAGAGAATAATTTTAACTTCAAGTAAATATTTAAACATTTTTCAGCAAATCAAAGCCATTTTTATCAAGGTAATATCATGTGTAAAAGGCAGATATTCTTTTGTAAACAGATGTTTGCTGTATGTTTCAGTATGTCACAGGCAAATGAATCTGCAGCTTCTGTAGTAACCGAGTTTTTCATTGTGGGATTCCCTGGACTCCTGCCCAAATACTACAGCCTGATGGCAGTGCTTTTGTTCTGCATCTACATCGCTGTAATCACCGGCAACTCTCTCATTGTGGTCCTGTTTGTGATTGAACGCAGCCTCCATAAGCCTATGTATATTATCTTGCTGAGTTTGTCCTTTTCTGATATAGGTTTTTGCACAGTTGCTCTGCCTAAAGTCATTTCTCGCTACTGGTTTAATGACGGTTATATTGCATTCTACGTTTGTTTGTTTCAAAGGCAGCTGATTCACTATTTTGGGACCCTAAACTCTCTTATTATGATGATCATGGCTCTAGATCGGTACTTGGCGATCTGTTACCCACTAAGATACCCTGTTTTAATGACTAACCGCACTATGAGACTTCTAATAGGGTTTTCCTGGGTTACTGCAATGATTGCCCCAACCATCAACACAATGCAAACAGTGACACTGCCGTTCTGTGGGCCAAATATGATCGCTCAATGCTTCTGTGACTCTCAGTCTATGAACCAGCTCGCCTGTGCTGATGTCAGCCTCCAGAATCGCATTTCCTACGGTGTAGCAATGTTTGTGCTTCTCGTGCCATTCTCTTTCATCATCTTTTCCTATGCAAGTATCCTGGTGTCTGTGCTTCGAATAGCAAATGCACAGGGTCGTATGAAAGCCTTTTCTACCTGTGCCACACAGCTGACTATCATTATCATCTATTATGTGCCACGTTTCGTGGTTTACTCCGGTTCTAACATCCCGAACATTCAGATGAACAGCAGTCAGAAGATCGCCCTGGTCATGTTCTACAGTCTGCTTCCACCACTAGTGAACCCCTTTATTTACTGCATCAGGTTTAAAGAAATCAGACAGTTCTTTTTCAAATGGTGTGTCCAGAGAAACAGAATGAGTCTAAAGGTAAATAGGTTAACTATTTCTAAATGAGATTATCTGCCTATCCCTGTTCTGATGTATCTTATTACATGAAACTAGCATATTATTGTTATATTGTTATGTATTTACAATATTTGTTAATATAATTGTCATTTTCTATTTCTAAATTGTATTATAATAAATGTGGAAGGTAATTTATCACTCACAACTCAATAGACAAGCTCTTCTCTCTTTCACCAACACAATAAACCACAGTAGGCCTTAGGGTATTAGCCCTCAATGATAATTAAAAAAAAAAAAAAAAAAAGAACTGCTCAGAAGATTGAACAAAGAAACATATATATGTACATATATATGGAAATTTGCATATCCTGCTGTCCATGCTAAACTCCATGTAAAACTATTTTTTTATAATTATGTTTTTTTTTTTTTTACCTCGTTAATTAAAAGACTGCATTAAATATTTGTGATTTTTACAATCATGGAAAGTATATTATTTATAATGTAGTATAAATTAATAAAAAAGTGACCACCATCGATTCATAACAAAGCTTTAAAATGAAAGCTCTTCCCTACGTGATTAAACAATATTGTTCTTATTTTAGTGAGATTGCTATTAATAATCTGTTTTTAGGTAACATTAACGTTAACAAAGGTCTTACAAGACAGGGTGGAGGTTACTGGTTTTCATTAGTGTTTCTCACAAATTAATAGTAGGCTACCTGTCGTGTTTTGTTTTGCTGAAAGAAATTAAAATGATTAAAACCTGAACAAACTGTCAAAATTTCAAAGAAATCTCAAATCTCATTTGAAATCTCAGTAAGTTACCTGCTGAATAGAGAAAAAAGTTGATTCTTACTTCTGTTCTGTTGAAGGCCGTGCTTGTGTGCTCGTGAGGTTCCCATAGTGCCCGTGGTTTAAACTTGATCCTTGCCAAAGATGTCATAAAAAATAACTTAATGGTATTAATAACCGTATGGTATTTTGGCCAACTGGATACCATATTAAAGTGTTGTTAGCCTCTTGTGATTAAATTCATGATTTGTATTGCGTGTCTTGATGTATATTTCTCGGCACTACATTAAAATAAAGTCCTTAAAAAGTGTTTTGTATGAGACCAAAAATGAGTTTCCACTAGAGGGCGCATGGCGGATGAACCATCCGAATCCTTCATTTAGTCTCATTCATATATATAGGCGTTTTTTTTTCGCCTTATTTGGGATATTTCTACACGAAGACACAATTACAATGAACAATATGAGCATTAATTATTACTTTTAAATAGATACAGTAAAAAAATTTTTTTTAAAAATGATGTGATGTGATTTTAATCTGAATGTAATTAACATTTTACCCACAAGATGGCGCAAAAAGCTTACAATAAAAAATATATTTGACATTCATGGCCTAACGGGGCTGTTCACAACAAAACTAATGTTTTTATTAATAAAATATAAAAGTCAAGATAACATTAATGACTAATAGTACTCATACATTTATAAGTACACTATTTTTTTATGTTTTGAAAGAACTATCTTTTGTATGGAAGCCAAGACTGCCTTTATTTGATCAAAACCATTCACTAAAACAGAATTACAATTTGAAATGTTGTGTTTGTTTGTGTGTTTGTTTTCTTATAGAACAATATATATGTATATATAAGAATGTTTTAACATATAGCATATATATATATATATATATATATATATATATATATATATATATATATATATTACCGCTCAAAAGTTTGGGATCGGTAAGATTTTTAATGTTTTTAAAAGAAGTTTTGTCTGCTCACCAAGGCTTAATTTATTTAATTAAAAATACAGTAAAACAGTAATATTGTGAAAAATTATTACAATTTAAAATAACTGTTTTCTATTTGAATATATTTTACAAAGTAATTTATTCTAGTGTTGGCAAAGCTGAATTTTCAGCATCATTACTACAGTCTTCAGTGTCACATGATCCTTCAGAAATCATTCTAATATGATGATTAGTTCCTCAATAAATATTTGTTATTATTATCAATGTTGAAAACAGTTGTGTACTCTTTTTTTTTCAGGATTCCTTGATTAATAGAAAGTTCAAAAGAACAGCATTTATCTGAAATACAAAGCTTCTGTAGCATTATACACTACCGTTCAAAAGTTTGGGGTCAGTAAGAATTTTTATTTGTTTGAAAAGAAATTAATACTTTTATTCAGCAAGGATGCATTAAATCAATCAAAAGTGACAGTAAAGACATTTATAATGTTACAAAAGATTAGATTTCAAATAAACACTGTTCTTTTGAACTTTCTATTAATCAAAGAATCCTGAAAAAAAATATTGTACACAAATATTTTGTACAATTGTAAACAATAAATGTTTCTTGAGCAGCAAATTGACATATTAGAATGATTTCTGAAGGATCATGTGACACTGAAGATTAACGATGCTGAAAATTCAGCTTTGCCAACACAAGAATAAATTACATTTTAAAATATTTTCAAATAGAAAATATTATTAGATTAGATATTTCACAATATTACTGTTTTTACTGTATTTTTAATTAAGTAAATGCACCCTTGGTGAGCAGACGAAACTTCTTTTAAAAACATTACAAATCGTACCGACCCCAAACTTTTGAGCGGTAGTGTATATATGTATGTGAATGTTAAAATTACGTTAGGTTCCTGTGACGGGTAGATTTATGTATAGTGTAGGGAAGGGCCATACTATAGTGACTTTTAAGATTTTGTCAAACATATGACTTTTAAGATGTCCTTTAGTCAGACCCCACAATGTCGTAAATTCCTCATCTTACTATCTTAATGGGGTCATTTGGACCCCACAAAGTAATATAAACAAGGATGTGTGTGTAAGTGTAATTTATTCCTGTGATGGCAAAGCTGAATTTTACTTAAAGACCACAGTACAGTGTACATATTAGGACTTCCTGAGACCTGAAGCCTTTTAGTCTGAGGCATGACGCCTTTTCGTTGTATGACTGAGGTGTGAGGAAGTCCTAAAATGTACACCGTACTGCAGACCTTTAAATGGTGTTGTGTGTGTCTGTGCTTGTTTATATGATTTATGAGGACACAAATTTGTATAATGACATGGGTATAACACTGGTATTACAATGTAAAAGTGTATTATGATTACATTTGTTGAGTCCTCATACTTAAAATGGCTTAAACACATAAAAATGTAAATAAAAAAATGCAGTTTTCTGATTTTTTTTAGGGTAAAGAATATTACACCTATGGAATGTCTTCATAATGACAGGTGCACCAATATGTGTGTGTTTAAATAATTGAGATTAATTAAATGCTTTTTGGAACACAATATAGTGTTGTATAGAGCAAGAATTAGTGTTTTTAATTATATAGCGCTACAATCCAAACACAGTTATGATTTCGACTCGTTATATGAATTTATCACCCTCTCAAATTCATCATAAACTATCTGAAGGTGAACACATCAAGCAACAAGCATTTGACTTCAATATTCTGGATTCTTTATTCAGTTTATAGATGTATTTCCATTTGTAGTTTAGAGAATGAGAAGCATTAGTTTTATTTACAATTATATTTTTAAAAACTTCAGCTCTGTACAGATTTGAACCCTGATAAGGACCAATATTTTTCAGACCTAGTGCGGTGTTAAAATGCAGAAAGCAAAAACCACATGAACAGAAAAAGACAATGGAAGAAAAAAAGATATCAAATTATGAACATTTGAAGAAAAAACAAGAAACACAGTACAGTAATTTCTTCACCATTAGAGAGGGGTTTGCTGCTGTTAAAGTACATGACATTGTCAGCATCTCACTGCTCCAAATGCTAATGTGCTAACTGTTTTTAGACTATCATACACTAGACACCAATATATATCAACAATCTATAGTTATGTTCTCTATAAGATTCATATTAAATATACTCTACACATATGTAACCTTCGAATACAATTCCCATTTGGAAAAAATATTAAAAAGGGATGAGGAGAAAGAAAAATTACACAGATTTAGAAATGAAACAGCACATGTTTCTGTATTGTGCAAACAAATTTTATATCTAACAGGGAGGAAACCAAGCCAAACTTCATTCCGTAGTTATCTTCTGGCTCCAAACGCAAGCATTAATTTACACCACTACACTTAGAAAATAAAGGGATAAATCTTACCCTTCCTGAAAGAGAGCAGCTCAGAACTATCTAAAGAGGGCAGACGCAACACTGTTTGACTGTCAAAACACAGCCGCAAATGTCACTGTTACTCATTATGCATTATTTAGACTTTCCATGAACTTCTGGAGATCTACCTTCCTGCAAAGTCCCAACTCCTGCGCTCCAAACACACCCGAACCGGCTAATCGAGCACCGGAACTTGTTAAAGCAGGACGCTGGATCTCCAGGACCAGAATGGGGCATTTAAAACACATGGAAACGTATAATAAACAATTCTAAAACGTTCATCAGGCACATCAATACTTGTTCTCCTGCGCTGAACTACATGTGGCGATTAGTATTTCATCAGGAGGGCGCGTGAAGCGGAGGTTAAACCGCCAGTGAAGCGTGTGCTATTATTTCAGACGTAGGTGACGGCATGCCTTCCCGCCTCCGCACCGGATCCGAGCCAAGCCTGGTGAGCACGTGGTGCGTCGTTAAATGTGAAAAGTTCATCAGACCCTGTGTAAATTCATTTCCCCCTCACACGTCTCCCTCCTGAGAGGAAGAATCAAGGGCAAGTCTCTTCTTCCACACTGAATCATTCATGTTTGCCATGTGCAATAAAAAACGGGCCTCCTCCTTGTGCAAACCGGTAGAAGGGGAAGGAGTGCTTGTCTGTGTGTGAGTGTGTGCATGATGAAACGAGTTACAGGTCTGCTGGGTGTGCATGAAGGTAGAATGATGAGAAAAGATGTGTGTGGGGGTGACGGCAGGATGCGTTTTATTATCTGCTGCTCTCGAGGTTGGATTTTCTTGACGTCTTTTGGCTTAAATACGCACTATGCGTTCTCCGAGCCTGGTCTCGTTCTCTCTCGGGTGTGATTTTTTTTTCTTTCCAGGTGAAGTGAAGCTCTCGTTCCGGTCAGGTGTGAGTAGTTGTGTTTAAGCAGCATGGGCGAAGGGTGATGGGACACACTCATTCTGAGGGATGAAGGGATGTATTTACAGGATCACACAACAGTTGCTCTCTCCAGTCTTTTCCCGGTTCCTTTGACCTGAAACGAAAACACAAGCAGTTAATACTACTGCACAAAAACAAAACAATGGTTCTGTTTCAAAACCTAGTGAGCTGCCTACATAAACGACATTTTAAGGCATCATAGGCATTCTGTTTTGTTCTTAGGCCCTGTTTACACCTGGTATCAAGATGCGATTTGGTCGCAAGCAGATAAGGGAGATACGTTCCCGTTTACACCTGTTGTTTTAATCCGTCTCTTTTGTCCCCTTTCAACCACTTCTGTCCTGATTTCTTCAAGGGGAGGGTCTATGGGTGGATAAATATATGGGCTTTATTAGATCTTTCAATCTAATGGACAAAATAAGCTTGCACAATTTATACATGAATGCACCCAGAGACGACGGAAACACATACGGAGAGCAGCAGCTTTCATTTCTGCTCCGACCGTCGCAAGACCACGCCGAATGCTGTGAGTGTGTGTTAGAAATCAGGAATGGTGAGACAACATTGTGCTTGGTACGTTTTTCATCTTGAAACCAAACTTGGATCTTCAGCTGACAAAGTTTAAATCCCATCTGGTTAGCGCGCTTCCCATAATGTTTAGGCGTTAGGTCAGTAGGCGGCGAGTAGGTGGTCTTTTGTGGCTGTTAAAACGCATTCGACCACATGAACATCTACACTACAAAAGCAATCCAGTCGAATGTGTTTCTACCTCTGGAAGTGCTCAAAAGTGGACACGCTCAAAACATTTTACACACGGTTAATCCTGTATTTAGCGTCGTCCACTTGTGATTCCATCAACCAAAATGCATCTTAAAGGGATAGTTCACACAAAAATGAAAATTTGATGTTTATCTGCTTACCCCCAGGTGACTTTTATTCTTCAGTAGAACACAAATGATGATTTTTAACTGCAACCGCTGCCGTCTGTCAGTCAAATCCATAGACAAATCCAAATTAAACCCTGCGGCTCGTGACGACACATTGATGTCCTAAGACACGAAACGATCGGTTTGTGCGAGAAACTGAACAGTATTTATATCATTTTTTACCTCTAAAACACCACTATGTCCAACTGCATTCAGCACTCGCTTAGTGAGGTCTGATCGCGCTCTGACATTGGCAGTGATGTCTCGCGCGTATACTTCGTCACGAGCCGCAGGGTTTAATTTGGATTTGCAAGGTTTTTCGACTCTTATTGATCCAAGTTCCCATTCACTCCCATTATTTGACTGACAGACGGCAACGGTTGGAGTTAAAAATCATCATTTGTGTTCTACTGAAGAAACAAAGTCACCTACATCTTGGATGCGCTGGGGGTAAGCAGATAAACATCAAATTTTCATTTTTGGGTGAACTATCCCTTTAATACCAGGTGTAAACAGGGCCTTAGAAAGGTAGGCAACATAGTTATGTTCCCTTTTAAGATGCATATTTCTGCATATATTCTTTACACAGAAGACAATCCCAGACTGCATCCTTGAAAAGCTTGGTGCAGGATGGTGGGCAAAGAGAGAGAAGTGTAAGTAAATCTAATATTTAATATAAAAAGGTACCGTTAAAAATAGCTTTATTAAAAGCTATTAAAAATGAATAGCTATTTTAATAGTACTTAATATGTGCCAGATACTGTATTTTTATGCTTATTAGAGTAATATAGAAACAGCTTGTGTGAATTTTTTGTAAGGAGCATTGTTGAGAGTTTCTGAATTGCGTAACTGAATTGTGTGTGAATGTAACCGTGTTAAGGACTCAAATACAGGACTGACAATCATATACTGTTGCTGTGTGAATGTGGCCTATATAAAATATTCCAAATCAATCATTTATGAGGATCTTTTTCAGTGACTTAAAAGGCAGCTACCCATGTAGGCAGCACTGAAGCTCACTAGGGTTTGGAGCAGAGCCATAGTTCTGATAAATAAGTCAGCAGGACCCTGCAAAAATTTTGTCAAAGCACAAAGTGCTTTAAGCATTTACAATTTTTTATTAAAACAGAAATTCACACTGCAATATTATTAATAGTTTAACAAGGGACATTGTGAATGTATGTGGTTTATACATGAGTAACTCTTAAATGAAATTTTAAAAATTACATTTTTTAAATTTAATTAATAATGTTCTCACTGAATTCACCTGAAAATTATAAAGGACACTTGAAGAAAAAAAATTTGATATTTGATACATTTGAAATGTCCCTCAAACTCAAATTAATATATAATATACATATATTCTTATATTTCTTTCTATTTTGAAACCAATAATCAATAAATAGTGCATCACTTGTCTCTGAATTTTCATGAAAATGTGCCTACAGATCAGCATTTAAATAAAAACTGTTAAAACTCAGCAAACATTAAATTCATAGTTATTTGTCTTCCTATTTTATCACCTACATGTTCATGCGACAGGGTCTTTTATATTTTGGTGATAAAATACTTTAAAACTTCTGAAAGACTGAAATATTGCCAGAGGTTGAGAATGATCCACATATAAATTTGTGATTTTTGAAGAAAGTGAAGGCTGCAGTTAGGCAGGGAGCGTGTGAAAAAGTAAAGGAGGAGTGGACAGAAAAGAGAAAGGGCAGAATGGTTACCTTGGGAATTTGGCTCAGGCAGCGTCTCTCTGGCAACTAAATGCATCACTGTGGTTTTTCCAAGAGGCAGTTTTAAAGCTGCAAGACACAAGGGAAAAAAGAGTGTTAGACTGAATGGACACACAAGAGACTAATGCAGCTGTACATCTGTGATACCAAAGTAACTTTTCAAGGGGATGAAGTCATAGGACAGAGGAACAGGATGACAAGTAAACCTCTGGATGAGAGTGCAGCAATTAAGCCTGTGCCTTATTGAGAGCCGTCACTGACTCTGAGACCATTGCTGCTGCCTTCTGCCCCACAGACAGACTCTGTCTGCATGCCTTGGTTCTCTTGAATCAAGAAGGTGTCAGCGTGTATTATCAAAGTGACACTTCTTTGGCAAACCCTGCCTGCGCGCCACTATCACATCATCAGCCAAACAGTTCAGAAATAGGAGCTGGTTGTGAGTTTTTATTCAATCATTGTTATTCAGCTATGGGAAATGTTTGCCCAGGCAAAACATTGCAAAACCCATTAGATATGAGTAAACAGTCTAATAGTTAAGCTTTTCACATGTCACAAATATTTATAAAATATATATAATCTCAAAAGAGACCCTATTTTAAGTGTAATAAGAGAAAAACATACTTATATAGTCTTAACTAATCACAGTTTAGCTAAGATTACCTGACAGACAGACGACAGACAGACGACAGACAGACACTAGGGCTGGGACAATACATCGATTCTCGATCGATACAATGAATCTGGATTGATCCTCATATTTTCTCTCGAATCGATTCTGAGCTTAGTTTTAACAGCAGATGGCGCTCTAGGCTAGTTTTTAACTGCACACTCTCAAACGCTCACTAAGAAGACTGCTGGACAGCTCTCGTGCATTCGGCTGAGTCACGTAAGTGGTTAAATATACACCTCAGCTCAGAATGCTTTTATGATGTAAGATAAATGTAAACACAGCCCACTGCAATTCACTTCAATCTTTTCGAACTTTATGAATAATTATTTTAGGTTTAAGTGGTGTGTGTAAAAGAATTAGAAGCAGGCAGTGTACAAGTGTTTCTAAAGCACGTATAGCAGTGCCATCTGCTGTTTAAAAACTAAGCTCAGAATCGATTTGAGAGAGAATCGCGATACATCGGAAAATATCAGAATTACTCCAGATTCTTTGTATCGAGATTCGATGTATTGTCCCAGCCCTAACAGACACAGACAGATAGATATAGACAGACAGACAGACAGACAGACACAGAGACCGACAGAGATATAGACAGACAGATAGACAGATATAGATAAATAGATTTACAGACAGACAGACCGACAGAGATAGATATAGACAGACAGACAGATAGATTTACAGACAGACCAACAGAGATATAGACAGACAGATAGACAGATATAGATAGATAGATTTACAGGCAGACAGACTGACAGAGATAGATATAGACAGACAGACAGACAGACAGATAGATTTACAGACAGACAGACCGACAGAGATATAGACAGACAGACAGACAGATATTTACAGACAGACTGACAGAGATAGATATAGACAGACAGATAGATTTACAGACAGACAGACAGACAGATAGATTTACAGACAGAGATATAGACAGATAGATAGACAGATATAGATAGATTTACAGACAGACAGACCGACAGAGAGACAGAGGTAGATATAGACAGACAGACAGACAGATAGATTTACAGACAGACAGACCGACATAGATAGATAGATAGATAGATAGATAGAAGGAAAGACATATATATACTCATGCACTTTCTTACACGTTCACAAACCCACTCAATCTTTTATTGTTGCTTGAGGGATGGCCAAATGAATAAAAAAAAATGCTTCCTGTTCACACCCAAAGAATTTCCTCTCCTCCCTGTTTTGTTTCCCTGATGACAGGTCTGTCGGCCAGTGCTTTCTTACTTTCATAGACTGCTCTCTTCCCTCAAAGCTCCATGAAAAACTCGCTGCCGCACTGAGAATATTTCTAAGTTTGTTTCATTAAGTGAATTCTATTCATGACTTGAGAATTGTAAAACGTAGGTGTATTGGGACTGAGAGCTGAATTTTTGGGTACGTCCTTACAATCAGCTGACTGTGATGTGGAATCAAACCGCAATGCACCCTGGCCCGAAATAAACCAAGACAAAGCCAAATTAGTTATCTGTGCAATTATAAAACTCCAATGGGACATAGCGAATTCACCTGGCAGAGAAAAATCCAGGCAACTTCTTATCTGTCAGACCCATGATTTGGGACTGAGAAGAATGATTTAATAAATAATCAACAGTAACAGAGCATGTGTGATGTGATATAAATAATGGTAATGAGGAGCGTGGGAGGGCAGCTCACCTCCAAGCGTCACATTTCCGTGTAGGAATCGGCCCTGGTAGATGAGGCGCAGGATGTTCGGACTGCTCACTTGTTCCTCCTCCCAGTCTGTTAAAGACAAAACGAATTAGAGGGATTCATGATTGTGTTGCACACAAAATATACAAATCTGAAGCCAAACAAGAAACAGACCATAATGCAAGTCATTATGCACAGAAGAAAGAAAGTCAAAGGTTTGGAACAACATGAGGGTGAGTGTACGATGAGTAAATGAAGAAAAAGGGCTTTTTCTTTTGGGGGCACTTTTCTACTAGTCTTTCCACATTACTCCTTCCTTAGATTTTCACTAGTTCACTTGGTTTTCTCGTCATTCATTTATCCATTCATACGACCCACCCATCTCGCTCATTCTTGACTCAATCCAAATGGAGACTCAGTCACAAGACTCAAGTGAGGGTCAATCTGTGTCCTCATAAGGTTGAGCTCTGCTGTGCTCGTCTGCTATGAATAAAACTCTGATTCAATCCCAGACCACCCCGACGGAGTTTAAGAACTGTATAACAAAGAAAGCCTTTCTTTTTGCAGTATTCCTTTGCTTTTTTCATCAATATTCTTTATAATTAAGGGCTGATGACTCTAATAAGAGCTATTCAAAGCAAGAAATTAAAATTAAATGAACTTAAATGAACCCTGAATTGAATTGGAGCAAGAAATGGTAATAAAAATGTACAATTCCTGCTAAAAATGCTGCCTAAGTTGGTGTGCTGGTCTCAGACTGGCTTAAGATGGTTTAGCTAGTCAGTTAGCTCCAAAAACCGACAAAACAGACCCATTAGTTAGCTTGACTGGGCTTGAAGAGCAGATATCCAGCAGGGATGGTATTGCCATGTTTTTGGAACATATAACCATGGTAAAATCATGTTCTGCCTTTTTTTATTGATATGCTAACCATTCAGTGCCGTGTACACTACCGTTCGAAAAATTTGGGGTCAGTAAGTTTTTTGTAATGAAGAAAGAATCTGATACTTTTTTTATTCAGCAAGGATGCCTCAAAACTGAGCAGTGAAAGACATTTATAATGTTACAAAAGATTTCTATTTCAAATAATGCTGTTCTTTTGAACTTTATATTCATCAAAGAATCATGAAAAAATGTATCATGGTTTCCATAAAAATATTAAAAGCGCAGTAAGCGATTTCTGAGAAAAGCTGTTGATATTTGAAATCACCAAAACAAACACGCCCCTCCACAAAAGGATCACACCCCTAACTTGATAGCTCCGCCCTCAAATTCACAAACGCGGCATGCAAAACAGGCACCTCCTCCCTAATGACTGTATTTGCAGCTTACTGCTGATTGGCTACAAGTGTATTTTGGTGCTCGGTTCGATCTACTTTCAACAGTGTTTTTCAGAAATTGCTTACTGCATCTTTAAGCAGCAAAACTGTTTTCAACATTGATAATATAGTATTAAGAATTTTTTTGAGAACCAAATCACTATCTTAGAATGATTTCTGAGGATCATGTGACACTGAAGAACTGGAGTAATGGCTAAACAATATTATTGTTTTTTAATCAAATAAATGTGCAGCCTTGGGTAAGAATAAAAGGCTTCTTCAAAAAACATTAAACATCTTACCAACCCCAAACCTTTTAACAGTAGTGTATATATCAACATACCATGGTTTTATACCGTCACTACACCATGGTACCGCCACAGTATGTTTTTTAGAGGTCAATCAGATGGAAAATGCTAAACCTGAGCTTGTGGCCACATCCCTGAAAGCACTTGCAGTTTCAGATGGGTTGCCAAGGCACGGTGGAGAAACAGATGAAAGAGGAGTCTGGATACCATCTGCTCTTCTCTAAAATTCAGAAGTAGCAGTATGTGTGTGTATAATAACCTGCAAATTTACTAGAACAGTATCTGTGGAATATTTGAATGCAAACCACACAGTCCTCGGGCACAGGCGGAGAGACGGCTAGACAGATGTATAAACACACAAACTCAGACGCACTGTTTTTTTCCCCTGAATAATGTCATTGACTTTAGGTCAGCGTACAGTGAGTGGAATCTAGCTCTGCATGGGATTACCACTCAGTCAGACTCAGATTTGTCTGCGGCACAGATTATCTGAAAACAGAAAAAGGTTGTAAAGAGGAATCTACTCAATGCCAGGAAACAAAAGCCTGAAAATCCTTCACAAGAGCCAACAGTTTCTGCTAAGGGAACGCATTCAAAACAATATGTGTGTGTTTTAAGATGAATCATCACGCACCCATTGGCCAGTTGTCGTACACGTGCTTGGCGATGTCGGCCGCAGAGTCATTTGGCGAGAACAGGAACTCCTTTGTTTTTCCACTCACCAAGATGAGCCTCAAGTTGATCTGAAACACAAACACAAACAATAGAGACGTTAGAAGCTCAGTCAGAATCCACACCACACTTCCTCGACATCGACACGAAATGAAATTTGCAACCCATTTTAACTCGTAGTGTGACGTATTTCCAGGTTTCATGCCAGAATGGAGCCAGAACTGAGTGTTAGTTTGCTAAAACAATGCCTATATAGCTATTATGCTACTGGCAGTCCCACACGGAAACTGTGCACACATAACTTTGGAGAAAGATCTGCATATTTTCACAGAATTAAAAAGCCTGTCAGACAGAAAGCTTCACAATCTCATGACACTTGTGTATATTTATTTATAAACTAAATTGACTAATTTAATTATGCTTTTAGCTACCAATAAGAGTATAGTGTTCTCAGTTCCATTTAACTGCAAAAAACATTGGTTTATATTATTAAGGGGAAAACATGTTAACATTAAATAAAAAAATTGAAGATGGACGGTTGAGAAATTATTTCATAAATCTTTTATATGTCCTCCACTACATCCTTCCTTTGGTGATTGCAAACCACCAGTGATTAAATCGGCACAATTATGCTGTTTGTGCAAGCACTCAAGCAATGTATCAAGCATTATCATATCCATTCACATCCCAGAGTGTCACCCATTTAAAAACAAAAGAGTAGGATGTATCAAGCTGAGAGAAAGAGAGAGATGGACAGAGCTCGGGGCAGTGCATGTCCAATGCACGTGTGTCGCTCTGCGAGTGTCTGATGTCATCAGAGGATCCAGTATTAAGCTCCTCCCTTTATAAGCACACACACATTGCCAGCTGCAGTGATGTAACAGAGTGAAAACCAGCAGATGGAAACAAAGATCCTTCTAAGCACTTTATAGAATCAGATTAGAGCCAGGAGCAAGAGCCCGCACACTCAAACAACTCATCCAGAGATCACAACACAAACACACACACACACAATCTTAAGTATCCTTCAGAGGAAAGAGTATCAGTCAGCAAACAGACACACACATTCATGCACAAAAATGGTTGGATGAACACACAGACATGCACATGCAAATCTAATTTAGGCTCGGATTAGTATGTGGCTATTTTATGAAGCCACCACACAGGAAGGAAATACCAGAGGAAATCTACTTATCGCAATATTTCTGTACACATTTTTGCCATTTCCAGAGTTTTTGAAATACTTATGCTAATTTGTATGTCAGAAAACAGAAATTAAATTAGTTTCCTCAAATTAGTATTTATATCCTACAAATGTAAAGACCTCTATCCTGTATTTTAAGAAAATAAAATGTGCTAGATAATATTGTGAATAGTAATATTTTGGTATATATGTCAAATATACACTCTCGTTCTGGGTCAGTAAGATTTTTCTATTAAGAAATTAATATTTTTATTCAGCAAGGCTCAGTAAATTGATTAAAAAAAGTGACTAAAGACATTTACTGTTTCTATTTCAAATAAATGCTGTTTAAATTTTCTATTGCATCAAAGAATCCTGAAAAAAACTGTATCACAAAAATATTAAGCAGAAGTCTTTACTGCATTTTTCATCAAATAATTGCAGCCTATTTTGTACTGTGTAATGTAATATTTAAGCATTAATTGGCTGATATTTGACATTATTGGCAGTGATTAACAGACCAAAATGTAATAATGCATCAATTAAACATTGATTACATTTAATAACAGCTTTAGCAATTAATAAATATACATTGTTTTCAAATATTTTTTTGTGAATTTTAAAGAAATACTGCCAATTTGCTCGAAAGATTTGCTAATTACCCTTTTAAATGACACTACGTACTAGCCTATACTTTATTTCATCAGTTATAAGTATTGGTGCTTAAACTAAAAATTAAATGAAAACAGACACCATTTATTTTCTTAAATTCACTGTGAATATTATTAAGAAAAAAAATTTCCAATGACATCACAAAGTCCTCACTATACAATACTCAATGTACAAAATCTAGACAAAATTCCCTCCATGAATATCCTGTTTCCTTACATGATGAAGTAAGAATGGGTTGTTGTTTCATGTTGACTCATCATAACCACCACTGGTTATGAAGAAACAATATTTAACTCAGAGCTGAAAAGGCGTGTGTCATTCTCCCATATGGACTCACTCAGTAAGCTGGCAATTGGCAGCTAGTGGCTGATCAAAAACATCAGGATGGCAGTTCTAACCATGATTACATATACACATAGATGCCACATTCGAATGCTCTAGACACACCAGCGCGCCAGCTATCTTGGAGTGTTCAGCGTGTCGTCACTCAAAGTAAGAATCATTGATGCCACAACATGGCACAGCTTCTGGTTGTGAAACTGTGTGAAGAAATGGGCTAACCTTTCTCAGGTGAGAATGTGTTCGTTTGTGTTTGTATATGTATTGCATCTCAATGTTACAGGTTTTTAAACTATGGTAACTTTTTAATGTTGTGTTAGCTGATACCTTCGTCTAATTGTATAGAACTTGACAGTTATAAAAGAAAGGATGTGAAGGATAGACTTACCATGTTTTCAATGGCATCCACTGTAAAAAGCTGTATAAAGCTCCTAGATCACTTATAATTTTCCACAGCTCATGTTGTCTGGAGTTTTATGTCTACTGAGGTTTCTTGGAAAGATATTTTTGCAGTGTTTTGTCTGCAGAACAATCCAAAAACTCATCAAATAACAGTACAACCCACTGGAGAGATGTATGTCTATCCTCACAGCCTCGCTTTCGTTCCCCTTAAAAAAGGGGATGGCGCTGCTGTGAATAAGGTCTATTGTGTTAGTTTAGCAGAATCATCTGCTGAAGTCTATTGCAGATATACAGTAGATATTCATTCATGCGTCTAACTACGGTTGCAGATGCAGTCAACTTGCTCTGAAGTGTTCACAGACCTGCTTTGACTGTTCCAATATGGCGGAAGGCTTACTTATATCAGCCCATAGAAACAGCCACTAATGAGGCATCTATGTATATATATCTATGGTTCTAACACAATGGAACACCTCCTAGTTTCCATAGAGATAGTAACCGTGGCAGCGGCTCCTCAGTGAGAGCGCTGACCTGAATCACCTGCAGGCAGAGTGTTTCTTCATCTGTCTCTTTCTCTCTCGCCGTATCTCATCTTTCATTATGTCACTCCATCTTTTCCACATCTTTGTCTAATGATGACATATCATCTTCACCTGCTGCATGCCAATGAGCAAAAACCGAAGGAAGCTGATTTATATGATGTTTCCAGACATACGCAGAAAGGAGGAAAATCTGCTCTAATCACAGAAATATGTGTTATGCTGGGATACGTCTGCTCGAAACATTCCTCCTCCATCCATCTCCTTGGTGAGCAGACAAAATCTCACTATGACGTAATACGACATACAGTGCTGCCTCCAAGGAACTTCAACAACAACAAGCTCAGCAGAAAACATCCGCCGGGGAATGATTTCATAGGCGAGGGTGACGCTGGCACTAGTCTTACCCGGGAGCAGGTGGTTCCCTCTCAGTGAAGACAGTAGTTGCTATGCCAAACATTATTATACCACTCAATATTTATCTCTACTGCTGCATCCTCACAGAATATGTTCAACAATCCCAGCGTAGGAAGACCCGGCTCCCCACAACCAACCCTTTAGGGGGAACGTTTGATGTAATCACCTCCCAGCGCTCTCCTGCACAAACAAACACACTTTCCTAGGGACACAGACGACACGTAACACCTCACTCGTGAGGCTACAGGGCAGCGATGGGATCTCCACTGTGATGGAAAGATTTGCTTATGTAAAGACTGCATTCACACCAGAGACCCTAGTGAAAAATAAATATACTAAAATGTATCTGAAATACATTTATTTCATGCTAAGTATACTACAAATACATTTACATATTATGTACTTGATAAAAATACCTTGCAATTGTACTTTTGGTAAACTAAACCGGTGCACTTAAAGTCTGCTAAACTGTACTTAATGCACTTCAATTGTGTGGAAGTAGTGCTGAGGTCCAACTAAAGATATACTTAACTATATTTGATTGTGCTAAAGTGGAACTATTGCTAGTATACTTTAGGTAAACTTTAAATATCTTGCATTTAAAGACATATTTTATTCAAAGATAATACAATCCTTATCAATAGTGACATTAAAACACATTTTAGGCTAAATATTTCGAGTACTACTTGTGCACAAATAGTAGTCTAAATAAAGTTTAAAGGGTTGAAAATGAAAATTGAAAAATTAAAATTCTGTCATTAATTACTCACCCTCATGTCGTTCCACACCCATAAGACCTTCGTACATCTTCGGAACACAAATTAAGATATTTTTGATGAAATCCGACGGCTCAGTGAGGCCTCTATTGCCAGCAAAATAATTAACACTTTCAGATGCCCAGAAAGCCACTAAAGACATATTTAAAACAGTTCATGTGACTACAGTGGTTCAAGCTTAATGTTATGAAGCAACAAGAATACTTTTTGTGCACCAAAAAAACAAAATAACGACTTTATTGAACAATATCTAGTGATGGGCGATTTTAAAACACCGCTTCATGAAGCTCTGAAGCTTTACAAATCTTTTGTTTCGAATCAGTGGTTCGGAGCGTGTATCAAACTGCCAAAGTCATGTGATTTCAGTAAACAAGGCTTTGTTACGTCATAAGTGTTTCGAAATTTCAATGGTTCACCACTGGGGAGCATGACTTGGGCAGTTTGGCAGTCATATGAACTGTTTTAAATATGTTTTTAGTAGCTTTCTGGGCATCTGAAAGTGTTAATTATCTTGCTGGCAATGGAGGCCTCACTGAGCCATCGGATTTCATCAAAAATATTTTAATTTGTGTTCTGAAGATGAACGAAGGTCTTACAGGTGTGGAACGACATGAGGGTGAATAATAAATGACAGAATTTTCATTTTTGGGTGAACTAACCCTTTAATGTCGGCATGATGCGGAAGTTGCGATTGTCTTTTCTTCTCTACTGTGACGTCTACCGAGTGAAACGGCATCTGAAATGAGAGGGCGGGACTTGATTTCGTACTTCGGTAATTGATTGGATCGTTGGAAGTTGGGCGTCGCTAACAAAATGGAGGCAGATTTGAATGCCCGTTTGCAGTCAGTTGTGGGGGATTTCTCTCCACCGGACTCACTGCGAGCACCCTCACATTACTGTAAGAACTTTATTTATTGAGGATGATGAGGACAGTTAACAGCACTAAACAGCAAGAGAGCGCACATGAGAGAGCCTGACTGACTGACCGACGGTGCTCGTCCATTGGCACGGAGCAAGTGGAGAAATGAGCGTTCTCGGTTCATTCCTATGGAAGTTGAGCCACACGTTTGCGCGTAAGTTAAGCGTGACGCTAAACTTCCATAGGAATGAATTTAAAAACTGCGTGAAAAACTGACTGACTGAGATCAGTTTCCTTTTAATGTTTAAGGGTACTGTACACCACAATGACTGGCATCAGCAGTGGTTAATGCATTGATCTCTATAAAGTGAAGCCTCAGCTTACCCCAGCGACAGCATTTACCCCTTACGTCACTGGATCTGCTGGCAGTTCCAGATAACTCGCACCATAGCATGTGACAGGAAGAGACGATGAGTTATTTTGAGAGGGAGGGCCGGTTAATGTTTTTGATTAAGATTACTTATACTTATCAGTATAAGTCTCAAGCGATGTCAGTAAATATGTTAATAGATTTAAACTATACTTAATATGAAATAAATGTATTTTAAATAAGTTATTTTTTAGTAGGGGAAACACATAAAGCACAACAAAGGCTCTGCCAATCAGTGTTGTCAAAGGTACCGACTTCGGTGCTTTTAACACTACTGCCAATACAGTCATTGCATATAGAAATTACACCTAAATGTTGCAATAGTCACCAAAAATTCACAAAGAAAATAGAAAATCACTCAGAAAAGTGCTTGGGCAGGTAACACTTTTGTTAATCAGGCACGGTTATTGGCTGATGCTGATAATCTTAAAATATTAGCTGAATATTGAAGGTTTATTTGTTACTAGTATAGTCTACTAGTGACTACTACTAGTGTAGTCTCTTACTGGTATGTTGCCATTATGATTATGCATTTTAGTAGATAACATGATTTCACTGCAATACTCTAATGAATAATCATGAATTGTGACATCTGCATTGTGATATGACACTGCGAGGTACTTGTTGATACCAAATAACACCTGCAGTAGTCTTTCCATTGCTGACATGTTGAAAACAGATATGTCATCCAGAGCAGGTGTTTCAGGTTTGCTATAGTTACAAACAGAGCATGAAGTACTAGAGATTTTTCTGAGAGTTGTAGCTTTTGGGTTTCACAAGTTGAGCAGGAGATTCTCTGCTTTAGAAGGATAAACAACCCAGTGGTTCTGCCAAGAGAGAGAGAGTGTGTGTGTGTGTGTGTGTGTGTGAGTGAGTGAGAGAGAGAGATGCTGACAGTAATGAGTGTGTCAGACAGGACATCTGAACTAAAAGCAGCCACAACAAATGCTGACCACAGTGGATGTGACATGTCGACCGGCTTTGCCCATCTCAGAATAGAGGTCTGCCAGATTGTTCTGGGAATGACATTTATGCAATAGGGAACAGACACACAATCACAGCACTTACGCAACCGTACATCAATGAAAACTATATTAGAAACGTCGCCTCCAGCAGGGATTTGTCTGTTTTGGAGAGAGAGGAAATTAGTGAGTTCTATGGCGAGATCGGTTATGTCTATATAAGCTGGTTAAAGAACAATGACATCGCGTTCCAAAACAAAAACAAGTCACATGCAACATGCCTGATTCACAGGAAGAGCCATTAGAGATTAAAGGGTCATGAAACACCCCTGTTTTACCCTGGTTGTATCACACAAGCCTAATGCAAGCTTCACATAAACCCTGCCTTATCAACATCTCAGGACTTACTCAAGTTCACAGTACAAAGGCTTCAAGTGACTGGATCACGAAGAGTCTCCAAAATAGAACCCCATTTATACCTATATTAAAGGTGCCCTAGATTGTTTTTTTACAAGATGTAATATAAGTCCTAGGTGTCCCCTGAATGTGTCTGTGAAGTTTCAGCTCAAAATACCCCATAGATTTTTTTTTATTAATTTTTTTAACTGCCTATTTTGGGGCATCATTAACTATACACTGATTTTTTCAGCACGGCCCCTTTAAGAGATGCGCTTCCTCTGCCCCACGAGCTCTCGACTATATATACATCCCATAAACAAAGTTCACACAGCTAATATAACCCTCAAATGGATCTTTACAAGATGTTCATCATGCATGCTGTATGCATGCTTCGAATTATGTGAGTAAAGTATTTATTTAGATGGTTACGTTTGATTCTGTGTGAGTTTGAGGCTATGCTCTGTTGCTAAAGCTAACATTACACACTGTTGGAGAGATTTATAAAGAATGAAGTTGTGTTTATGAATTATACAGACTGCACGTGTGTAAAAATGAAAATAGCAATGACTCTCGTCTCCGTGAATACAGTAAGAAACGATGGTAACTTTAACCACATTTAACAGTACATTAGCAACATGCTAATGAAACATTTAGAAAGACAATTTACAAATATCACTAAAAATATCATGATATCATGGATCATGTCAGTTATTATTGCTCCATCTGCCATTTTTCACTGTTGTTCTTGCTTGCTTTCCTTGTCTGTGCACAGATCCAGCCGTTAATACTGCCTTTCCTTGTCTAATGCGTCGAATGGGCTGGCATTATGCAAATATTGGGGTCATACATATTAATGATCCCGACTGTTACGTAACAGTCGGTGTTATGTTGAGATCCGAGTGTTTTCCGGAAGTCTTTTAAACAAATGAGATTTACATAAGAAGGAGGAAACAATGGGGTTTGAAACTCAATGTATGTCTTTTCCATGTACTGAACTCTTGTTATTCAACTATGCCAAGGTAAATTCAAATTCTGATTCTAGGGCACCTTTAAAGGGATATTTCACCCAAAAATGAAAGACACGAAACGATCGGTTTGTGCGAGAAACCGAACAGTATTTATATCATTGTTTACCTCTAAAACACCACTATGTCCAACTGCATTCAGTATCCGGTTAGTGAGGTCAAAAAACACGTTCTGATGACGGAAGTGATGTCTCACGCTTTGCTTCAATGAGTGACATCATTCAGACCTCACTAACCGGATGTGCAGGGCAGTTGGACATAGTGGTGTTTTAGAGGTAAAAAATGATATAAATACTGTTCGGTTTCTAGCACAAACTGATCATTTCATGTCTTAGGACATCAATGTGTCATCACGAGCCACTGGGTTTAATGTGGATTTGTCTGTGCATGTTTTTTTTACCCTTATAGACAAAGTTCCCACTGACACGCATTATACGACTGACAGACCACAACGGTTTGAGTTAAAAATAATCATATGTGTTCTACTGAAGAAACAAAGTCACCTACATCTTGGATGCCCTGGGGGTAAGCAGATAAACATCAAATTTTCATTTTTGGGTGAACTATCCCTTTAAGTGCCGTCCACTTGTGATCGAATCACCTAAGAGATGGATGATGGATTGAGGGAAGCACTATCCCCAATATCCAACACTATCAGTTTTGACCAACCTCATCTATTTTACTGTGAATTACTGTACAAAGTTTCTCTTTCTGTGTCCTGAAAGATCCATTTCAGTCAGGCACAAAATTCATTCATTCTGCTCAATGGATTCGGAATCTGCTTCTGTGTGTGAACTCAACCTCAGTCATAAACAGACAAGACAGAGAAGAGAAGCCATCCATCTTCCCTCTGACAGCACAGTGCTGGTTCAAACGGTGTCATCTCTGTCTATGTCTCCAGGAGTCTGTGATGTAGTTGAGACTGAGGTGGTTTTGAAGACTGTGATCACACTCCCTCATCTCTCCTTCATCATTCAAGGTGTTAGTGGGATTTCACCCGCATATCTTAGAGAGTGTGAAGAAGCTTTTCAGAGCATCTCATTCTAAGAATGGAAGTGTTATTTCTTTCCTCAGGTTGAAATTGGGGTATACTTAACCTACCCTGCTAAACTGACTGTCTGCATGCCTTAAATAAACAAAGAGTCAACAAATCACAACCCCATTTACTTTCCTAATTCATGTTCCCGGTCTTATTGTGAATGATTTATCAATGCATGTTGTTCCAAAGAAAAAAATCTTTCTCATTTTTCCTGTAAAAGAAATACTACACCATTCAAAAGTTTATTTTTTTCTATTCTATTTGTTTTATTCAGCAAGGATGCATTAGACTGATCAAAAGTGACAGTAAAGACATTTAATGTTACAAAAGCTGTTTAAAAATAAAATGCTCATTAATAAATTGAAAGAAAAATGTAGAAGAAAAATGTATCAGTTTCTACAAAAATATTAAAAAGAAATGTTTCTTGTGTACCAAATCAGCATATTAGAATGATTTCTGAAGGATCATGTGACACTGAAGACTGGATTAACGGCTGCTAAAAATTAAGCTTTGCCATCACAAGAATAAATCACATTTTAAAATAGGAAACAGCTATTTTAAATTGTAATAATATATCACAATATTACTGTTTTACTGTATTTTAATAAAATAAATGCAGCCTTAGTGAGTATGAGTGACTTCTTAAAAAACATTTTTTTTTTAAATCTAACCAACCCCAAACTTTTCTACCTCTGAAACAATTTTCCTTTCAGATGACATCATCAGCCATTTTATTTTTTAGTTATTTACAATCCAGTCAATTCCCAATAGATTAAATTAATTCCCGCCCTGCAGAACATCCTGTTTCACTCAGAAATACGTCACACTGCAGAAGTACGTTTTTGATTCTGAATGCCATTTCCTGTCTACTAAATTACATAATTGAGAATGACAAAAGTTTATCCAGAAAATGACTTTGCTATAAAATAAACAACATATTAAAGTTTCGTGAGTAAAATGTAAAGTTTCTTTTGCAAACCATTTTTGTATGTTTTCAAACATTTAGAAAAACAAAGCATGGATTTCAGGTTCTGTCAGGTACGGTACAGCCTGTACAATCCAGTTTTTTTATTTCTCAACATGAGACAGAACAGGTTGGTCCGCTTTGCAGTGGCGATCCGATTCTTTCTCTGGTGAGAAAGTTAAAACCACTGAGTATGGTAAACCGCCCATTGTTTGGGCTTTGCATAGATATTCAACATTACAGGTCACCTTGGCCTCTTTCTGAAAATATTATAAAATGGTCTGGCCAACTTGAATTAGCAGGGGTTAAAGCAAAGAACATGTCCAAAATGGCAAATGCAATGCATTTGGACATGGGAATGGAAGGATAAATGTCTCACTTTGGCCAGGGCCAAAAGCACAATGACCATTGCCATTGGTTTGATAATAGCTAGCTCATTCGGCCACTAGTCTCTAGTAAGAACTTCTAAATGAATAGATTCCAGCCCCCAAAATGATTCCTTACTGTTTCATATAAAATCGTCTTTTCATGATATTGGACAGACTGTTATGGGACCGAAAATCTGAGAAAAAGAGACCAGGCCATTCATTAATATGTGATATCTTTCATATGTGCGTCAGACTCTTAAATTCTCATTATGAAGAGCGCGGCACAGGAAAAAGAGATAACAGCATTAGCATTAAATGACATGAGATCTGAGAATTAGATGGCACATTTAGATATGGGAAATTAAACTGCAAGAGGGACTGTAGAGGAACTGTAAAGTTCCCTGTCTATCTCCAAGACCTCTGTGGATAGCACAAATTAATGCAGGAATTTGAGAACTGACTCGCAGTCTTGGGCGTGCGCTCACACATGGCAACACAAAAAGAGGCTGGATGATCTCTGCATGAGTTGATGTGCGGTAGGTTGAACATAAAAGTGATTGATTTTGCTCTCAGCTGTGTTTGCCTCGTCATGCTTATAACAAAGCAAGAAATGGAGGGAAAGAGCGTGACGTATTTCCCACTACATGTAAGACATAGATAGATACAGTAGACAGACAGACAGACAGAAAGACAGAACAATAGAACGATAGACAGAGTGACAGATAGCCTTTGGTCTGTCTGCTAAAGGTTGCTGTGGCTTTTCTAATAATGCTTATAATGCTTTATTGAGCTTCCTGGTCTTTAATAATCATTGCCGTATATCTGAGGAGATAAGCATGAAGGCTCTGGTTTCAGCTGTTGGCTATTCAAAACTTACTGTAAAAACACACAACGCACACACACAGAAGGTGCCAAAAAATTTTCCACACTTCCTTGATAGATTTTTTCCATAATGGAACAGTCTCGATAGCTATGGTAAGAGTGATCATTTTGCAATAATATCCTCAAGATGTCTAGAACATCCTTTACTTCCATTATCTCATTCTTGTCTTTTCCCCGACTCACTTGAGCGAATAGCATGGCAGCCATTAGTTTTAGCTAGTTTTAGTTTTAGCTTTGGTACTAAATCACGGCCACAACAGCAAACCAGCAACTGCAGGCTCAGCCTGTCCAGATGCACCATCAGCAGTCCTGAAGGACAATCACTCACACAGACATACTCACACGCACTCATCCGGCCAAAACGATGCATCTCACCGGATGGGAAAACAAGGGCTTGGGTGGTAATATCACTGAAATCAATACAGGCCCGCCTGATGACGTGCCAATTACAATCACATAAGTGGACATGTCTTCACACTGGTGTTAATAAATGCTAAAACTGTGAATGATTCATCTTTGTACAAACTTTCCTGATCTTGAGGCTAATTACACACCTTCTATAAACACATTAGCTATGTGCACTCAGGGGCACTGAATAAACAAACCTAGAACTCTGACCTTTTTAGAAGTGAAACATGATTCCTTTAAGGTGCTTTAAGGACAATGTGACATATCTTGAAGGTCACAATGTTAGATGATCTCCGTTAAACAAATTGTACAATAGAGAAAGTATGAAGCTTGGCCAGAAAATACGACCAGATTTCCACATCATCAGAATGATTAGGCAATTGTGGTTTGCACTATTCAACATATTATATATAAATGATATATAATTTCCATTTTATGTATGTATGTGTATATATATATATATATATATATATATATATATACACAAACACACCGATCAGGCATAACATTATGACCTTACTAATATTGTGTTGGTCCTCCTTTTGCTGCTAAAACAACCCTGACCCGTTGAGGCATGGACTCCACTAGACCCCTGAAGGTGTGCTGTGGTATCTGGCACCAAGATGTTAGCAGCAGATCCTTTTAGTCCTGTAAGTTCTGAGGTGGGGCCTCCATGGATCGGACTTGTTTGTTCAGCACATCCCACAGATGCTTGATTGTCGCCTAGCCATCACAATTTGGTCCTTGTCAAACTCACTCAAATCCTTACACTTACCCATTTTTTCTGCTTCTAACACATCACCTTTGAGGACAAAATGTTCACTTGCTGCCTAATATATCCCACCCACTAACAGATGCCGTGATGAAGAGAAATCAGTGTTATTCACTTCACCTGTCAGTTGTCATAATGTTATGCCTGATCGGTGTATATTCCATATAAAAAATAATATACAATAATAATACTAATATATTTTGACATACAATTAGATTGAATAATTCCTGATGGAGCAATGGGTAAATATGAGAACAGAAAAAAGCACTCAAGATAAAGAGGAGAAAGATGAGCATGAGAGAATAATATCTCATCTCTTGTAGCCAGATGAAGGCAGGCAGCCTCCTGCCCTGCAGGCCCTGTCCACGTGCCTACTGCTGAAAAAGGGCAGACATCTGTAGAAAGAGAGAGAGTGGGGGAGGGGAGCCATTCACTTACCTCCCCATCAGTGAGGTGGCTGTCTGATAGAAATGGCCTTTTGATATTGTATTACAGCCATGTATTACAAACCAGTGAAACACCCTGCTCATCACTTATTATTATCATGCATATGTTCTCAAATAGAATTATTACAGCACAGCAGACAAAGCTCCACAGACCAACTTCACGACTGAAAATCTTTTTTTATCTTTTCTTTGGGGCGAGCCCAGAGAAGATTTTTCATTAAAAGTCATGACTCTAGTTTTTGTCCTACAGCTTTTTCTTGTTATTTTTATCAAACAGGGTGCATAATGATATAAAAAAGCACCATTTCTGAGATACAGCAAGTAGGCTATGTGGCAGTACAACTGTTTTCAATATATTGATGTATTTCAATATGTATGTGTATTTCAATATATATATATATTCAATATACAATCATCTTTTACAGTACTTGAGTATTGTTGTCTTTTACTGCATATGATAATTCATACTCAGAAAGTAGAACTGAAATGACATTCATTACAAGATGATTAGTTAAAACATTTCAAATACTGCAGAATATTTTTTCTAGTCATGTATTTCGCCATTGAGGATTTCTTAAAAAAAGTGTGTAAAAATCTTGTCTCGTCTCGTGAACTCAATCTCGAGTCTCGTCTCGTCTCATGAGATACCTGTCTCGTCACACCCCTAATATATATATATATATATATATATATATATATTAGAGCTGCAACTAACGATTATTTTTTCTGTCGACTAATCTAACAATTATTTGTATTAATTTTTTTTATTAATTTAGTGTTCTTTTTTTGATTAGCTAATGAATCCTTTGGATAACTTTACAAAAAATTATAATTACAACTTCTAATATAATATTTCAACTTTTATTAATTTTTTTTTTCAACTGACTTCTCATGTGATTTATGAGCTTCTACAACTTTTGACCTCCTAACTGAACTCCTTTCCACAAACTGATCATAGAAATAAAAACAGTATAAATAAAAATGGTAACACTTTTTAATAAGGTCTCATTTATTAACATTAATGTATTAACCAACATCAACTAACAATGAGCAATATATTTGCTACATTATTTATTAATCTTTGTTAATGTTAGTTAATAAAAATAGTCATTCATTGTTAGTTAATGATAGTTCACAGTAGGGCTGGACGATTAATCGAAAAGTAATCGAAACCGAAATTCAGAACCTCTAACCGACGTAATTTTCCCATGTCGGTTATTTCGGTTTTTTAATCCTGTTAATACTTCCCCCTTAAAAACATAACTGCGTGTGTAGCCACGTGACTCCGCCCAGTCCAGTCAGTGGCATAAAAGCAAAACACGGAGGTGAACGCCGGTTCAACACATAGTGATGGCGCGCGAGCGGTGAGCCTTCCGTCTTGACTAAACTTTGTCAGTTGTATTTGTTTTATTGTTTGGACATTCAAGCGATTAGACGATCGGATGTGTATTATTATATCGAGCTACCGCGCTCGCATAGATATATACATATATCTATGCCACGCTCGCGCAGCTGCATGTGGCATGAACACTCATACAAACAGCTGCGCAAAACGTGAAGATCGCGCGCACACAGAGTAACGCAGAAACTTGTTGTCAGCGCTGTCCTGTGATTTATCACTAAAATAGCTTAGAAACTCAAAAGTTATGGCATCTATTTTTTTTCTACTTTTGAAGGAACTATTTACAACCCACAGCTTCACAATTAATAGAGAGACGGTATGACTAATTCACACACGCAATCACTACTGGTACTGTGCTAATTTATCTTTATCTGATTTACAACGAGCAGAAACCTGTAAGAAATGTTACAAACCATAGATGAAATATCTGCTGATAGTGAGCTATGATGTCAGATCACTCTTTCAACAGGAAAAAAAATATCCCACCTTAATAGTCAATCATAGGCTATTTACAGTACAAACCTTGTCAGTGAACTATGAGGGCAAAAAAATAAAAAAAAATTAATTTTACGTTCATTAATCGTAATCGAGGTAAAATGTTCAATTAATCGAGGTTTTGATTTTAGGCCATAATCGTCCAGCCCTAGTTCACAGTGCATAAACTAATGTTAACAAATGAAACCTTATTGTTTGTGCTTAATAAGATTAAGAGAAAACTGTTATTCATTTTTATGGTAACACTTTACAATAAGTGCAACCATAATCGCACTCTCTCAATATTCAAAGTGCAAATAAGACCAATTTTTTCTTTGATACAGAGCTAAGAGATGGTTACAACTACACTGCCCAGCCTAAAATAGCTTTCATATTGAGAGATATTTGCATTCATCAGAAATCTCGTTTGAATGCGCCCACGCGTTTACTTTCACTTTCACAATCGCGCGTACTCTGTGAATGTGGAGCGGCAGCGACTATTATCCAACTGAATTAAATGTTTTTTATTTAAATACAAAGCAAAACGACAGTGGAGGCGTTATGTAAACGTAGCGGTGGCATATTCTTTCCTAATCATCCTAACACTCTGTCATGGCAATATCACGAGACTTCTTTTCGCCTCGACGAGAAATCTCGTCACATTTTAATCTCGCGTCACACCCCAAGTGCTCGTGCATCACAGTTGTGCTGCCGCGGTACGCCATCTCGGTTTTGCAAAGGGAACAAATGACCATTTTATTTGGCCTCTGTTTAAAGTATTCCCATACTTTTGATAATCGTGGTCTAGGTTTTTGTGACAGAATAGAACTTTCTCCATTCCCAGGAGCAGAAGCCGCCATTACGCGAGATGAATGTAAACAATGTGACGCGTCGACGCATTTCACGCACGCCGACGTATTTTCGTAGTCGACGTAATCGATGACGTCGACGCGTCGTTGCAGCACTAATATATATATATACATATAATATATATATAAATCGTGATTAATCGCACGCTTATTGTGAAATTAAGCATACACCATTTATCTTGTTTAACATGTCCATTGCCTATATGCAGCAAAGTAAACCATCAGATTGAAGTTGATTTTCACAAAACTGTATTTTTCAGTTTTTTTCAAGGTAAATTTAGATGTCTTTCCAAAAAAGAATGTGAGCTTGAAGTTGATTTTAAGAAATGGATGGGGTTTATGAGGACGAAATGTTTGGAACCATACATCACCAGAGAGAAGTCTGATGTTTTATTAGTTCTGAAATTTAAAAAAGATATATATTCTCTGAAAAGGCTCTAATGATTCATATATCATATATCAGCCACAGTTCATATCTACTGTCTCAGAAGTGACTATCTTTAAGTCAGAATGTTGATTAGATCACGTCTTATGATTAGAGAAAAGAAAAAGAAAAACCATTTGGCTTAGAGGAGAAAGAGAGAAAAGTATGAAGAGGCCTCTAGGAAAAGGGAAGTCTGGCCTGAGATTTCAATCTGTGACTTCACGAAACTACAAGAGAATGCTTGTGCAATGATGTCATAAAGGCGAGCGAGAGCCACTGTTTACAGTGGAACAACCCTTTGCAGCCAGTCTCTGCCCAACAAAACTTCAACAGAACCACCTCTGGAAACATGTAAAAACAGATATATGTTGACTTATGTCCAGTAATGAATATGTAGAAACACCGCAGAGAAGTTAAAACAACTTATAATAAGGCACTGAGCACTATTTACACAAACTGACGTTGAATCACTCCAACTTTCCATGACAGTGTGTGTGTGTGTGTGTGTGTGTGTGCAAGCGAGCACCTCTCTCACAGAGCTGTTGTAAATTGTTCCTCACTCTACTGAAAGGATCCTTTATTGAGTGAGTCTGAGCTACTTCCTCCCCCCTCCTTTCTCTCTCGCTCCCTCTTTAGCCTTTTAACCCTTACTGACCCATAAGCACTCTCTGGACTCATTCATTTTATGCAAATCATATTCACCATGTTATACTTGTCACAATTATTCACACAAACACATATAGATACAACAGATGCTAAAAGAGACTTTAGCTTTATCTCTCTGTCTTCATGCTGTTCTTCATTTTAGGGCTGTGCTCAATGATAGATCCATTTTAATGCAAAATTGAAGTAGGGCAACTACAGCATAAGAATTCACAACATTCTATAGTGTACTACTCATTAGAATGTGATGTATATGGCAGATTGGCACTCAGCTGCACATCTTGCATTCAACTGCTTTATAAAGTGATTCCAGACATCCCTGTGCGTTTTCGAAGCCATTTTAAGCCATTTAAATTAAAACATAGGCCTATACTGTTGACACTTAACGGGTTAGTTCACCCAAAAATGAAAATTCTGTCATTAATTACTCACCCTCATGTCGTTCCACACCCATAAGACCTTCGTTCATCTTCGGAACACAAATTAAGATATTTTTGATAAAATCCGATGGCTCAGTGAGGCCTGCAAATCGATCAGATTTTATCAAAAATACCTTAATTTTTGTTCTGAAGATGAACAAAGGTCTTAGGGGTGTGGAACAACATGAGGGTGAGAAAAAAATGACAGAATTTTCATTTTTGGGTGAACTAACCCTTTAAAAGGGAACAAGAAATTGTTGAATAAAGTCATTATTTTTGTTTTGTTCTGTTTGCATCGCCGAATCATTTTCCTGTTATCACTGTAAAGCTGCGTTGAAACAATCTGTATTGTATAAAGCGCTATGTGACTTGAATGGACTTGAAAAATATGACAAGAAAAAAACAGTAACCACTGAAAATGAAGTTTCTCAGTGTGTGAAAGATTTTTAAACTGATACTTCATCAACATGCTGAGTCTTTCCTGTTGACGCAGTTTCAATCACAAATGTTTTGAATTGTGGTACATACTGCGTTGTGTTTCATACCACTAGGAGCTAGTTTTCTACACTTTTTCCATTTCTCATACGCAAACACTTTTGGTTACCTACCCTGTACCTTTCTCCTGATGTTCTCTCGCACTTTAGCTGCCTCTCAAAGTTCAAACAGTGGCTGTTTGTAGCAGGGTTCAGAAAATTAAACACGTTATAATGACCTAATAAACCCTCAAATTGACTGAATTGTGTAGCCACCGCCTTCTGTTGTCTAGTTCCCTGATGAGTTCTATTGATTTGAGCTTGGTTACATAATTTTGCGAAAGTCTCGATGACAAATCTGGTTTGATTCTGCAAACAGAAAGCATGTGACTTTGTCTTAATTACCTTCATTCTTTATCTTTTATAAAACATAAAAATCAAAATTGACTATTTACTGGTCATATTGTGCATTCATCAGTGCATGTTATTTGAACTACGATTAAAATATTCTATTCTGTGCTAAAACCCACTTTTCACAATCACAACCATTCCAATATAAAGTGATATTCAAAATGTTCTCACATCAAATATCCTGTTTCACTCACAAAACTTAAATTACAGAAATAAAATGCCATTTAATGTATAAAAACAATATAAATACTGCTCATAATAAGATGTTGATAAGCTTACAGTCTAATTTTGTTTAACATCTAGGTTTATCAAGCACCTCAATTTTTTTTTACATGAATTTAAACTTCTGAAAGTGCTGAGCAATGCTACTCAAGTGTGTGGACAATAGCAATAGGGGAGGTCTCTCCTTGACATTTCTCCTGATAGTATCCCCTACTAATTCAACCCTACACATAGAGGACACAATACCACATGACACCACACAAAGTGACACAGTACTGTCAGGGAGTATTGAGTTCTCCTTCACACCTCTGTCTCACAACTGATCAAAGCAAACTCTTTTAAAAGAGCATATCTGATGTAGCACCTATAGGCTTCCACAACATCTCGATGCTTTGAAACAGTGAGAGCTCTCTACAAAAAAAAGCCCATTCATTAAAATGCCCACCCACAAGATGTGTATCCACACACACACACACACAAACACTCCCATTGTTTGACAACCCTACCCCCCAACTGAATGCCCCTCAGCTGGAGACCACACAATGATTCAAAGTTTCATCCTAAAACCGATCGTGCTGTTCCGAGAGACCAAAAATAGACACCTAAACCCAACGTAGAAAAACGTCACGCAGCTCCTGCATTAAAAAGCCTTGATTAATTTTGAAGCTAGAAATGGATTATCTTTATCATTCCTTTGCAAATCCATATAAAAGTATTTCCCGAGAGGATTGAATGTTTAAAGTTTTCAAAGAGGACCTTCTAATGCTTCTTAGATAATCAATACCTGACTTTAGGCTATAACATAACGCTTTGTTCCCCGTTTGCATAATGTGAGAAAACCTTTCTTCCTGTAGATACGTTAAGAGATGCATCGTCATCATCAGGGTCAGCTCACATTTCTGCCCTTAAAATCAATTAATACGTGCCGTTGCTCTTTTAATATCTAGGCTAAAGTTTCCAAAGAAGCCTTTCTGAGGGCCAGATTTACATTTTAGTGCTACTCAACTGCTGAAACAGAAGGGCAGTCAATGTGCACTGTAAAGGACAATCACATCAGCCCTCAGCGTACATTACATCAAACAGAGTCTCTGCAATGTCAGAGCGTCGGCATCCCTTGAGTTTGACAGCCAGATCAGCTGTTTGGAATATCCAAAGCATGCTTGACTAACACGCAGGAAAACAGTTTAACAGTTTGGCAGCAGTTCATGTTTGTTTTGATATTAGTTTCAATATTTTAATACACAATCAGGGCTGTATTTTATGGTTGATAAGCAGATTCTCCACGTTCTTGGATTCAAACCACTTTTAAATGGCGAATATTAGCAGCACTACCACCACCACCCACGAGTTTAGAAGTCTCAATCTATTATAGCCTTACATCACAGTGCAAAGCTTTAAAATGAGGATTAAACAGAACCTATGACATCATCTCCCTGGACAAGGTTCGAATGTTGGAGTTTCGTTTTAATCATTCACCTTAATTCACATTCGGAGAAATTTTTACTTGTGCAAATAGAACAGTGACTGTTTTCAAGCCTCCCTAATCACACTTCCTCATTATCAGTTAGAACAGCACTATGTAAGCCATCTGATAGGATATCTTTACACTACTGCCCTTCCTGATAGAGGTGGAATTTTGATAGTGTTATTGGCAAAAGAGCAAAAGCGGATCCAAGGCATTTAATAACACTGTCCTTCATGTCTTTCTTGGATTAATCTATTTGCAAAATCAGCAATGAGATCAGTTGACCTTCTCTGATCTTTGACAAAAACACATGTTTTAACATATTTATTCCTTAAAACTAAAGATACATTTCTTAAAACTAACTATTATCTATTTTTAAGTTACTAGTACTCGTTTTTAAAGTACTTTACTAGTAAATAATCCAATAATGACTTGTAGGCCTTTTTTTTTTGTTTCAATGGTACTATTCATTAGATTGTAGTACTAGTCAGAATACTAATAGTGAAAAGCAACTATTCCATTGATTCTAGTAACAAATTTTTATTTTAATGGGGATCTGTGGTTCAAATTTGACCTATCCACTTCCAACTAGTTCATAAAAGTTTGTTTAGTGTAACTACTCAAACTGTTCTTATCAATTTTTGTAAAATACTGCAATTTGTTTTCAGTAACAATGGAATTTGTCAGTGTTAATAATATAGTGGCTAGTAACAAGTGAATAAGTACTACTTACTAACTTAAGTATCTATTATAAAGAATAAGTAATAGCATCTCAAGAATAGTTACCATCATTATTGGAATACTTTTTAGTAACAACAGAAAACAACTAGTAACATAAAATAGAGGAACACAACATTATAATATTTTCCATAAACACCATTAAACCTTTTTTCCCTTACCATGTCGACAGGGATGTTGCCCGTCATCTTTGAGATGTGCTGTGTCGGATCCTCACTTTAGATTATATTCAAAGTCGTTTTTATATGTTCAGCTTGCTTAAGAAACAAAGTTTCGACAGCAGGTGACTCGTGGTAAAGCAGTTGATCATGCAGAGATCACTCGTCTGGTTATTCCTGTAGGTTCGCTGGTAGAGGTAGTCAAGCGCAGGCAGGAATACGTTCTTCTTCTTCAGATAGGCTTCTGACTTTTTGCTTTTTCATGATATAAACTTAAAAACGGAGGAAAGAATAGTTTCTGGATTTTACATTTATGTGGGAGGACCCCCTCCCATCCTGAAATAAAAAGGATATATATTAGGAAAATGAGCCTACGCCATAAGAAAACAAAATAATACTACAATTCAGCCCTTGGTTTTTGCAAATATACCGGGAAATGAATTCCCCGGACTCCGCAATAAAAAAATAGTCGCCTGGGAAGGAAAAAAATGCTGTAATTCGACGGTTTTTCAGTCTTATATCCGTCTTCGTCTGCGCTCACTCTCTGCTGTCATCCTGCCTCAGAAAAACATGGCGGCAGTTGACGGGGGGAAAGGCTGAACGGGGGAAACCGGAGCTGGTGAGGCAGATAAAAACGGCGCGATGTCGATCGGTATGTATGTGTGTGCGCGGATGAATACGCCCCCCAGCAGTTAAAAGGAAGAGGCGGAGAGAGAGGCGAGCCCACGAATCCATGCGCGCCCAGATACGTTTCATTACAAACGAATTAGTGGGATTTAGGAACTTTTATCAAAATGCTTTATGCTTAATCCTTTTCAAGGGCAAACATTTTTAAAATCACAATCAGCCTAAGTGTTCGGTTTTATTTTGTTACTCAGTTATTTACCACATAGTCTAGTTCTCTCATAACCATAGGTCTAGTTTAACTGTGGCTTTTACTAAGACCAGAGTAACCACAGGTAAAACCATAGATGGCTCCTCTTTGGTTAGATGAATGCAACTATGATTTATACCCTGCTAAAAAGCCTAAAATTGTTTGCTGGTTTAAGCTGTTCTAAGCTTGTCTCACAAGCCTTGCCAAGCTGTTAGTCAGCTGGTTTAGCTGGCCAGCAAGCTGGTACCCTAACCTAACCAGCTGAAAAGCTCTCAAAATCCTTCTAAAACCAGCCGACGGTCCAGCAAATCATCGTAAGATGGTTTAATCTGTTTTTCTAGCAAGATATGGAATGTTATGAAAAGTAAAGGGGTCTTGAACCATTTTAAATGGGTTTATTTTAATAAATAAATAGACATGAATTTGACCAATTAGAAGCAAAAGGCACTCCCTAAGTTATAATTTCTGACAAAACACATTGTTATTAAAGTAAAACCATTTTAATTTTTTTCAGTGGACATACATAGGCTATCTTGTTTTCATTGATGACATCATCAAAAAGAGCACATTTGTCACATGACATTTCATGTGTACAGGAAGTATAAAAACAATAACTACCACTCGCAAAAAGATGCTGATTTGCTTTTAGTTTAATTTAACATCTAGGGCTATCAAGCCCTACATAATTTAAACTTTTGTGAGTTTAAGTAGGTCTACATTTTATGTTTTGGACTCATCTTACAATATTAATGTAAATTGACGTTTGCATGTGCTTATTGCTGTTTCATGAATAAATGTACCTAGAAAGTTAAGCACTGTGAGTGAGTGTGTGTGTGTGTGTGTGTATGTGCGCACGTTTTTGTGACATGTATTACAAGGAGAGGGTGACTTATGAGGACATTACCCCATGTCCCAATTTTTCAAAAGGCTTATAAATCATACAGAATTAGTTTTTTTGAGAAAGTAAAAATGTGCACAGTTTCCTGTGATGGGTCGGTTTAGGGGGTTGATGTAGGGCGATAGAAAATACAGTTTGTACAATATAAAAACCATTACGCCTATGGAATATCTCCAAAATTCACAAAAACAAACCTGTGTGTGTGTGTGTGTGTGTGTGTGTGTGTGTGTGTGTGTGTGTGTGTGTGTGTGGCCCTGTCTTGGAAGCATGAGGTCTATATATCTATTCTGTTGACTGTACCTCTTTTGTCTTGCACAGTGTTGAGAGGAATTCATCCTGACGTGGGGTGTCAGACCCACAGATACTCAAGAGGATTAACTCTTTAATCTGTCACTGATTCTTCTATGCTGCATCCAAAAACACTTCTGTTCTCCTGTGTGCCATTTCAGTCTCCTGTCAGAACAAAATACTGCCACAAATGCCATCAAAACCACACAATGGGTGAAAAAATATGAATATGCAGGGGTTCGAAACAAGTGTGGTTTTGTGGGGGGGAGGGGGAACCGTTGGGTAGACTGAGATCGTAATCTGTTTGTGATTGTGTTGACGCTCAGACAAACATGTAACTACTTCCTTTGTTTGATTGTGAATGTTAATCTGTGTAATAGTGTGTTTACATATAGAAGCCATTGAGTACAAACTCAGACGAGGCTGAGGGACCTGACGCACTCTCTCACACACACACACACACACACACAGGGAAATCAATTACTATGGATTATATGTGACAAGGTCCTGGGATTGACTGACATAGGAAGCCTTCTCTGTTGTAGACATAAGAGCGTATAGGTAGAGCTAAAGTGAGATTACGTCCAGAATAAGCACAGGTGCTCTGAGTGGCAGCTTAGTGCTGGGACCAGACCGGAGGGTTTTACATGACTGCCTTTGATAAACAAACACTTTCCAAACTACTGTTAGAGTTACATGCATTCCTTGAAGCACAAAGAGTGCATTATCAACATGCTGCTTGGTCCTTCTGGTGTTTGTTGTTTTGTATTTGCAACTTATGACATTCTCACAGCTTTGAGAAACTGAGAGACGTTCTATATGCATTAGTCACAAAGGCCATTTCAGATAGAGACATAACCCAGAGGAAAATGTTATTGCTCAGGGATTCAAATGTTATACCAGGAGATCTCAATTATGCTTTAAATAGAAGCGCTGTCTCAGATGCTTCTCCTAATATGATCAATCGAATTAGACAATTCATTACATACATAATAGTAAGGTGCAGGGATGATGTCAAATCCCAGAAGGCTAATTCGCCACTGCTTCCTTTGCGATTTTCCCATGGGTTTTAATAATAGGGGTTTTCAATTTATGAGTAAAATAAGGTCTGTGGTAAACATAAGTTGACAAGTCAAGTCAAGTCACCTTTATTTATATAGCGCTTTATTTATATAGCATGTCGAATTAGTCTTCCGGGTTTTGACGTCATCCCTGCACCGCTCTATGATATAAAATGAATGCAGATTGTGTAACTCACATAATTTAATTAGAAATATTTAAGTTATAATGAAATATCTGACTTTCAATCAGACATTGGTCATTTTCCTGATTAAAATATTTTTTCTGAAAGGTACACATGTAGTGGTACACACTGGTCTGCATTTGTTGTCCATTTAAAGGTGACTATGATTATGTTTTTAAAAGATGTAATATAAGTCTAAGGTGTCCCCTGAATGTGTCTGTGAAGTTTCAGCTCAAAATACCCCATAGATTTTTTTTAATAAATTTTTTTAACTGCCTATTTTGGGGCATCATTATAAACGTGCCGATTTTATGCTGCGGCCCCTTTAAATCCCGTGGTCCACGCCCACAGAGCTCGCGCTTGCCTTAAACAGTGCCTTAACAAAGTTTACACAGCTAATATAACCCTCAAAATGGATCTTTACAAAGTGTTCGTCATGCATGCGGCATGCATGCGTTGGATTATGTGAGTATTGTATACTGTTATATTGTTTACTTCTGATTTTGAATGAGTTTGATAGTGCTTCGTGGCTAACGGGTAATGCTACACTGTTGGAGAGATTTATAAAGAATGAAGTTGTGTTTATGAATTATACAGACTGCAAGTGTTTAAAAATGAAAATAGCGACGGCTCTCTTGTCTCCGTGAATACAGTAAGAAACGATGGTAACTTTAACCACATTTAACAGTACATGAGCAACATGCTAACAAAACATTTAGAAAGACAGTTTACAAATATCACTAAAAATATCATGTTATCATGGATCATGTCAGTTATTATTGCTCCATCTGCCATTTTTCGCTATTGTTCTTGCTTGCTTACCTAGTCTGATGATTTGGTTGTGCACATCCAAACGTTAATACTGGCTGCCCTTGTCTAATGCTTTTTATAATGTTGGAAACGTGGGCTGGCATATGCAAATATTGGGGGCGTACACCCCGACTGTTACGTAACAGTCGGTGTTATGTTGAGATTCGCCTGTTCTTCTGAGGTCTTTTAAACAAATGAGATTTATATAAGAAGGAGGAAACAATGGAGTTTGAGACTCACTGTATGTCATTTCCATGTACTGAACTCTTGTTATTTAACTATGCCAAGATAAATTCAATTTTTCGTTCGAGGGCACCTTTAACCTTATGCTGTCTAGGAGAAGCTGGGATGTTAGCTCATTTGTGATTTTTATTTTTACAGGAAGAAATAAAATGATACATACAATTCAAAAGTTTGGGGTCAACTTTTTTTTTTTGTTATGTTCACCAAGGCTGCATTTATTTGATTAAAAATACAGTAAAAACAGTAATATTCTGAAATATTATTACAGTTTGAAATTTTCTATTTTAATACATTTTAAAATGTAATTAATTCCTGTGATGGCAAAGCTGAATTTTCAGCATAATTACTTCAGTCTTCAGTGTCACATGATCCTTCAGAAATCATTCTAATATGCTAATTTGTTACTCAAATATTTCCAGTTGTGCTGCTTAATACTTTTGTAGGAACCGTGATAATTTTTAAGAATTCAAAAAAAAAAAGTAAAAAAGAAAAAACAGTATTTATTTGAAATATAAATCTTATGTAATATTATGTCTTTACTGTCACCGTCCTTGCTGAATAAAAGTATTTATTTCTTCAGACAACAAAATCTTTTGAATGGTATATACTGGACAGGAAAAATTCTATAACACTGTATTTGCACTTGTCGTTCTGGTTGATAATTAACATTTTAAAAGTTGGCTTTTAAACTGCCTTGAACATTGATCCTTGACTCAATATTCATAGTGGTGAAAACACAATAATTATGTAAACAGTTTCTGCTTCCATCAGAGATTCACAATAAATAGTGAGGAGCTCATTTAGATATAATTTATGTATTTATAGTGGTGTGCGCTTATGTGTGTGTGTAAAACTGTGGTTAGTCTCCCATTACATTATTTCTAAACATAAACCTGTTTATGCCTTCCTCATCACATGTCTGAACATTTCCATGAAGCTTTTGACTGTGCCAGTTTGGTCTGTGTCTGAATGATCATTTGAAGTACAGCTTTTACTGTGTGACTATTGCCCAAATCATCATGGCAGCCACCATTTTCTGTTTTTCTTTCCAGCTCAGAGCTGGGTACTCCCTAAACATTTCCACTGTTTCAGTCACAGCTTTGAAACTGGCCATTCATAATGCTCCTTAAAGGTGTAATTCATCTGAAAATGCAAATTCTGCCAGTATTAACTTACCGTCACATTGTCCCATTGTATGGGTTTTGACAAACTGTATGACTTTCATTCTTCCGTGGAACACAAAATGGAAGTTCACGCTACTCATTACCATATGAATTCTGTCAAGGTACAAAAATAAGGGCATAACAACACAAAAAGCTACCATGTGTCTTCAAAAGACCTGGATATATAAAGCAACTTTTATAATACTTTCAGTGTGTGTTTTTTCTTTTAAAGGGATAGTTCACCCAAAAATGAAAATTCTGTCATCATTTTCGTTCCACACCCATAAGACTTTTGTTCATCTTCTGAGCACAAATGAAGATATTTTAATGAAATTGAGAGCTTTCTGTCCAACTACCATTTTGACCCTTCAAAAAGTTCATAAAGGATCTTAAAACCATGAATTGAGCGGTTCAGTCCAAATTTTCTGAAGAGACATGATCAATTTATATGAAATACATTTTGAATTTAGGCTTTTATTGACATAAAAACATTGAACTAAGCCTTTAAGAGTTTGACGACCCATTCACAACCAATAATACTGAGAACAGCCTAGAGATTCTGCTAAAATTTTGTGTTCACAGTAGAAAAATGTCATAGGAATGACATAAGGGTGAGTAAATGATGACAAACACACAGAAAGAAAAATGTATTATACCACATTGCCTTTTAAAAGAGTCGGTGAGACAAGGGAGCATTTCTACTCCACTGAATCTTGGTGACTGCACAGTTTTTAACCATTCCTGGATTCAGTTTAGGTTTCATAACATGGCTTTTACTGTAAAGCCTGTGTAAAGTCCAGTCAGACACAAGATAAGTGCACACAAGGCCGGGTGTGGCCATAATGACAGTATTACCTCAACACAACAACAGTGATAAATACACTGTATTATAAAGGGTGGAGGCACACAGTGTATGTTTCATCTGTTTGAAACGGAGCCCTACATGAGGGCTCATGTTTACATTTTCCCACGGAATCCTCAGTGGTTTTAATAGTTAATGTTGTCTTGCAAACAAACTCCTCTCACAAGCGATCAACCTTTTACCTTTAACCAGAAATATTCGACAAACTCGACAGATGTTACTCCATGTGGTTTTTTCCATCAGCTGTGACATCATTTGCTGACATCATGTGGGCAGCCCTTTCTAATACCTCTTAAACCCACCTCATTTGTGGAGAAAAATCCCACATCATCCTGTACAGCTGTAAGGGTTGTGACCGAACACCTTGACACCTCATTTTGCGTTATTTTGTCATTGTTGATGGTGCCGCAAATAACCAGACCACCTCACAGGACCACAGCATTGGCATAATTAAAATCCTCTCGCAGGTCTAATATCGATCATTATCTAAATGAGGCCTCAAGTCACGTGTGGTCACAAGCAAGTGAGGATTTCTAGATTTCAACAAAAGGGGTCGAAGTTTTTCTTGTAAGTTGATCTGAGACTGACAAGTCAGGATCAGGATTCAGGTCGGGAAGCAGGTTCTAGATCAAAAGAAATAATTGCAATTATTATTGGGAACATTATCCAGGCAGATGGCATACGGACCTCACGTGTTAAACACAAAGACAGGCCTTGAAGCATTAGAGGGAGTATTTTACTCTTTGTGTCAAGGTTATTATAGTTAACTAAAACCAGATCTTTAAAAAAAACTTAATTAAAATAAAATAAAACACATTTTATTTCAGTTATAGTTGTCAAAGCAACATTTCTCATTTTCATTTAGTTTAATTTGATGCACTAAAATAACTAAAACTGAAATAAAAATGAATAAAAACTATATAGACATTTGCTAACTAATAATAATGAAAAAAACTAACTAATAATAATGAAAAAGTGAGAAAAAAAAAAAAAAAAAACTATAATAGTATGTCAACACTTGTGTCCATGATACTGATGTAAACAAGGCTTCCGACTGACTTACTCATGTCATTTATTAAAGGGTTAGTTCACCCAAAAATGAAAATAATGTCATTTATTACTCACCCTCATGTTGGCCCACACCCGTAAGACCTTCGTTAATCTTCGGAACACAAATTAAGATATTTTAGTTGAAATCCGATGGCTCCGTGAGGCCTCCATAGGGAGCAATGACACTTCCTCTCTCAAGATCCATAAAGGTACTAAAAACATATTTAAATCGGTTCATGTGAGTACAGTGGTTCAATATTAATATTATAAAGCGACGAGAATATTTTTGGTGCGCCAAAAAAAACAAAATAACGATTTATTTAGTGATGGCCGATTTCAAAACAATGCTTCAGGAAGATTCGGAGCACAGATGAATCAGTCTGTCGAATCTGCTGTTCGAAGCGCCAAAGTCACGTGATTTCAGCCATTGGCAGTTTGACACGCGATCTGAATCATGATTCGATTCTCCGATGCTTCCTGAAGCAGTGTTTTGAAAACGGCCATCACTAAATAAGTCATTACTTTTGATTTTTTGGCGCACCAAAAATATTCTCGTCACTTTATAATATTAATATTGAACCACTGTACTCACATGAACTGATTTAAATATGTTTTTAGCACCTTTATGGATCTTGAGAGAGGAAGTGTCCATTGCTCCCTATGGAGGCCTCACGGAGCCATCAGATTTCAACTAAAATATCTTAATTTGTGTTCCGAAGATTAACAAAGGTTTTACGGGTGTGGAACGGCATGAGGGTAAGTAATAAATGACAGAATTTTCATTTTTGGGTGAACTAACCCTTTAATATCTGATGATTACGTGGTTTGTTTGAACAGCAGTTTTACATTTTTATGTTCTTCATTCCATTAATAGTTGCATGAAGGAAGGACTGAAGGCTTGATTCAAGTTTACTGAAAGAATTTGAGATTTAAACTTATGTCTATATTAAGGGAATATTTAGGGATTGAAATGTAGCCTGGGGGCTCACGGCATACTGTTTATGTCTGTTGGGCGTGGGGTGTTATATCATCGAGAAGAATGTCTGGCTTACTGTTTGTTAACAAACAATGTTGATTAGGTCGGATATTGTTTAGCTGTCTCTCCCCTTCAGGGATATCCTGTATCTCACTAACAATGTCAGAGCAGTCGGACAGAGCAGAACATGTTGGTCTGATGAGAGGGAGACCCATGTGATTTGAATTCTAGCTCTGCCTGATTATGGCCTGCAGCCCAGAAACGGCAGTTCTGTCCAGTGATGTAGGAGAACATACATTTGTTCTTCCCAATTTGTATACTAATTAAAATTTATTTCCAATGAATTACAATATTTAAAACATTATAGTATAGACGAAAAGATCCTCTTTAGCATCTTTAAACTGAGTTGCAGCAGATTTCAAGTTCCCAGCATGCTTTGCGTCACACTGTGCAAGGAGAATAAATGTTGAAATTGAGTGTTATTTTGTGTGTTTTTCCACAAGATTAATACAGGGGAAGATGCGTTTTTGTTTTTTGTTCTGTTATTTTGGTATTTAAAGGTGTATCTGTGATGTTGAAGTTTTGTTTACCATCGTGGTGAAGAGTAGTGCCTGTGGTTAGGTCGAGAATGGGCTGTCAAACTTCAGGGCTATATGTACTGCATGTTGATTAACAGTTCATGCAAGTAAATAGTGATAGTCTGTTTGATGGTTACATTAGTGCATGGTGGTGTGCTGTTACCAACTAACACTTAACTAAAGATTAGGTGTCAGTTTATTCAATATTTCAATTAATGAATTAATTAATCTACTAAAATAATCTTTGAGTTGTTTACTTAAATGTTTTGAGTATTCTGAACTTATTGGGTTTTATACAACCACTGCATCAAAATAATTGAAAAATTACATATGGTAAACAATAGTTTTAAGTACAGTGGACTTAAACATTAAATAAAATTAAACATTTTTAGTTTACTTAATTGTTACTTATAATTATTGTTTACTTTAAAAATTTGAGTTGCTTTACTTAAATTTGAGGTAATCTGTGTCTGATATATAGTATATATATATATTACACACACACACACAATTATTATAAATAACATATATTATTTTACACATACAAGTAGCCTACATACATTTATTCTATGATTGTAATAAAGTTCCAATATATATGCATATATAGTAGTGACCAAAAGCAATGTCTGGAGGGGATTGGTTTGTGGATTCGGGGTTTTAAGCACCCTTATTGATGGTTCAATTAAACCATCAAAATGAGAGGAAAATATTTTATATCTTTAAATATTTTTAAGGTGAGGGAAGAACAAAACTTTGGTTAAACTTGGTTAAGGTAATAAAAAATTATTTGGCCAAAAAGAGTTAAACTACAGCTACAGTTTTTATTTTACTATGCAAAAAAACAAAATGCTTAGAAAAACAAAAAGCTCATAGGAAAAGCATACATTGACTAAAACATAATCAACTATTAATATTTCCTTGGTTCTCTCGGTTTTAGATGTGTTCATAGTTTCTATGTGACACCCTGGCCAAAAATTATGTCCACTCAATTTGGCATGTTTCATTGCGTTAACACAAATAAAACAATTGACTCCAAGCTCCAATACACAATATGCTTACAAAATCTTTAACAAGTTTTTAATAATTTGAATAAATATTTAATCTTAATAATGTTAATTTTCCTAGGCCAGACATCTAACCCTAACCAAAATTATATTTATTGTTCCTATAATATTACACATTTTATAAATTCTATCTATCTATCTATCTATCTATCTATCTATCTATCTATCTATCTATCTATCTATCTATCTATCTATCTATCTATCTATCTATCTATCTATGTAAATAAAGGTGACTTGACACAAATAGATAGATAGATTTCAATAAAATTCAACAAAGATTGAATGTTATTACCAAAGTAGGCCTTTCTAAACCCGTCCCACAGGGTTTCAAGCAGGTCATATTACAGTGTGTATTCATTTCAGGAAACTCTGTTCTCTCTAAGACACTGGGGGTCACATGTGTAAGACAGGAAATTTGGTGATGAAGAGCAACAACCAACAAAAGCATCATCTCTTGGGACACATTATAAACTGCAACACAGCTGAGGTCTGAAACCGAGAGCAGAAGCACACAATGCAAAGAAGTATCAAATGCATTACGGTAGCCAGCTTGAAACTCTCCTTCCTCTGAAAATCACCAGATTAACTTTCAGAACAGCATAAAATCATATGCTACTGCTGAAGGTCATGTGAGTTTCTCAGAATGCAGTACATGAAATGGTGAATATTCCAACCCCCATTCTAAAAAACCCCACAAATATTCACATAAAAGGCATTTCTATCTTTAGTAAAGAGTTTACATGTGGCTGCCCAACAGCAAACATGATCAAATACAGTGCCATTAATGAAAGAATAAATTAAATGTAGAGTTATGTAATGTACACAACATGCTATCTAAATGCAACAGATGTAACTACTCAGCATGGTTATCAAAAAGATAAAATCCATTAAAGCATCTACATCTGTCTGGGGCCAGATGCTGTGGAGGAGTAACTGATCAGAGTCTGTACCATTAAATCTTCAAGTCCACATACGATATAATCTATACCACTAAATGCATTTGGTGATTATGAGCAGGCAGTTATGGAAGGGTAAAAATAGATGCATTTGACATCGTCCGGAACATCTGCCTTTAATCCAACACCTTAAATATATTAGCAAAAAAAGGGCCAAACTATAGCTACAGTATATAACCCTCCTACTGTATAACCGAATATAATTATGGTGTTGATATACACTGCGTTCCAAATTATTATGCAAGTGACATATCAGTAAGATTTCAGTAGAATAAACATTTAGATTTTAGTTTTTCTAAGAAAATGTTAGAAAATAATTTGCCAGGTCTATGGAAACCCTACTTAGAGGTTGTTCCACATTATTAAGCAAGTCACAGTTCTCATGCAATATGGGGAGGAAGAAAGATCTTTCTGAAGATGAAAAGCATGAAATGGTGCAATGTTGTGCAAAAGGCATGAAAACAACTTATATTGTGTGAAACTGAATGAAGATTATCAAATTATCATAAGATTTGTGAGTGATTTAAAGCACAGCAGAACTCGGTCAGATAAAGGCTTATTAATGAAAGTTCCTGTCAAAAAAAATTAATAGTTTTAAAAGGGCAGCTATAAAAAAGCCAGTGTTGAGCAGCAAACAGGTATTTGAAGCATCTGGTGTCTCTGGAGTCTCGAGAAGCTCTCCATGCAGGCTGGCAGTTGTGCGTAAAGATGCATTTTAGACACCACTAACCAAACCTCACAAAGAGAAACATTTACAGTGAGTGTAGAAATACATTTTCAAACAGTTTTATTGCTGTGGTGTTTTTTGCAGCATGGGATAGTACATAGTGCATTGTATTTCAGAAGGCACTATCCTCCTTTTTATACCATAGCTGAAAATGGCCAGTTATGAACTCCACATATCCTGCAAAAGTCACGGGGACCTTCCATCTCACTTCCCAATATTCCAGCCCAAATCATCACTGGTCAGGTCCTTGCTGACGTCACAGTCTTGTTGGAACGTGGTGGCCATTCACCAACCATCCAGAAATCCATCCATCCATTGTTGTAAGGCATTAGTCAGTGAATAAAACTATTTAAAAATGAGTCTTCATGTATTTCTAAACCCACTGTAAATGTTTCTCTTTGTGAGGTTTGGTTAGGGGTGGCTAAAATGCATCTTTACGCACAACTGCCAGCCTGCATGGAGAGCTTCTCGAGACTCCAGAGACACCAGATGCTTCAAATACCTGTTTGCTGCTCAACACTGGCTTTTTTATAGCTGCCCTTTTAAAACTATTAATTTTTTTTGACAGGAACTTTCATTAATAACCCTTTATCTGACCGAGTTCTGCTGTGCTTTAAATCACTCACAAATCTTATGATAATTTGATAATCTTCATTCAGTTTCACACAATATTAGTTGTTTTCATACCTTTTGCACAACATTGCACCATTTCATGCTTTTCATCTTCAGAAAGATCTTTCTTTCTCTCCATATTGCATGAGAACTGTGACTTCCTTAATAATGTGGAACAACCTCTAAGTAGGGTTTCCATAGACCTGGCAAATTATTTTGTCTGAGATTGATACCAGTTATCTAAAAAGACATGGATAAATAAACAAACATTTTCTTAGAAAAACTAAAATCTGAATGTTTATTGTACTGAAATCTTACTGATATGTCTCTTGCATAATAATTTGGAATGCAGTGTAGATAAAAGCATGACATATGAAATATATGAAATAATGTGTACTGCTTTTTTATTTAAATGTCATGTTTTCCTGAACAACATACTTGGTGGAAAAAAAATCATCAGAGTAAATAAGAGCAGCTGGCTTGTTTCATAGCCATGTGTAGTGGCCTTTAAAGAGCCACGCTTCAGGACGAGTATTGAATATTTCATCAATCTCTACTGCACAAATGCCACGTCATGCCATCACCGGCCCTCTCGTCAGCCGGTCGGACTGTTGTCCATACTTATGATTCATTCGCACTCTCTTTGGATATACACTAGCTGCTACGTCCATCTGTGTCCACACAAAACTCTCTGGGATGAATTCACATAACAGCACAAAACCTGCATCTTTTTGACTGATCCCTCACTAACCAAATTTAATTAACGCCATCTATGCTTGTATATTGCTGTGGCATGTTTCTTTTAATTAAGTATTGTCAGTTTGTGTCTTTGGGACTTTTAATGCTGGTCATAACTTGGTGATGGAGAAAAAAATTTAAAAAGCAGAACAGATAAATAGTTTCATAACAATCATGAAAACTTCCCTTTGGGCTGACAACACATCATAACGCTTACAACATTAACTCAGGAGTAGTCAGAAAACAATAAATTCCACACACAGCCCACACTCACACTGCACGGCCCACAACAACAGAGTCATCTTCTACCCTCCTGACGACTGAGTCACACCCTTCTGCTGCTCTAGGACACAAGAACAACTTCATCGCCCATCACGGTTCCAGATCTGGCTACTATAAAACTGTCATACAAACGGTAAATGCACCTTTTGAACTTAAGATGTGTTGATGCCCCATTCCAACTGTGAAATTATATTTCTGTTACTAATCTAATATTATAATTAATGAGTATTAATTAAGGATTTGTTGTTTTAGACATTTTGGACAATGTTTTCAATTTGTAATGTGTAAAGATCCGGTCACAGTTATATTGTTTGGTGAATTTTCACAGGCAAAACCCAGTCATTTCAATAGCAATCCATGCTCTCTGGAATCTGGCATGAGGACGAAACATTTCGCAACAGGTTCAAGTTGGTCACGTTGATTCACTGCTTTGGAAACCTGAAAGTTGTTTGGTTTCAAAATGATTCTGTATTTTATTTATGGAATATTGCAGTATTTATTTTAAATAATTTATCCATGCACATGATGTGCAATAGCAATCCACAATGATCCTATGATCCAATCAATTCCCAAAATTGACGAAGTCCCTGCATACATTTTTCTTGCCATTTCACTCGGATATACATCCAAACAGGGAAGTAAAGAATATCGCACTTTCGTTTCATGGCGACTTAAAAGTGCAGAACTAAAATGGTTTGCAATGTAACGTATATTTCTCAGTTAAACAGGATATTCAATGAGAAAAAACAAGGGCAGGACTTTTATCCAAAAGAAATGTATTAGATCAAAAAAGGGATGGAGCTTGAATTAATTGGTGTTTTTGTGAAAATTGCACACGTCTTTGGTGAAATCAGCCGAAAACAGTCGTTTCAGAGCCAGAGCAAATTATTGTGTTTTGATGAATGATTATGAAGACACAAATTTCTCTTTTATATAACATGCACTGATAAATCGTGGACACGCTGTAAAAATTTTTCGAAGTTATGAATAAAACAAAGTACATTTTACAAGAAAATACTATTTCAGTCTTTCTACTTCAAAATGTTACATTTAATTCGATTATTTTATATTTTATTTGTGAAATGTACTATGAAAATTGTTTTAAAGTAAACTCCACGCCATTTTTTTCAGTGCTATAGACCTTGTGTAGCTCCGGCTCGTTGGTTTCTGTCTTCCAGTTTGTATTTCCACAGCATGAAGGTAAGATCTTACAAGCGCTCATTTTAAAATCTTCCCAGTCTACTGACATTTGTTATAACATCCGCTTCTAACATTACAATGCTCATAATTACTTTACAATAAAAACGGAGGTTCAAACACAAAATTCTAAAGATGGCTGTGCGCTTGTTTCTCTAAGGTCTATAATTAAAACGTGTATTGAGAAAGTAAATAAACATAATAGGTAGAGAATAAATGTTAATTTTATTAGAACTATCAAGTAAAACAAATAAAAGAACACAGTACCTATGAGTGTCTACACACCATTAAACATTAAAAAACATCCAGTACAGTACCAGAATTATGCTGTTCTCCCTTGTCAAGTATCATTTTTACAAGCTTTTCAGCTTTTGAAACTTAAAACAGACATTAGCAACTCAGGTGATTTCCATCTGTTAGCAGAGAATGAAGTTAGAAATTACTTGAAACTGAGATGCTAGAAACAAATAAAAGGTGGCTCAGTGCCATACACAGACCGGTAGTGCATTTATGACATTTGAAGGTGCAACTCTTCTCGGTCCAAACACAACTGAACACTGGTTTGACTAGTTTTCAGTAGCATATTTGAATATGAAAAATTTGTTGAAACATAAAACCGTGCCTTTTTTCAAGTATTAGTCCACAGTGTGTTCTCCCACGTTCACACTTGTAGCTGTCGTTTGTTTTTATACAGACCCAAACTCGGACATCCAGGACTCATACTTCTCCAGGTCTGCAGCCGAGACGGATTTTGAGATCTTTTTGAGTGCAAGCTCAAAGTCCGCCATGGTGACTGGCATCTGCAGCTCATCTTTAGAAAGAGCACGGATCTCCTCCGGACTCAGACCCTGGATCCTCCTTCGCATCGCCATCATTGATGCATCTCTGAGAGCGCAAACATAGATCTGTCAGTCAAATTCACACAATAAATTTACATATTTAAAGCATACAGCTTCATTTAAAGAGGACCTATTATGCTTTTTTACGTTTTCAGCTTTCTTTAGTGTGTAATGTTGCTGTTTGAGCATGAAAAAGGTCCACTTAAAATGGAGTTATTCTCTATATCAGTAAGCACTTTCTGAAATCCCTGAAACACCTTTAGTCTTGAGTGTTCATCCAGATACGGAAAAGTCACAATATTCCTCATTTAAATAAGGGGCGGGGCCTGACTGAGTTAGTAGTGTGTTGAAACTTGCGGTTATGGAACAGGGGCGTGACATTTCCGAAACACATTCGAAGCACATGAGGGAAACGTGAACATAACTTAACTAGCTTAAATAAAAAGAGGTTTGGTGGACAGCAGTGTGAGTAAAATAATAGATGCCCCAGCCACGTTTAAGTCCAAAGTCTGGAAAACCTGCACTTGTTTTCATAGTTAGACAGATATGTATCATTATAGGATTGTCTACATTGATTATCACAGAATTGCTGTATCGTGATATTATCGGTATCATGAGCCATGTATCGAATCATATCGTGAGGTACCCTGTGATTCCCACACCTAATCACAACACACTGGTCCAGCTGACCAATCAGAGCACATTGCTTTTCAGAAGGAGGGGCTTCATAGAGACATGAACTAAACAGTGCGTTACTGACAGACTGGGAAGAGAGGTGCTGCAACAAAGTAAAATATGCAAACAATTAGGTGTTTTTTTTTTTAACATTCAAGCATAAAAACCTATTCTAGTAGCCCCAAAATTTTATAAAAGGTCCTCTTTAAGTGTTAAAGTGATTACCGTCTTTCATCGCATCTTCATATGCAAATACAAAACATAAACTCTGAATTTTGACTGATCAATTCTGACTGAATTGATGAAATCATTTTCAATGCTTTATGAAATGAGTCCCTTTTAAACACTTTGTCCTTTTAGCTGAAGCAGCTAGAGCTGGTTGGTTTGATTCGAGATAACTCTTACATTCAGGAATTTTCTGCAACGCTGAAGGGAAAATTAATGGAAAATATACTAACGGGTCCCAGGCAGCCACTGTTTGAGCTTGAGCCTGTTCTTTTTGGCTGTGATTTTGTTGCTTTGCACTGCATTAGATCTTTAGCAAGGGCAGAAAAATGACTTGATGCTTGAAACCTGTCACATCACATTCAGTTAGGACAAGGTGTTATCTGTAATCCTGAAAACACACTGTACCTGCAGACGTTGGTGATGTCAGCTCCTGAATAACCCTCAATTTTCTCAGCGATGAGGGTGAGATCCACGTCAGATGCCACTTCAACTTCCCTTAGGTTGATCTTTAACAGTTCTGCCCGTCCTTTAGCTGTGGAGTTCAGTGATGGTTTGATGAAAGCCAAGTTTTTACAAAACAAATGATTGCACTTTGTTTACTTCTATTAAGTTTTATTTTTTTTTTTATTGTTCTCCTGTTTTGATAAAACAATAAAAATGTTATGTGCAAAGCAATGTGATCGTCAAAACATTATCCCGCATGCTCTCAAATCTCATTCACGTTACTCAGATAAATAATATGACAGGTTTGGCATCAATGATGCTAGATGCCTCTTTTTTCTTGAGCCTTAATCATTTGCATTTGAAAATATAGAGCTTTTGTACCTGGAAACGCTAACATCAGACTTAACAAGCAGATTGAGACACAAATGGTTTAATGTTAAAGGGTTAGTTCACCCAAAAATGAAAATTCTGTCATTAATTACTCACCTTCATGTCGTGCCACACCAGTAAGACCTTCATTGATCTTCACACCACAAATGAGAATCTTTTTGTTGAAATCGGAGAGATTACTGTTCCTTCCTAGACAGCTATGAAACTACCAGTTTGACGCTTCAAAAAGTTCATAAGATCTTAATGAAGAGATTTATATGATGAACAGATTGAATTTAGGCTTATATTCACATATTAACACTCATCAACTCAAACATCAGTTGTGGTAAATGGAAGCTTAAACATGTTTGCTTAACGTGCAAAAACCAACGAGGTTCATTCTCGTGTTACGCAACACGTTTGAGCTTCACACAAGAGGTTTGTTTTAGCATGTCAAGCTGGTTCGGATGAGCTTCTGTTTATGTTTGCCAATCAATGTTTACATGTGAATAAAAGCCTAAAATAAATCTGTTTATTATATAAAGAGATTGTGTCTCTTCAGAAAATTTGAACTAAACTGCTCAATTCATATGGATTAGTTTTGAAGCATCAAATTGGTAGTTGCGTAGCTGTCTATGGGGAAACAGAAAGCGCTCAGATTTTATCAAAAATAATAAAATATAAAATATCTTAATTTTTTGTTCTGAAGATGAACTATAGTCTCACAGGTTTAGAACGACATGAGAACGAGTGATTAATTTTCAGAATTTTCATTTTTGGGTGAACCATCCCTTTAAGTATACAAAATTTATTTGACACATATTTTTAATTAGGGTATGCAATATGTTAAAGGGTTAGTTCAACTAAAAATGAAAATTCTGTCATTAATTACTCACCTTCATGTATATGTGTGAACATAAGCCTAAATTCAATCATATAAAGCGATCTTGTCTCTTCAGAAAATTTGGAATAACCACTCAATTCTTATGGATTAGTTTTATGATCTCTTTATGAACTAATAGAAGTGTCAAAATTTCAGCTGCGAAGGCAGTCAATGGAGGAATAGAAAGCTCTCAGATGTAATCAAAAACATCTTAATTTGTGTTCTGAAGATGAACGAAAGTCTTAGGGGTTTGGAACAACATGAGGGTGAGTAATTAATGACAGAATTTTCATTTTTGGGTGAACCAACCCTTTAATGTCATTTTTTTTTACATTGACATTACATAGAACATGCTTTTTGTTGAGATGTATATATAGATATATATTACTATGCCCCTTTTTTACAAGATGTAAAATAAGTCTCTGATGTCCCCAGAGTGTCTATGTGAATTTTTTACCTCAAAACACCCCACAGATAATTTTCTATAGAATGTTAAAATTGCCATTTTTTGTGGTGAGCAACAATGCTGCGTTTTTGTGTGTGTCCCTTTAAATGCAAATGAGCTGGTGCTCTCAGCCCCCTTTCAAGAACAGTGAGGAGCTTCAAGAGCTCATGCTCTGGCATACCGGTGTAGGACAGATTGCCAGAACACTGGCAACAACAAAACAGGACAATCTCACACACTGAAAATGTCAGAAACTGCCTATATAAGCCTATATGTTTGAATAAGGCTTATATGTTGACTCTGTGCTTTTCACTCAGAACTGTGTGCTAATAGGGCAGATCGTCACCAGTCATGGGCGGGGCCTCTCCCCATGATGTAGGTGGGAATGTCAATCAGCTCGTTTGAAGAGACTGCTTTTGATTTATGGGAATTATAAAAAATGATCATTATAGACTGGTTGTTCGCACACACTGCGGACACACATCTATGTTCAAACACCTTATAAAAGTTAATTTTGCATAATATGTACCCTTTAAATAAAATGTTATAACATTTAAGTTATTTCAAAATGTGCTTAAGTGTCATGAAAAATGACACATTTTCAAAAATCTTAATGATCCTAAAAATAAGCTTCATTTTATTTATACAATTTCTAATTTTGTCCATTTGGTTTCAGGGAGAAATATGACCTTTTTAAAATATGACATATTTTTATCTCCTATTTAAATTCTAAAATTCAGGCCCTTTAACTATAACAAAAGAGTTGCATCAGACAATGAAAGCTCATGAGTAATGACTAACAAACTGAACTATACAGCACATTGTGAATGGATAGAAATTAGTCAGGCTGGTTCATTTATGAGTGGGTGAGATGCATGGAGAAATCAGAGGAGCCGTGACTGCCTGGAGTATGTTGTCCTGTTGATGGGCGTTTGTGTGTGAGGGTGTTAGATTACCAGTGGGCAGTGGAATGTAGATCCTCTTCTCCAGTCGTCTCCTTAGAGCCTCATCAATGTCCCAGGGGAAGTTAGTGGCAGCCAGGACCATTACCATTTTAGAGGGATCATCACTCTCTTGAGCACCTCCTACACCTGATGCCATTACACGGGTGGGCGTTAAAATAAGGCGGCATTATTCATTGTACTATCATAGCAGGGTCGCTTACTACACAAAACTCACCATCCATCTGCACGAGTAATTCTGACTTCACTCTACGACTGGCCTCATGTTTATCTGATGTGCCCCGCCTCCCGCACATAGAGTCGATCTCATCAATAAAAATTGTTGTAGGAGCATAAAAACGAGCCTGTTAATACAAAAATAATCCTATAACATGACCAACATTTTTAGTTTATCAGATCTTGTATTGTAATTAATTTCAGGAAGTTTTTTTTTTTTTAAAGTGGGTCACAATCAGAATAAAAAAAAAAATATTGACACCTGAAATTGATTTAATCTTTAGTAAAGGCATATTTTTTTTCTCTAATTAACCTTTTTCACTATGTAAACACAGTGTTTCAACAACATTGCTAACTATTTTACCTTTTATGAGGGCATATATTTTCTAACTACCTGGCTAACTAACTAACCGACTAACTAACTAACTAACTAAAAAACAGTGTATTGTCCATTTATGTCAAATCGACACTGATTTTCAGGAGTTTTTTTTTACCTTTTATGAGGGCATTTTTTCTCTAACCAACTATCTGGTTAGCTAACTAAACGACTAACTACATAACTAACTTTTTCCCCATAAAAACACAGTATTTTGCCTATAATTTCAAATCAACACCAATTTTAAGGAGTCTTTTTTTTTTTTACCTTTTATAAAGATATGGGTTTTTTTTTAGAATTTTCATTAACTAATTACTTTCCTATAAAAAGTTTACCATTAATGTCAAATCAACATTGCTTATCAGGGGTATTTTATTACCTTTTATGAATTTTTTTTCTAACTAAATACCTTTCTTGCTAACAACTAACTACTAGCTAACTGACTAACTTTTCACTAAAAAACAGCATATTGCCCATTTAAGTCAAATCATAACTGATTTCACAAGTGTTTTACCTTTTATGAGGGATTTTTTTCAGTAACTAACAAACTGACTACCTTTTTCTTTATTAAAACATAAAGCATGTTGGCCATTAATGTCAACTCAACATCTTTTGCTTTTATGAAAGAATACTGTTATCTAAATAACTATAAAAGTACCTGTAAATAATGCAAAAGATATCAAGACACAGTAAATAAATTCACTTCAAACATGCATTTGAAATAATTGGTCCCCATGTTAGAATATACAGGTCTCTACCGTCTATCCATGTACATTTTGTTTGTAATCGGCGTTTCGTTTTTTGATGTTGTTGAGAGAGTATTCTTAATATTCTGTGTTGAGCTGATTTTAGTTTTCCTCCCATCCAAAACCAAAAACAATTAATGGACAAACAATATCGTAGCGTGTACATTGATTCCTTGGAGATCTCTCACCATTTCAAAGAGGAGCCGCACCAGTTTCTCAGACTCTCCCCTGTACTTTGAGGTCAGCGTGGAGGATGACACATTGAAAAATGTTGTGCCACATTCGGTCGCAACTGCTTTAGCCAGCATGGTCTTCCCTGTACCTGGTGGCCCCACCATCAGCACCCCCTGATTGTTTAAGAACAACATGCATTGGTATCATCTTCACATGGGCACGAAATTAAAAAAAAACAAAGATGCAGTTGATGGTTTGTGGGGGAAAAAAACACTTCAATAGACCAGATGGCATGTAAAAAACAAACTGAAATAGAAATATATCAGCCATACTCATTGTGATGAATGATACCGAGAGCTTGTGTTGAAAAATATGCTTTCTGTCCTACATAACAAACTAGTATAACAGCGCCCTCTGGTGGAGTAAAAAACTATGATAAAAAGAAATGGACACATAAATGTTGGCAAATACATATTATGACAGACTATGCACCCATATGCATGTATGCTCAGATGTCAAACTCTGGCATCAGGTGTCATCTAACATATTAACCTTCCACGGGCGGCGGATCCCCTTGAAGAAGTCTGGCATCCACATAGGCAGGACCACTGCTTCTCTCAGCAGCTTTTTGGCATCTTCCAGATCTGCTATGTCATCCCTGCATGAACAGTAACACATGACAGCTTGCCTGAATCACCGTCCAGCACTGAATCACTAACTGCCACTGTGACTGACAGCTGTCGCTGACTCAACACACAACAACTACACTGGTGAAGTATGAAAACTAAACTTACTGCATCGCTATTTATACAGCCAGTGCCTGCAGTAGGAACTTTTGTCACATTTTCTGGGCTACTTTTGATAGAAAATGTGCTGAATGGATTGGAATTTTATAAAAATATGTTAAAGAGAACTGAAAGTGCAAACTTTTTTTGGATGCTGAGAGAATAATCAAACTAGCCAAAATATGTATAGGATTAGTTCATCCAAAAATTGTCATTCCAAACCTTTTCGTTCATCTTCGAAACACTAATGAAGATATTTTAAATGAAATCTGAGAGATTTCTGTCCCTCCATTGACAGTCCACGCAACTGCCACTGCATAAAGATATGTAAAAGTTATCCATATGAATCAAGCAGTTTACTCAATCTTCTGAAGAGATTCGATCGCTTTATATGGTGAACAGATTAAATTTAGACTTGACAGGCAAGAACAAACTTCATTGGTTCTTGCAGAAGCTCAAACGTGCTGCGTAACACACGAGAATGAACCTTATTGGTTCTTGCACGTCAAGCAAACATGCTTGAGCTTCTGTTTACCATATCTGATGTGTGGATTGCTGAATGTTTATGTGTGAATAAAAGCCTAAATTCAATCTGTTCATCATATAAATTGATTGTGTCTTTTCAGAAAATTTGGACTAAACTGTTCAATTCATATAGATTCAGTGGCGTAACTTTGTTTTAAAAAGTGGGTGGGACAGGAATGTGTATGTGGGGGGGGTATTGTAATTGTATTATTATAATAATAATAATATGATATTAAAATTAATATGATAGTTTCTTCCTTACATCTGCTATAATACAATGTCTCGAGAGTATGTATATTAGTTAATAAATACGTGGATCCGCTGTAAAAAATAGATTGTCCTGATGGATTGGAGGCAACATTTTCGTTTAGCATGCAAGAGATTCTGGGTTCGAATCCAACCAACCATGTATGATTTTTTTTTCTCTCATTAAAACCAAAGATGTTTGTCAGTGATTGTATATCAAAAGCAGGGACACGTTTATTTGTATTTTGTTTTGTGATTCAACGTAACAAATAGAGAGTCTCTGCAGCAGTTAAGCGATAGATTGAAGCGCTCGTCCGTGTGAACACTGCGCAGCGTGCACGAGCGCCAAGAGAACACTGTTGCGCCTCTGATAACAGCGACAACTAGCACTCAACATGATTTCAAAAACAACACATCCCAGCGCCAGATCGCCTATTATTAACTTAAATTGATAATCAACTAGAGGTGTTTCTTTTGTATTAGATATCCGCGAGATGTTTCAAAAAGTGGTGGGGACAATATCGACCCTTTCAAAAAGTGGTGGGGACATGTCCCACCCGTCCCACCCGCAAATTACGCCTATGTATAGATTGGTTTTATAATCTTTATGAACATTTTAAAGTGTCAAAGTGGTAGTTACATAGACTGTCAGTGGAGGGACAGAAATCTCTTATTTCATTAAAATATCTTCAATTGTGTTTCAAAGACAAATGAGTCTTACTGGTTTGCAAAGACATGAGGGTGAGTAAATGATGACAGAATTTTCATTTTTAGGGCGAACTATCTCTTTAATGAATGAACATACAAGGTGTGAGATTTGTTACATTTTATGAATGACAGGCGTTCCGATTCTGCTAATGCCCTAAAGTGCATAGACATATTGACACATGTTGTACTTCAGTACTTAGTGTTTAACAGTTATGGGTAGGCTTGTCTCTCTCTATTATTGATAACTGTCTGATCGTGGTTATTTGGTCTAATCGCTATTATTGAGAGCCAAATTAGTATAACATGGCCACAATTTAGTGAAATGAGGGAACACATTTTTTAGTTCACCCAAAAATGAAAATTCTGTCATTAATTACTCACCCTCATGTCGTTCCACACCTGTAAGACCTTCGTTCATCTTCAGAACACAAATTAAGATATTTTTTGATGAAATCTAATAGGTATCCGACTCCTCCATAGACAGCAATTCAACCACCACTTTCAAGGTCCAGAAAGGTACTGAAGACATTGCTGTTTACCTTCAGCTCTTCCAGGTTCTATGTCAGAACGCAGACTCCATATTGCCTGGCTGTGAACAGCGTCAGCCAATACTGAGCTGGTGTTCTGACATAAATCCTGGAAGCGCTGAACATAAATAATGTAAGAGAAGATATTGCTGAATGAAGTAGTTCTTTTTGTTTTGGTGCACAAAAGTATTCACGGTGCTTCATAAAATTAAGGTTGAACCACTGCAGTCACAAGGAATGTTTTAACATTTCCTTAGTACTTTAGTACCTTTCTTTTGTACGGATGGGTCAGATACCTCTCGGGTTTCATCAAAAACATCTTCGTTTACATTCCGAAGATGAACCATGGTCTTATGGGTGTCGAACGACATGAGGGTGAGTAATTAATGATAGAATTTTCATTTTTGGGTGAACTAACCCTTTAATATGTATATATACTATTTAATCATAAATACTTGAAAAGTAAAACTAGTAGTAAAATGGCACAATACCAGTGGATATTGAGATTCCGGGACACAATATCTCTCTCCAGTGCATCCACCAGATCGCTGTCATAGCCAGTGCCATCAAACTTCCTCTGTTCCACATCACCAACACCCTCCTGGGCATTCTTCTTACTCTGACAACACAGACAGATAGGACACATGATAATAGGTACCTGACCAAAACTTAAATGGTCTAAGCTGAAATTAAATCAAGCATAGATCCAAATCTGACTCAGACATGTTTTCCTCATCTTGTACATTCGGTTTAACAGCATGAGTAATTTACTTTTTCCTCCTTAGCTTTATTTCCACGGCCGTCACGGGTGCTCGGTCTATCTGATTTGACGTTCGGCTGACCCCTCCCCACAGGTCCACGATGCTGCATCCCAGGTGACTCTTTCCTCTGAGGCTTTGATACAGTGACCGGCTTCTTCACTTGGGCAGGTCCCCTATGATCAGACAGAGTAATATCATCAGGCATCAGGTCCATGTGACCACATTTGCAAAAACAGATTCACTAAATTTGTGTTAGTCCATTTTGTGTGGAGAAAAAGAAAAAAGAAAATTAGGGGTTTTTTTTGTTATCCGATTAATTGAAGAAATAATCGGCCAACAAATCGGTTACCAAAATAATCATTAGTCAAGTCACCTTACCTTTATTTATATAGCGCTTTTTACAATGCAGATTGTGTCAAAGCAGCTTTACAGTGATAACTGGTATATAATTTTTGGCTGCACAGCAGCTCTTAAAGAAAATGGTGTCAAAATTAGTTGCAGCCCTAATAACCATATGTACCTCCAGACGTGTTTGAGAGCTTGCAAGTGGAAGAGTGGAGTAACATTTAACAGCAAGAACTGGCAAATCTGTTGCAGTCCATGAGGATGAGATACACTGTAGCACTTAAAGGGTTAGTTCACCCAAAAATTACATTTCTGTCATTAATTACTCACCCTCCTGTCGCTCCACACCCGTCAGACCTTCGTTCATCTTCGGAACACAAATTAAGTTATTTTTGATGAAATCTGAGAGCTTTCTGATCTCCCTATACACAGCAATGTCATAACCAATTTCAAGGACCAGAAAGGTATTAAAGACATTGTTAAAATAGTCTATGTGACTACAGTGGTTCAAATTTAAGTTATAAAGTGACAAGAAAACATTCTGTGCACACTTTATTCAACAATTGCTTCTCTTCACTGTCAATCTCTTATGCTGTTCATGTTGTAAACAGTGCAGCACTTCAGGTTCTTTGTCAGAATGCCAGCTCATGAACGAAGGTCTTACGGGTGTGGAACGACATGAGGGTGAGTAATTAATAGGGGTGTGACGAGATCTCGTCGAGGCGAAAAGTAGCCTCGTGATATTGCCATGACAGAGTGTTAGGATGATTAGGAAAGAATATGCCACCGCTACGTTTACATTATGCCTCCACTGTCGTTTTGCTTTGTATTTACATAAAAAACATTTAATTCAGTTGGATAACGGTTGCCGCCGCTCCATATTTACAGAGTATGCGCGATCACGAAAGTGAAAGTAAACGCGAGCGCGCATTCAAACGTGATTTCAATACTCCTCATTTTGAAAGCGGCTCCCTGATGAATACAGATATCTCTCAATATGAAAGCTGTTTTAGGCTGGGCAGTGTAGTTGTAACCATCTCTTAGCTCTGTATCAAAGAAAAATTTGGTATTATTTGCACTTTGAATATTGAGAGAGTGTGATTATGGTTGTACTTATTCTAAAGTGTTACCATTAAAATGAGTAACAGTTTTCTCTTAATCTTATTAAGCACAAATAGTAAGGTTTCATTTGTTAACATTAGTTAATGCACTGTGTACTATCATGAACTAACAATGAATGACTATTTTTATTAACTAACATAAACAAAGATTAATAAATACTGTAGCAAATATATTGCTCATTGTTAGTTGATGTTGGTTAATACATTAATGTTAATAAATGAGACCTTATTGTAAAGTGTTAACATTTTTAGTTTTACTGTTTTATTTTTATGATCAGTTTGTGAAAAGGAGTTCAGTTAGGAGGTCAAAAGTTGTAGAAGCTCATAAATCATGTACAGTATAAGGTCTGAAGAGACTGAAATCATACAGAAGAGAAGTCAGTCAGTTGAGTTAGTGGCAAAACCTTTTCCAGTACTTGAGTATTGTTGTCTTTTACTGCATATGATAATTCGGTATCATTTTATTTTACAGTCCTGTTCCCCATGTACTTACTATGTACTTATGATAGTAATTGTACTAACACTGAACCTACACCTAAACCTAACCTTAACCCATGTACTTACCTTATATTACCCAGTACTTTCTTGGATAAGTATACTGTAAGTACATGTAAGTGCACGTACTGTAAAATAAAGTGCAACCGATAATTCATACTCAGAAAGTAGAACTGAAATGGCATAAGATGATTAGTTAAAACATTTCAAATACACCTGCAGAATATTTTTTCTAGTCATGTATTTCGCCATCTTGTCTCGTCTCGTGAACTCAATTTCGAGTCTCATCTCGTCTTGTGAGATACCCGTCTCATCACACCCCTAGTAATTAATGAGAGAAATTTCATTTTTGGGTGAGCTAACCCTTTAAAGCAGCTGCTGGACACACCAGATACTGACTGCTACTTTTGATATTAACCCTGTTCAGGGTCTCAATATTCCATTTCTGTTTGTCACATATATGTGAAATTTGTTCAGTTTATATCTCAGTTGAATTTTTTTTATGCTCATAAAAGTACAAACAAAACAGCGCATGAGTGAACATGGCAGTGACAGCATGAAGATAGGAGACGTGTGGCATGCTCTGCAGCTGACAGAACTCCACAGGGGTTTATGTAATCAGCTGCCTATGCTACCTGTGCTCCGCTGGGGTTGGGGGAGGCCAGACATCAGGGTCCCTTGGGCTCTCTTCAGGCAAAGGGTTGGGGAAATCAACTGGTTTGTCCACCTTGAAACTCTCCAGGGTGTTTACAATGCTTTTCACCTGCTCATATTCCTCTGCCAGTTCCTGCCGAACCTGGGCTCAGAGAGGGGGGGCAACCACAGTGGATTGAGTCCTTCAGATTACATATACTGTACCAACATCACTATATTATTTGGCTAATACCTGTTCAAACGAATATAAATGGTCACGAACACATTAAATCAGAGCCTTACTTGTTGCCATTTGACTTTCAGGGCAGGATCTCTGAGGGACAGACAGTGCTTATGGATCTGCTGTATAACACCTTGGTAGTACACCATGGATGAATCATAGTTTCCCAGTAGGGCATATTCTCTTCCTTTCTTAGCGTTGTCGCAAATCTCAGTTAGATTCATGATGAGAAATCAAACTGAATGTTGCTTCGATGCGACCTGAGTTCACAGCGTCATTACAGAAGCTGATTTGAGTGCGGTTGATTGAAGGCCATGAGTCCTAAACATGTCAAAGAACAGAGAGGATGATAAGATGATGCAGAGCTAAATAAAACATTTATAAACAGAAGTGGGGTGAAGTCGGGTAAAACATCACTTTCTGGCAAATCATCTAGAGGAGCATTAAAATGTCTCTGCACATTTCCAGACTCACTGAGTGTAAAGTCAGGTCTCTTCAATTATTTTGTTTAAAATATTTAACAAAATACAACCCAAAAGCTATCTAGAGAACTGTTATGGCAGAAGTCAACCTGTGTGTCAAAACCATTTTGTTTGAGTAAAATACTCCGGGGAATCTGTACAGCAAAACCATCAGATAGAATGAGCTGAATTTGTGGGCGTTAGAATAAAAAAAACAACAAAAAAAAACAAGCTCATTTAATACATTGTTACTATTCTGTATGAACCTCTTTCATGTAGATTGTGCAAACATTTATATGTAGAAGTGCTTTTAATCATTTTAATTTCTGTAAAATTGTAGTTTTTGTGGTAAAAAATGTATTTTTACTGATAATAGTTAACAATAAAAATTGAGTGTATGCAAGTGGTAAGTGTGTGTATATTGGCACATATGGAAGCATCATTCATACAATATAGATATAAATATTGACATAAGCTGATGGTATTAGATCAAATGGGCCAACAACTAAACAGTCTTTTTTAAATTATTAGGTTATTTAGAAAGAAAGAAAAAAAACATTTTGATATTTATGATATCAATCATGATGCCTTACTTTTAGATGTCCAATAGTTTATTATTAATATAAAAAGAGCATTCATAGTTTTTTTTTCCCACTTCGACCTCTGTAAAATGTTTTTTTTTTTTTTTGCCCTCTGTTAAAAAAAAGTCGAATCAATCAATCAGATTATAAATATTAAGTAATAGCATTGCATCTGTTTAAAATGCAATGACTGAATCTAGAATGACTTAATCAACTGAATCTTATCTGGTCCATTTTACCTGACACCACCGTGAGTGTGGATTCACTCTGACAACAATCACAGGATTTCTCTACACGTTCGGTTGCAAAGCTGCAGTTACTACTACTGCTGTACTAAACTTTGGTTTATTAACCTTTGCCCTGCCCACACAGTGACTGTCAAAAATAAGATAATTTCTTTTGTCGGACACTTGACGTGAAGCACATAATAAATACCGTTCGAGACACCTCAAATTGCTTGAATGATCTATTTCTTAAAAACGAATTAATCTGACAATCGACCATGAATAACTCCATTCAATCATTCTTTCTATAAAATCAAATCGATCAAGCCGTGCTTGTATGTAAAAACAGCACAAACGTCACCGCTTTTACATATTCCTTTGCAAGGGACTTGTAGTTTTTTCCGTTTGCCTTAGAGTGCAGACAAATAGCGAAAACTGCAATAAGGAACTACATTACCCATAAGGCAACAGTGCAGGACGCTTAAGATTTAGGCCAGCGGTAACAAAAAGGATTTACAAGAAAACAAAATATGAAGTCCACTTGTTAGTTTATGAATCCTTCTAAGAACATGCGATATGACAGATATGTTCTACATTTAATTCTACGTTTGCAGGGAAATGCGTAAATGACTTACCTTTATTCGAGGCACTTTTACATTCGACTGGTCCACAGTCCGTTACCCACTGATGTTGCCATGGCCGCGAAAAGACGCTGACTGAAGAATGAGTGCATGTGTTGTGGGCGGGGCCTGGACGAACACAACTCAGTCAAACCCCTTGATTGATGAACTGAAAGTGAGACCGGGGCTAGTTGTCACACGAGGTATAAAGTGACGTTAACAATATGGTTTTGCTTTTAATTTCAATTTGTATTTTTTTTCATGGGTAATTACAAAAATGTTATTGTTTTTGTAGCCAAGATACAGGGAGAAAATCATGATAAATATTTACTGGAGTAAAAAGTGAGACAACTAGCCACAGTCAGACTTTCCAGAAACATAATTTAATTTTTTGTCATGTAATTTGTAATTAACAAACCGTGTGCCTCAGAATACAATACAAAACTAAATAAAATCCATCCCGTCCACAATGGCAGAGAGACGGCTGTATATTAAACACTGGAAATACAAGCTCAAAAATAAGGGAATGAAAATCATGGCGCTGCTGATCTCTATAATAATCTGATTGAAGTGTCATTCCATGTATAAACCATGGTATAAACATATGACAATTCCACAAACTAATCATACGATGGCGCTGTATACCGCTGTAATATGCAGTTTAACCAGATGAACAGCAGGCGGCTCGGATTAATCGAGATTTTCATCTGGTGATACATTCATGTGTTCTTTTTAAGCCTCTATGTTTGTCACGAAAAACATGAAAGCCTCAAAACGGACTCACTGGCTGGTGTACTGTAACCTTACATTCAAATCTACTGCCCTAATATAAACATAAACCAATCAAAATGATAAAAATCAATATAGACATATAAAGATAATTGAGCTTGGAATCACTTTGTCTTGAGTAATAAAAAGAGCTTTGAATTAGAAATAAAAGGCATTTAATATTGGTACATGATGCTCTTCTGTTAATGTGTTTACCTAAATAATTAATCTAATGTAATATTTGACATGGAGTAGACATGACAGACGCATAAAACTCTCCTTTCACTTGCAGTATTAGAAAAGCTGCAGAAAAGTTCAATACAAAGTCTTTATCTAATTGTTCATTAAATTTCAGATAAATCCACTTAACATTTTAAATTCCACAGAATGAGTTCCAAATGCCTTTAAGATTTTTATCACAATTAGATGGTAATCCAATTCTATGAAGAAAAGATGAAAAAAAATCTTTATTTAAAAAAAAAAGTTTATTGATGTCAGAAGCATACCAGAACAAAACAATTACATTTTTTTTAATCATTTCTGCAATTACAGTGGTATTCAAAATACAGTAAAATAACTTTGATACGGCATTGTACTAATGATGATAATATTTGATCTGAAAAAAAAAAAAAGAGTAAACAAACAAAAGTACATTAAGATATGAACTACAACCTCACATGAAACTAGGTTGTGTGCTGCGCACGTCTAAAACTCCACTGACCCCAAGACAATTTTACAACCCCCATTTTTTTTTAACTGTACCAGGTAAGGATAGTGGTGTTGGAACCATCTTTAAGAAATTAAGAACTAAATAAAGGGTTGGGGCATTTGGACGAACACAGATGACACTTCTGTAGTGTTAACTATACAAAAAAGGAAAAAAAAGAAACTGTACAGCTTAAAAACATATCATATACACAGCCTTATTTCTTTTTTTTTTTGCTTTTCTCAATTTTTTTTATTTTATTTACCCATTTTATGGCCTCAGTAAAGTGTACAGGGGGGTTAAATGCTTTATAGACAACAAGCTAAGCTCTAAACGTTATTTATCTACTCGTCATCCTCGTCGTCATCATCATCGTCATCTTCCTCCTCCTCATCATCGTCGTCGTCATCCTCATCATTAACCTTGTCTGGCTTGGAAGGGGCTTTGGCTGTGGCTCCTCCCACTTTGCCTTTAGAGCGATAGGCGGCAATGTCCTAAAAGGAAAATTAAATGTTTGGTTCAATTTAATTTAAAAAAATTTATTCATAAAGCAAATGCAATATAACATTTATTCATTGTTTTGATGCTGACTGGGCGTGGCATCTTTTCTCACCTTCTCATACTTCTCCTTCAGCTTGGCAGCCTTCTTCTCGTATGGCTGCTTCTCCTCAGATGATGTTTTGTTCCACATCTCACCCAGTTTCTTGGCCACATCTCCAATAGACAGACCAGGGGTTTCTTCTTTTACCTTGGGTCGGAATTCGGCGCAGAAAATGAAGAATGCAGACCTTTGGTTGAACAGAGGATTAAAAAAAATTATTAACTTTGAATGCTTCACAAATGTCAACGCATCTTCATGACCAAGCAAGATGCTTACGGGGGTCTCTTGGGTGCGTTGGGGTCTTTAAACCTCTTTTTCTTCTCGCCTTTGGGTGGAATGTAGTTCTTCATCTCCCTCTCGTAACGTGCCTTGTCAAGTTTGGCCATATCTTCAAACTTCCCTTTTTCCTTGGCTGACATAGTCTGAGGAAGAGAAGAAAAAAAATCATTGTTGGGAAGAGAGGGAAATGGCATTAACACGATGTAAATGAAAGGTGTGACTGACCTTCCATCGCTCAGAGCACTTTTTGGAAAACTCCGAGAAGTTGACCGTTGCCTCAGGGTGTTTCTTCTTATGCTCCTCACGGCAGGTCTGGACAAAGTATGCGTATGAGGACATTTTGCCTCTTGGTTTTGTTGGATCCTTCCCCATCTTTGCCTAAATATCCTAAATTGAGAAAAAAAAAAAAAAAAAAAAGTAATTAAAATTCATAATTTTTTTATTTCATCCATAATTTAACAAATTCTACATTAGATCGAAAATCAACAAGGTGTTAAATTATACTCGTCAAATATCCTATTTAAATTTGTAGCAATGTGCTCTTTAAAATAAACCTGACTAAAGAAATTGTTCTTTTGACGTGATAACATGAACATCTTTTAACTAGTTATTTTTTTCTTGCATTTTGCATATTTTCAAATAGCGATGTGAAAAATTGTCGATTTATGACGTAAATGTGATCCCTTCCACAATATTGCGTTTAAAAATAAAGTCTTGCGTGCACTTCTAAAACATTAAAAAGTTGTAATAAATGCTCGCTTTTCCAAAACCGTATTTTTTCAAAGTTAAAAAAGGGTTAAAACTGTGAAAATAAGTAAGTTAATTAAAGTTATCTTATGTGCCAAAGTACGCGCGACATCGAAAAACTCGTAAAAATCCTTAATAATCAAGTTCACTTTCGCCTTGTTCTCTATAGAAAAGAGCCCATTTCTCTCTATGTACCGTTGAAATAGCAATGGCGCACACTCTCGTCTCGCTGAAGGAAAGGAGGTCAACAACGACGGCAATATTTCTTCTTCCATTTTGTGAGAAAGCCTTCTTCATGAAAGAAAGTCCCCCTAAAATGTCTCCACCCGCCTTCCTGCTCGCTTTTGGACACGACAAACAAACGGCGCGGGTCGGTTTTCCTGACCGAAAATTGTTTCCTTCGCAAAAAGCCCAGTGCATTCGCCTGGTGTATAGTAATACATTGGGTCTGTGCTGTGCAGAGTTGCACTGGGCTCGCAATGGCCGCTTGTCTTCATGCACTAACACTGAGAATATGGCTCCTTCTCTTTGTGTCAGCGCTCAGCCATTACACTGCTTTGCAATAAGGGGGAGCCGCGCGACCGCATTACCTACCTCACTTCAACTCTCAATTTAACACCCTTCTCACGCACGGAAAAATATCAAAATACCAGGGTTGGAACGACGGAAGATGGAATTTTTATTTTCCACCTCGAAAAACGCGAACTTTGAGCTCGGCGGGGTAGAAAACACGATTTGAAAAAGTTGAAGCGAACTGCGCCTGTCTATGGCTCTATGGCTTTGCCTTGTTTCCTATGCGAGTACAGTCAGCCATTACAGTAAAGCGCAGCTTCTGAAGGGGATTTTTTTCCGCCCGTATCTCTGTCATTTCAACATCACCGAGCGTATAAATCCACACACATAACAATGGCGTTATGCTTTAATTTTTTCGTTAGTCTGTTTTTTTTCTTTCTTATCATTTCTCATAGTTCACTGACAGACATCCCTTATAAAGCGCTGCAATGGCTGCTTGCTGGCACTATCACCGTCCATAGACCTTGTTTGTACGCAATTCTGTCACCTAGTTGTCCGCTTAACGTTACATTTCGAATAGTCTGAATAAATTTATTTTTTCACATTTTAGGTATTTTCAATCCTCGAATAAAACCGAATATTTTCCGTGTTTTTTTAAAGATGTACATCAAGACAAATGAAATAAAAAGCGGTTATTCTATTCTGAGGGGATAATACCATATTTTTTAACGTTTCATAAAAATCCCCTCAGCACTAAAATAGCTTTTTTTACAAGGTAAATTTCAATTCCCTATGGTTTCCTGACCTTTTCTCGCAATTTTTGTACTTACCTCACACTTTGAAATGTCTACAAGCTGACACTTACCACTGTCTTGTCTGGATAGTGAATGTACTGCAATGGCTGTATGTGGATGTAATAGCCCTACGCAGTAGTCTGCTCTCTCAACCCTCTAGCATTACTCTCAATAGGGCTCACAGTCCATTGGCTGCCGCCACGGCGAACATTCCTGCGATTGGCTGAGAGCTTTCCATTGTCCTAATAACAGCCGTGCTGCGATTGGCTGCCTTTTGTGAAACGTCACGAGTGTTTTAAATGGCGGGTTAATACAAAATACGGAGTGTATGTATGTGTTTCTTGTCTCAGCTTAAAGCAAAGGCTGTGTGTACTGTGTTGGCTGTAGTAGTACTGTGTTCTGCGTGTTGAATGAACGAGTGAGTCGACGCGGAGTGTCGGCGTTGCTGTGAGGGGGAAACCGCTCAATGAAAGAGTGGTCGGTCCAACCGACGCCTCGCTTTGATCAAACACTATATGGACATCCAAGTCAGATTTTAACGAAAATGTGCAATTATGAGCTATATTTATCAAAGTGGCTTAATCGGCGGGATTCGTTTTTGGGTATCAAAAGCTGATTAATTATAAAGTTTTGATATGAATCGATATGATACAACGTCACAGGCGCTTTCTGCAGACTGTTAGTTAGTGCTTGATTTGAATAATTAAATGACAGCATCCCAAAACAATGGTAAAGATTTTTGTGTGTCAAGTGCTAGATAACACTCTCAGAACATTAATCTTGATATCATAGCATTTAGATTTATATCGACCACTGATATATTTACCTAAATTTCATAATTAACCTACAATAGTAAAATTTGAGCAGATAAAATATAGATATGGAGGAGAAATCAAAGAAGAGCAATGATGTTACACAATGATTATCTATCTATCTATCTATCTATCTATCTATCTATCTATCTATCTATCTATCTATCTATCTATCTATCTATCTATCTATCTATCTATCTGTCTGTCTGTCTGTCTATCAATCTATCTGTCTGTCTCTTTCTGTCTGTCTGTCTGTATGTCTATCTATCTATCTGTCTGTCTGTCTATCTATCTATCTGTCTATCTTTCTATCTGTCTGTCTATCTATCTATCTATCTATCTATCAATCTATCTCTGTCTGTCTGTCTATCTATATCTGTCTATCTATCTGTCTGTATGTCTATCTATCTATCTATCTATCTATCTATCTATCTATCTATCTATCTATCTATCTATCTATCTATCTGTCTGTCTGTCTGTCTGTCTGTCTGTCTGTCTATCTATCTATCTATCAGTGTAAACCCCATCACTCAAAATAATTAATTGGTTTGAGTAGGACAAACTTAAACTAATTAGTTCAGTCAAATTAACTTTTGAGTATTTAGCACTTTCTTTTTCTTTCTAGTTCACAGAACTGACACATTTTAAGTAAACTGTTTTGTTTTGTTTTGAGTTTTATGAACTAATTTCTTTTAATTTACACAAACTTAGGTTTAACTGAAAACTGGACTGGGATTTCTATTTATCAGCATGTTGGATAAGTTCAAGTTAAATGTATGAATTAGTTTACCCAAATATTTCAATTTAAGAACAATTAAAATGTATTAGTACAAAATAAAAATCTGCTAGTTCTGCTTAAACTTAAAAAAATGTAACCTAAAAATTTTGATGCAACCGATTGCCTCAGTTTTTTTTGAGTTTTGCCAACTCATTTCTATCTATCTATCTATCTATCTATCTATCTATCTATCTATCTATCTATCTATCTATCTATCTATCTATCTATCTATCTATCACAGACATAAAAACCCCACACCATTGATAGTAATTGTTTGCCCTGAAAAAAGGCAGCAACAGCTTAACATATGCATTTCTATCTAGGCCATAATTTAGAAACCAAATTAATTTCATACCATACGCACACGAAAGAACCTAAGCCTATGCATGTTAATGGCGAAATCTTGGAAAAAATTATGCAAATTCGTATTGTGTAGGACGGGGGGCAGCAGATATACCGCCAAGGGAGCCTGATGGGGATTTGATGCCCATATAGCCTTCTATTGTTTCATAAGAGAGCAGCTGTAGCGCCCTACGACTCCTCAATACAAGGCGCGTCGCCGCTCGAGCACATGCTCGCAGACGCACAGGCATATGCTGTACTGAGCACAGAAGCGGTGTTACTGACACATGGGTACTTGAAAAGGTATTATCGATAAGATATGCTTTATACGGCCATGTTTAATTTTGACAGATGCTGATGTGAATATATTTACAATTTTTCATTTTCCCATTATTTTCATTTTTAGGTAGCCTATTTATGTGACATGCATGCCACATTAAAAATTGAAATATCACAAAAAAAAAAAAGAAAAGTTTAAGAGAGAAAAAGTTTTAATGGGGACAGAAAAGTCCAGATAGACCACAGTAAACAGAAATCCAACGATTTTATTTAATCGAAAAGGGAATAAAATACTGGCATAAAAACATTTTATTTTAAATAAAACATAAAAGTTAATTTACCAAACCATTTATATCCAAGAAATGAGGCACAGATAGCCTATATATTATGATAGATATGCATCCTGTACAGCCCCGTTTAGATAGAAAACGTTTATTTTCCCATTCCCATTCTGTCTCGTTTTGATTAGACTTTAAATTGAAAACAACTACATATGATCATGATATCGATGTGATCTTACTTTGTTTTGAAAGTCTTTATTTCAAATATGAAAACTGAAACGGCTGCTTTTTAAATTAATTTATACATTTTTCTTATCTTGTCTGTATTTTTCTTTATTAACGTATTATGTATTTGCTCTCTCCATGCGTTTGCATAATTGCACTCGTGCAAATACAAAGAAACTGGGCGTAGCAATATATGAAATGCTCAAATCGACTTTAAAGTCTATATCACTTTATTTGCACTATATTTATATACACATTCAACATTATAAACAATTTCTATCTCATTTAACACGTTTCTGCCAGTCTATTTGCGTGTTTCTACTGTTAAGCTAATTATATACAGTAGAGGCTTGAGTGTTTTCATGTTGTTGTTGATTCAATCCCTGCTGCTCACTAATTTTATTTCGACAGTCGTTTGATAATGCACGCAGACAATCCAGATGATGGCGCTCTTGTGCTGTAAAAGAAGCTTTGGGGAAAAAAAACTTTATTACTGGTTCCTACAAAACCGGAAGTAGTACGTTGAGCGTACGACTGAGCGCATGCACATGGAAATGTCTCCTACCGGCGTGCTGGAACTAACGTTACCTAATGCGTGCATGAAATCCTGTTTGGAAATTCGGAACATTCGATCCGGGTTCGAGGTATGTGTTGGTGCAGATGATGTGCGCCTCGGGAATCTGTTGTGAATGTAATCTTTTAGGTTTAGGCGATCTGCTTGTCATCTCAGCGCACCGTTGCCGTGGTTGTTGGCGCCTGATATTGGCCAACAAAGAAACATATATAAATATCTAAGACTTTGTATGCCTTTGTATATGTATTTCTATCATAATTGGGTAGTTATATTGTATATACAGTCTTGAGTATTCGATATTACAGCTACTTTTATCCACAAAGTCAAATGTCAGTAAGAAAACAGTTATACAAGATCGATTGCTTGCAAACCAATTGATTTACTTGTCCGTATTTGCAATGCAGAACATGTTATTAATTCAGTATGCTGGTTAGGGTGTGTTTTAAACCCGTATCATTAATTATTACACTTCCATCACTGATTCAGTCGTCTACTTAACATATATTTGCATACTGAATTGTGATTGGCCTGTAAACAAGTCGCGCGCTGATTGTAAAGTAGCTAAACTAAGCAAATAATCACCATGAAATCAAAATGGACGATTCTTGTTTTGTTTTTTATTGAATAATGCAGTTTTTTTTATTATAAATGTTTAACATGTTTGCATTCATTATTTTTTAGAGGTAATGTGCCTTAATCTTTAATCAAAACAACATGCTCTTCCTCTTGTAACAACATCTCTTCTCTGATGACGTGTTTACTGACGCGAGGGCGGGACAAGCTGTCACTCACATGAGATTGCAGCAATAGCAAACCACAATGATCCAATCAATTCCTGATGAACAAAATCAAGTCATGCTCTACATTTTTTCTTGTTTGAGAAGCTGATATACATCACAATAGGGAAGAAAAGACAATTGCAACTTCTGTTCTATCTTGACTTTAAACACTGTTCTCTTACTGACTGGCAAGCACTTGTATTTCCTTCAGTAAATGCGTATCTAGTTGTTTGCTTTATGTGTATCAGCCTGGAATGGGTCAGTTGATGTCTCAGAAATTAAATATTCTTTTTCACTGCAGCGCGTTCAGGCGGTGAGCCAGGTGACACGGTTATGTCAAGTTTATGGCAGCAGGACTCATCAAAGAACGGAAACTTCAGTGGCGTGAAAATGAACGGCAAAGGCACTGGTATAGGGGCTCCAACCCCAGCAGTGGTGGGGTATTTGGGAAAAGTCAGTTATGCTCAGTTCTCTCCCTCTGTCACTCGTGCAAAGCTCCGCTGTCACCTTCAAAATTATTTCTATATTGTATGGACAATTTTATTGATTTGATCCCCCACCTCAAACAGAGAAACAACACGGAAATCTGTGATGTAAAAGGCGAAAGTATAGTCATAAAAGCATTTTAGTTGTGTACTGTACTGATTGTTTTGTAGTCTTCTATTTTCTTTAAGGAGTGTTGTTTCTGTGTTTTCTGTGATTTCTCATCTGTTTTTGTTTTTTACAGTGTGAAGACAGAAATGCCTCACCTGGGAACTGTCCTTGGTGCTTGGCAAAAGGTCAGACAAATGCCCTCCGCTTTTATGCTCTCAACTTGGAGGAGACTGTCATGCTCTGTACAAATCCAGTGGTAAGGCAATTTATCCATTAACACTTGAGTTTCTATTACAAATGAGTGTGAATTTCACAAAACCTGTCGATAGGGTTGGGACAATAAATTGATTTGCGATACTGTGATTCTGGGTTGATTCTGCTATTTTTTCTGAATGTATCATAAGTTTCTCTCGTACTGATTCGTACCGAGTGCTACAGAGAGAGCGTGCGTTCGGCTGAGTCATGCAAGTGGTTAAATATACTTGAACCTCAACTCATAATGCTTATATGATGCAAGATTAATGTAAACATAGCCCACTGTGAGCACCTTTTTAATTCGCTTCAACCTCTTCAAACTTTAAAATTGATTATTTTAGGTTTAAGTGGTGTGCGTAAGGAATTGAAAGCAAGCAGAGTACGGCTGTTTCTAAAGCACATAGTGCCATCTGCTGTTAAAAACGAAGCTCAGAACCTCTCGAGAGAGGATTGTGATACATTGAGAAAATATCAGAGTTGATCATTGTATTGCGAATCGATTTATTGTCGATTCGCAATATATCTGCATCATTTCACCCTAAAATCAAAAGGGCAAAATTATTGTTTTATTGAATAATAATTTTTGCGTTGTGAAACTTGAGGCCCTTTCACACTGAGCTTGATTAAGCGATACGAATGTGCAACCATATGACGGTCTTGAATTGAAACAATAGATCCCTATGGAGCTATTCAGACCAGGCGTGATTAATCAAGGCATGACAGCAAGATTTTTTTTTTTTTTTTTTTTTTCCCGACCAGTGTGTTCATACTGCCAATCAACTTGCCCAGCAGGAGAGTTGAAATAAATTTGAAAGTGTTTCAAAGGTCCTGTGCCTCAGTGGATGCCCAGTTTCCCTGCAAATGTCTTAATAGTTCTATGGTTGGTGCTATGCGCAAATATTTAAGTGATTCTTCTCAGTGGTCAAAGACAATAGGCCGATCAGCTGAATAGTGGCTTGCGCCACCTAGTATGCAGGTGTAAAATGCATTTTCAGTCAGTGCCACCTATCGTGCTGGCGCGAATTTGCCGAAGGTAATCAATCTTTTCGCGATCGGAGTGAAAGCATCATTCGTCAACACTTCGCTTTGTCTCGTCACGCTCAGTGTGAGAAGGCATTTACAATTCCAAAATACATTGTTAAAAATAAAACATTTTAATTGTATTTTCACAGTAAGGTTTTGTTTGTTGTACCTTGTTTTATGTTTGCTGATTTTAATTTAGAAAAAAAAAATTGAGGTAATGAGAATCACCACTGAAAATCTTGTGACTCAAAAAATAAAGAAAAATGCATGTGCACATTACAGGGCTGGGACAATACATCGATTCTCAATTCGCAATACAAAGAATCTGGAGCGATTCTGATATTTTCCAATGTATTGCAATTCTCTCGAATCGATTCTGAGCTTAGTTTTTAACAGCAGATGGCACTACGTCCTTTAGAAATAACTGTACTCTGCTTGCTTCTTTCCTTTATGCACACCACACAACCTAAAATAACCATTCATAAAGTTAGAAAAGGTTGAAGCGAATTACAAGGGTGTTCGCAGTGGGCTGTTTACATTAATCTCATGTCATAAAAGCATTCTGAGCCGAGGTGCAAGTATATTTAACCACTTACATGACTCAGCCGAACGCACAAGCGATGTCCAGCATTCTTCTTTGTGATCATTTGAGAGTGTGTGGTTAAAAACTAGCCTAGAGCACCATATACTCTTAAAACTAAGCTCAGAATCAATTAGAGAGAGAAAATATCAGGATCGATCCAGATTCATTGCATCGTGACTCAAGAATCTATGTATTGTCCCAGCCCTAGCACATTACAGTAAGAATTTGCATTACGGTGACAGGGAAAATGTGCTTAATTTGTCATGAAAATATCACAATATTATATTAATGAATTTACTAATTAAAGTTTACGTTGCAAAAAAATATATTGTTCTAAAATTAGGCTTTATTTACTTTCTGCAAAATATAATGTGTCCTTTTTATTTTGGTATGACTGTTTTAAATTGGTAATATGATATTTGTCATGTATTAGATGCTTGACTCATTTTAAAGACTGACTGAACAATGAAATGGCCATTTATATCTGTGATGTGTTTTTCTGTCACTTTGCAGTGTCTTTACCCTTTGGTTAGTAGATCTTTGGAAGATGTGCGTGCTGGTTTGTCTAAAGATGGATGCAAGAGGAAAGTTTCTTCCCTGTCCGATGTCGATGATGCATCCTCTTCAAACAGTCCTTCAAAGCGATCGAGAGAGGAGAAACTGGACATTTTGTCTGTTGTGTCTGAGCCATGTGATGCTGATGTCAATGACGCCACCCTTCCAAAAGCTGCTGTTAAAACACAAATGTTTAATGGTGAACAATCAATACTTGGAATGACTGTCTCTATTAATGGCACTGAGGAACAACATCCAAAAGAGCTACCTGCTGCTACCCATGAGGATTTAGATTTGTGTGACAAGAAGGATATTTGTGTATCTAGTACTCAAGATGAGGATGAGGAGATCCTCGGAATTGATGTAGATATGGAATCATCAGAGCTTGTTCCTGTGCAACCACATCTCTTCTGGAAAAATGAGGACAACCTGTGTTGGTTGGATTCATTGTTGGTGATGCTTGTGTACTGCAAGACCATCAGAGAGACTCCATGTCAGAATGTAAAGCTAATAGACAAGTTGACATCAGTGCCTTGCAGCAACTCTGCTGTGTGGAACCTTTGCTCTACATATGATAAGACTTGTGCATATCTAAAAGCCAAGGAGCAACAGTGTGAAGGTAAGAAGAAAGCATTAACTAAAAGCATTAACTTTTTGTGTTACCACATATTATATGCATTTATTAGGAATGTTATGTGAGTTTAGTCTATATATATATATATATATATATATATATATATATATATATATATATATATATATATATATATATATATATATATATATATATATATAAGTTTGTGTATTCTTCCCAAACTGAGTGGTACGAATTTCAAGGTACGGTGCATGCAGTCACACGACCAATGAATACAGTTGGTCACAGGAGATCAACAAATAGCGATAATGCAATGCTATTTGCTATCAGAAAAAAGTGCAGAACAAGAAGAGACAAGCACTCTGTATGTTTACATGTAATCCCTCAACCAGTGTTACAACTGCGGCAAGAGTGTAAAGACATCAATAAAACAGCTTGAGAATAATATCTTGCATAGCATTACATTTACCTCAGGCATTTAGTGTCAACAGCATGTTAGTTCACTAGAAAACTCTAGAGGGAAGCATTTCGTATATGAACTTTATTAGTCTATTCATTATATTTACTTAACCTGTTAGTAATGTCTTGATGATTTTATGTAAAAAGCTAATTTGTTTAGTTTTCTCCCCCCTGCTGTACCGAACCCATACCGAACCGTGACTTTAAAACCGAGGAACGTACCAAACCGTTATGTTTGTGTACTGTTAGGGGTGTATTATATATAATGTTCTTATATATTTAAAGTGCCCCTATTATGCTATTTTAAAGGTTCTTAATATTGTTTTGGTGGTCTCCTGCAATAGTTACATCTAACTTCAAAAAGAGTCTGAAAATGGTTTGTTCGAAGATTCAAATTCTGTTAACCTCTCCTTTTTGAGAGCCTACTCTGCTCTGATTGGACAGATGGCCCAGTCTGTTGTGACTGGTCTAACGCTTAACAGTGCATTTCGGAACCTAAACGGCCTTTGCTATATCTGAATTTCATCTCTCTCAGCTTCCTCAGTGCTTGATACACAGTGATATGAACAGTAACGATGGTGTCGGTTTTACTGTATCAATTCCAGTGCGGCGACTCATCCTGTTGAAGTGCATGCAAAGTGGATTTGCAGCACAGAAAACAGCGTCTTATTGACATGTCAACAACACAAACCAAACTCTTCCAGACCTCAGCTTCAACTAGAGTATTTGAGGGCATGTCAGAGTAGACTGGTTGTGGGCAGCCAATGATTATAGATTGGCATCATGCAAATTTGTTATATTGTTACATAGTACAGAAAGTGAGACTGGAATTGCTGATGGCTCATTTCACAGTTCACAATCAATTCCTTCTTTTAGGGGACAACTTTATTTGTCATGCACTTTGATCTCTAAAACTTTGCGGATTTACTCTGCAAAAATTATATATTAATAAACTATCATTTTTTAATTAAAATATAGCTGCAAGCAGCAATTAAGGGGCCAAGCACAACAGAAGTAAACAAGGAAGCTAGCAACAGACCAACAATGTTATAATCGACTATGATAGCAACTGAGACAAAAACACTGCATGTCAATTTTGAAGTCCATCAGACCAACAGTACTGTAGTTAGAGCCAATTTCAAGTTTTGTTCAATTATAGCACCACCAAGTTGCACAGTCTCACCGCTTTTTTTTTGTGTGTTTCTCCTCAAAATGCCCCCATGCATAAGCGCAGGGGTTCCCAACCACATTCCTGGAGCCCCCCAACACTGCATGTTTTCCATGTCTCCTTAATCAAACACACCTGATTCAGATTCATCAGCTCATTAGTCCAGATTCCAAGAACTGAAATGGGGTGTCAGACAAAGGAGACATGCAAAATGTACAATTTTGGGGGGGGCTGCAGGAACATGGTTGGGAACTACTGCATAAGCATGTCAAATTTGGTGAAAAATCTAATTTTGTTTAGGAGTTATAGACATTTATATGTATGAACACATAAAAAAAAACGCACACCTGACTTTGATTGCATTTTTTGCCATTTACTATCAAAATTTTGACATTTGGCCATTAGCATTGTCAACAACCTATGTTTCAGATTTTCCTACGGTGGTTTTGTCTCGATTGGACTAATGGTAAGATATTTGTGAATGTTGTTTAAATGCTAAATCACAACATTGCATTAACCATAAGGCATTTGGTATTGTTGTACTCTGCAAGGATTCAGGAATCCAAGGAGATGACTCCCTTGAAAATAATTCAACCACGTTCTATAGTTATAAGCATGTGAATAATTTTTTTCAAAACTTCTCAGACTCCTTCAGGGCATTGTGTCGATGACCCATACCAAGTTTCCAAATGAAACGTTCATGCGTTTGTAAAATACAGCATTTTACTACAAATGCAACATGGCTGATGTGGGAAAATTGGATATCATTCGACTTGGCATGACACCCCAAATCTAACAAGACCACTTTTATGGTTTTTTTTGGACAAATCCTTCAGAAGTTGGAAGCAAAAATAGCCATTTTCACATCTCCGGATTGGTAGATGGTGCTGCGCAGCATGTTACCTCAGGTCATGCTTGTGATGTCATGGACCAAGTTTGGTCTGAATACGATAAAGCACTGAGGAGATAGAGCTTTACGTCTATTTGACTGATTTAGAGACTCCAAAATTAGTGTGGTTAATGTTGGGACTGACCTCTATCAGTGTGCCAAATTTCATAACTTTCCCGCAAGCGGTTCTGTGGGCTGCCATAGACTTCCTGAGTGAAAGAAGATCGCCAACGGATGCAATAGGTGCCTACACAACTTTGGTGCTTGGCCCCTAATAAGAACGCTTACTTATACAATAAGTGCCTACGCTGCTTGGCCCCTAATAATCTAATTAAATTATATATATATATATATATATATATATATATATATATATATATATATATATATATATATATATTTATTTATTTTATTTTTATTTTTTTATAAATGTAACAAATTTACAAAAAAATTTTTAAGAGGTTGGCATTTATATGCATATTTTGACTCCTGAAGAGCTTACCTGTTTTTCTCTTGCAGAAAAGGTAACCAGAGTCCCTGCTGATGTCCTGGATGAGGCAGAACGGCGGCTGTCTGAGCTCCGTCTGTCACTCTTCAAACTCATTCAGCCTACACTGAAGTGTGAAATTGGTAAAAACATCTACTCATAAAACGATTTTATATCAATGTGTTGCTTGGCATTTGTATTGAGTGATCATTTGTCTGTCTGTCATGTAGGTCAGCAGGAAACACCTGTGTTTGCACTCCCTCTCCTTCTACGGTCAGACAAGTGGGCTCAGGATCTTTTCCAGCATACTGTCCGTTGGGAATTTAAGTGCACTTCATGTAGTTATACTGTAAGCGACAGGTAAGGATTTAGCCATTTAATTTAAAATAATTTGTATTTGGTGATTAAACAGTTTTTGAATTAGTAGACAATTGTTTTGGTGTCAAGCACACACACTCACATGTACTGTAACACAACTCTCCTTTTATCTTGCAGTGTTGAGAAGACTCTTACAACGTTCACTCAGATTCTGAATGATTGGCACCCATTAAAAGCCATTCACCGCACTCAGTGCAATAACTGCAACCGTAAAAACCAGAGGAGGAAAATGGTGCTTGAAAGGTAAGAGTTGGAATAACTATAAATTTATTTTTTTTCCTGATCATTCCCTTGCTTCATCACAATTGAATATTTAAAACTCTGTTGGTCTTTGTGGCTGACTAATAATTGTTTCTGTTAATTTTTTGCAGGTTGTCCTCTGTGTTTGCGCTGCACTTTGTAGAGGGCTTGCCCAGGAAAGACCTCTCTAAATACTCGTTCGAGTTCCAGGACGTGCACTACAATGTTAGCACTGTTATTCAGTACAATAAACATCTTCAGCACTTTGTCACTTGGATCCGTCAGAGCAATGGTGAGTTTCCAGTTTGATTCTGTGAGTTCTTTAGCTGATCTACTTACAATACCAGTTTGGAGTCAGATATTATATTGTTAGAAAGTATTACTTATATTTCAATTAAATGCTGTTCTTTTGAACTCTCTATTCCTCAAAGAATCCTAAAAACAAATATATCACAGTTACCACAAAAATATTAAACAGCACAACTAATTTCAACATTGATATAGATAATGTCATGAGCAGCAAATCAGCATATGAAAGATACTTTGACACTGAAGACTGGAGTAATGATGCTGAAAATTCTGCTTTGCCATCACAGGAATAAATTACACTTTAATATAAAAAACAGTTCTTTTAAACCGTAATTATATTTCACAATATTACTGTTTATACTGTATTCTTGATCAAATTCTTGGTCTTGTTTAGCACAAGAAACTTTAAAAACATTAAAAAAAAAAAACTTACCAACTTTTTAACAGTAGTGCATGTAGATCTTAAATTTCTGCACAACTGGCTTAAGGTGGTATCCCATTAGTCAGTGGTTTATTTTATTTTAATGTTGCTAAAAACACCATATATTTTCCTGCTTAAAGGGTTAGTTCACCCAAAAATGAAAATTCTGTCATTAATTACTCGCCTTCATGTCATTCCAAACCCGTCAGACCTTCGTTCATCTTCAGAATACAAATTAAGATATTTTTGATTAAATCCAAGAGCTCTCTGACTCCTCCATAGACAGCAATTTAATTACTTTCAAGGTCCAGAAAGGTAGTAAAGACATTGTTAAAATAGCCCACGTGACTACAGTGGTTCAACCTTAATTTTATGAAGCGATGAGAAAACTTTTTGTCTTATAATGACTTTATTCAACAAATCTGTCAGTCTCCTATGCTGTTTACGCTATATAGACAGTGCAGCTCTTCTGTGTTCTACATCAGAACACGACTCAGTACTGTTATCAACCTGGATTTACAGCTGATTTTTCTGGTTATCTCTGATTATTTGCTCTGGAAAATATGGAAATGTTTATTCCAAATATGTCTGATTTGAACTTAATAATAGGTTAATTTTAGAGATACACAGATACAAAATTTTTCCACCGATACCAGTAGCTGATTATTCAGAATTAAATCTGCCTATACCGATGTATGATTTTCTTAAGGAAAAAAAATCTCTCCCCACTAATGTAAACTATAATTAACAGTAAATAAGCTCCTCTCTGGTGTATTTTATAGCTAACCAACAAACTTTGAACTTTGGATAACATTTCTGAAGTAAATGCGATGTTAAGTGACATTGTTCACAAGCTGTTTTATTGAGACATGATACCTTTTAGTAAGTTTTACTGTATCTTTCAACATACCTTCTGATGTTCATGCATATTTTTTCGTGCTTTTGCTTGTTAAAGTGGAAGAGATGAGTCACACTACCGCTTGAAGACACTACCGCGATCTGTCACTTCACATTTAAGAGTGTCAAAACAGCATATATATTGTTTGAATTTCATGATAAGAAACAAATTGTCTATTTTTAAGTAACAAAGCTCTTTGCAATTATTGGATGGGAGGTATAACAAATAATAACTGGTGTAGGGAAAGAAACTGGAAAAACTACGGACCTGACAACCCTGGCTTGATCTACAAATGATTCATAGGGTCAGATAGAGCTGCTTTAATGTTTTTTTTTTTTTTTTTTGCTGCATTAACTTTGACAGCCCTGAATTCAATACAAGAGAGATGTTCTTCACACACAGTATGATTAACAGTATATAATCGGCCCTGATCATTGGCTGTTTTTTTTTTTTTTTTTTTAACAATCAGCCGATAGTGAAAATAATTGCTTTTATCAGCCGATACATCAGTGCATCTCTAGTTAATTTACATGTCTGTTTTCTGTCTTAAAGGCTCATGGCTGGAACTCGATGATTTGAAACACCCTTACTGCATGACCCACAAGAGGTTTTCATTTCCTGCCAATGAAATTCACATTATTTTCTGGGAGGCAGACTCCACTAAAGATGAAGCTTCAGAGGTTTGCTCACTGACAGCTCCCTCGGCGGTCACAAATGTCGACGATAAACACCCGCACGAACTGTCAGACTCTGTAGCCGATGACACATGTGTCATTAACGCGCTCACTGTGGGAGACTCCACTGCTGCCAGCACTCTGGATGCATCCATTGGAAGCACCACATTACTGGACACATTTGAGGGTCTGTCACATACGGACATTGTGACCCTCACTCTGGTTGATGTGAACGGAGCCACTGAGGATGTTAAGATTCCCCAGAGCCCAGCCGTCAAGCCAGCCACTCTCCCTAGTCTTCCAGTAGCATCTAGTTTGTCTTCTAAGACCTCAAGTTGTCAACCTTCAAACCCTCCAAAACCTCAAACCCCTGTGGCCAGTCCAGTTGTGATGAGATCATCAGAGACTACAAAAGTACATGCACCACCACCTCTGTTGTCCTCGCTACTTCAACGGCATCCATCCTTCCATTCTACACCAGCGAGACTTCCTCCTCCTGCTCCAAAACCCATTCTGAAATGTGACAATGAAGCTCTACCAGCAAAGCCGGCCGACATGTTTTGTGGCTTCATAACCAAGAAGTCGCCAAATTCAAGTGGCGTGAATCCTGCTGTAGCGCCTCAACACAAACCAGTCACTCTTCCTGGTGGCATGTGTCCGCCTGTTAAGAGAACTCCAAGCCTTTCAGCAGACCAGCAGCCCATTAACACTACAGAAGCCCTCAGGCTAAAGCTAATGAAAAAGCTCAAGGCCAAGAAAAAGAAACTGGCCAAGCTAAACCAGCTTCTGGGAAGCAAAGGAGAAGCTGCACCCAGACCGGACAGCACAGCCCTCTCGTCGCCCTACTCCGTCACCTCCAGTACCTCGGCTTACGACAGCCCAGCATATGACCAGTTCTTCGCTGAGCTTTTGTCACCTGTGACGACCGCCAGTAACCTCTCACCTGACAGCACGGGTCTCTTGGAGATGTTGAACAATGGCCAGAATGGCGAGACTACAATTGGAAGCGCACAGCAGAATTCTTCAGTAGCAACTGTGGTTCCAGAAGCAACTTTAACCTACCCGTCTTCTACTAATGACTCCATGTTGACTTTTGATGAATATATACAATCAGGGATGGGCCAAACTGCCATTGAGAACACCGATTTTAATGGCTTAGATATATTTTTCTGATTAAGAAAAGCTTTTAGACTTTAAAAACCATGAGATTGGTCTGATGTCTCAAGTTGTTCCTAAGAACTGTTCTTTGTAGTTTTGTATTGGGAAAGGAAGACTTTTGTTAGGAAAGCATGTGGTTCGTCATCAGTTTATATTTTGCCTGATCTACTTGAAGTCTAAAGAACATTAAATGGCGCAGTGTACGCAATGTTTGAAGATCAAATTATGAACAATATACTTTTGTAAAGTTTTGTACAGCATTGTACAGTTGTCTGTTTATTAATGTTTTTTTGAGTTGTCTTTTTTTTATGGTTATTTAAACAGTTCATATTAAATGCTGTGAAACTGAATACAGTGTGGTTATTGGCATATAATTTTGCTTTTGAGTTAAAAGTGCCTCACAATAATTCTATATGGAATTCCTACAATTGGTTTTTAATTTGATCAATTTTATGTGTGGGTGTGTATGTGTGTATCGCCGGCACAGTGGGTATCCCTGTCAAGTCCCAAGCCATGTAATTGGGAGGGTTGGAAAAAAACGTGCAAAGAAATTTCATATATATATATATATATATATATATATATATATATATATATATATATATATATATATATATATATATATATATATAATTTTGCAGTGTAAATTTGCCAGTAATTAACTGGCAGCAGCTTCACCTGCAAAGTACTGTTTTTACAATTGTCCTGTTATTTATATGTAAAATACTGGCAGCACAGTTGTACTAAATTAAAACTTAATTCACTTCACTTGCAGAAACTGACTGCCAAAAAATAGCCAATTGCCATTCAAGTTCATAAATTAATACAGTGTGCTAACAATGTGAACATATTAAAACTGAGCTTACTTCATTTCAATTGTCTAAGAAAAATTAAAGTGAGGAAAATTGTAAAACAAAATGTATTAAAGGCGCTCTAAGCGATTTGACGCGTTTTTAGGCCCAATTTTTTTTGTCACATACCGCAAACATCTCCTCACTATCCGCTAGCTGCCTGTCCCCTGAACACACTGTAAAAAAACGCGGTCTCTGTAGTCGCCACAAGCTCCGAAAACTGCAATAAAAACAAACTGGTGCAGCCTGGACCACTTAACATAATAAACATGCTCCAGCCAATAACCGACAAGCAGCGTCAATACGCAAGCTACTTACATTTTAAATGCGCGTTCATGACTGTTTCAGGAAGCACGGAGGGGAGGGCCAGGAGGAGTAGGAGGGAGGGTCTAGCTAGCCTCTGTTTTGTTTGACAACACTTCGAACGTCAACAGGAAGTTACGCCGCTCAGAATCGCTTAGAGCGCCTTTAAAACATCAATTTAATTAGTAATCACTGCATCAACAACTACACAATTATTGCTTTTAAAGAAAGCAATTTGCAGTGTAACATCAGTGTGTTTTGGTCTTCTTCTGGACTGAAGCACAGGCTCTACTCTCCAGCACAACGGTAACCAACAGAAACCCTTCAAATTCCTCTATAACAGAACATTAAACACAAACAGATCACCCCTATATCATTGTGTGTAAAAACATAAAATAACACCAGTTTAAACATTTACTCTCCTGATCAGCCATTGAGTTTGCATAAATTCTTTCTATCAAGTGCAATGTGACTTCACACTAATTTTACAGTTAACCACCAGCAACAGGTTTGCCAATATATTTCTACCGTTTCCATGCTTTAAACTTAATTTACAGTTAATTACTGTTAAAATACATTTCACTGATGTGTCTTTTTGGCCTGGTTTCACAGACGGGGCTTAGATTAAGCCAGGATTAGGCCTTAGTTCAATTAGGGTATTTAGATAGCTTTTATAAACATACCTTAGAAAAAAAAAACATTACTGGTGTGCACCTTGAGACAAAACAATGGCTCTGACATATTTTAACATATGTCAGTACAAGTTACAGAAATTTAAACATTGGTTTAAACCAGTGGTCAAACCACATTGGTGGTGGTGGAGGAGGTTCCCCCTTCCATATGTGAAGTGCTTTGAATACCTAGAAAAGTGCAATATAAATGTAATTAATTATTAATTATTATTATAACTTGCGACCCCCAGTTTGACTTTATTTCTGTCATACGTCTACAGAAATAACAGAGATTTAGATGTTGATGTTTTATTGAAAATGTTTGGTTACCATTTTGGTGAACCGTGTTTACTTGAGTTGGGCTACTGACTTTTGATTTCTTAGTATTAGTTCTTTTGGCTGTTGCAATGAATTTGCAAGACATGTTTGCGATAGCAAAAGCAATGAAAAAAAAATGTGAGTTACTAATTGATGATTTTATCATCATGTAGCAGCCTGAGTCATTGATCTCAAGGTGTTTAGCCAATATTTTAGAATTTTATGTCATTAATACATTTTAACTTTACTGCATTTGTGATGTTGTCACATTCAATTATGAAGAATTTTCAAACTTACTGTTCACAAAAAATTTGAAATAAGCTGTCAGTCAAACACACACAGACATCAAGAATCAGCATATGAATCTCAACAATGGTGTTAAAAATATTCATGCTGCAATGCATGCTTGGAGTCATGGGTGAGTATTGTCCTGTGCTGGTACCCAGCATGCATTGCGACATGAAACATTTAATGTCACCATCATTGAGATTCATAAGCTGATTCTTGATGTCTGTGTCTGAATATTATAGTAGTTCGAAATGTTTTGTGCACAACATGTTTTTAGAGTTCTACAAAACAACTGGGTACCACAATATTGTTGGGTCTCATGCTATAAAGCCAGAAATATCAGAAATATAAAGTAAACATATCAAACAAACCAGATTCTGGATGATATTAGTGACTTTGGCCAATCAATACTGTCAACACAACCAACATCACCTGAATGCATTTTCTCTTTTTTTGACAAATGTGCTTTGAAACCAAACAATCAGCCAAAAACAAAGTGAGATTGAAAAGAAAGTGTTGATTTTATTGCTGTTTATGGATGAGTCATATACCTCTCAGATTTCATCAAAAAATATCTTAATTTGTGTTCTGAAGATGATTGAATGTCTTACAGGTATGAAAAGACAAGAGAGTGAGTAATTAATGACTCTTTTTTGGGCATACTAACCCTTTAATATCAAGTGGTCAGATTAACTGATCTCATCCAGAACCCATGTTATTTCTGACAGACATGTGGTTTTACAGCATGAGATCTAACAATATTGTGGTAATCAGTTGTTTTTACAGCACAAAATGTTTTGAGCTGTTCTAACATTCAGACAGAGACATCAAGAATCAACATATGCATCTCAGTGATGGTGACATTAAATGTTTCATGTCACAATGCATGCTGGGTGCTAGCACAAGGACAAAACTCACCCATGACTCCCAGCATGCATTGCAGCATTAATATTTTTATCACCATTGTTGGGATTCATATGCTGATTCTTGTTGTCTGTGTCTGTTTGGCTGAAAGCTTATTTCAACAGTGGGTTTGAACATTTTTTGTAACTGATTATGGCAGTATCACAATTGTGGCAATATAAAGTTAACGTACCTTAACGCTCAATAATGGATTAGATACTGGATGAGCTCGGGCTGCTACAGGATGATTAAATCATCAATAAATAACCCACATGAAAATAGCAAATGTGTTGTATAAATAAGCCAAAAGAACTGATGCTAATAATTTAAAGATCAGTAGCCCAACTCAAGAAAACATCATAATGATAACCAAACATTTTCAATAAAACATCAACATCTAAATCTTAGGTGTTATTTCTGTAGACGTATGACAGAAATAAAGTCAAATTGGGGGTTGCAAGTTCTGTTGTTAACAATGGAGTTCAATGGAACTTGAGACCATAATTAGCTAACGATGCTTTTGGGAAACACACCCCTGGTTAGTAATAAATGAAGCTGGTAATGCTGTTTGTGGAGTTGTTTAATCCTCTGCTCAGATCTTAAGAGATTTAATGTATTCTTTTATAGTCAGTTCTTGTTTTTTCTCTTTCCTTCAGCGATTCTGCTTAGTAACTGCTGGTGTTGTTCACTAATGCTTAATTAATCATTTAATTATCTTTATTAATGGCAATATTGATTCAGTGTTACTTTTACTCTTTGTAGTGTGGACACTGCAGGGTTTTGCTGTGGGGTTAAAAGGCTTAAAGGTGTCAAATAAAAAGACATCCGTGAAATGTATTTGGCAAACCTGCTGCCAGTAGTTTACTGTAAAATTAGTGTGAAGTCAGATTGCATGTAATAGAAAAACTCAATGACTGATCAGGAGAGTAAATGTGTTTTTTTGTTTTTGTTTTTACACACCCCCACACGATGATATAGGGGTGACCTGTTGGTGTTTAAAGGGTTAGTTCACCCAAAAATGAAATTTCTGTCATTAATTACTCACCCTCATGTCGGTCCACACCCATAAGACCTTTGTTCATCTTCAGAACACAAATTGCGATATTTTTGATAAAATCTGATTGCTTGGTAAGGCCTGCATCACCAGCAATAACACTTCCTTTTTCAATGCCCAGAAAGCTACTAAGAACATATTTAGAACAGTTCATGTGACTACAGTGGTAATGTCATAAAGCATATCCAGTGATGGGTGATCTCAAAACACTGCTTCATGAAGTTTCGAAGCTTTACGAGTGATTTGTTTCAAATCAGAGTGCCAAAATCACATGATTTCAGTAAACGAGGCTTAGTTACTTCATAAGTGTTTTGAAACTTCAATAGTTCCTGTGACTCTGGCAGTACACGCTCCAAACCACTGATTTGAAACAAATGATTTGTTAAGATTCAAAGCTTCATGAAGCAGTGTTTTGAAATCGCCCATCATTAGATATTGTGGAATAAAGCTGCTGTTTTTTATTTTTGGCGCACAAAAAAGTATTCTCATTACTTTATAATATTAGGTTGAAGCACTGTAGTCACATGAACTGTTTTAAATATGTTTTTAGTAGCTTTATGGGCATTGAAAAAAGGAATGTTATTGCTGGCAAAGCAATAGATTTTATCAAAAAAACATTAATTTGTGTTCCAAAGATGAACAATGGACTCACAGGTGTGGAACGACATGAGGGTGAGTAATTATGACATAATTATCATTTTTGGGTGAACTAACCCTTTAATGTTCTGTTTTGGCAGAATTTAAAGGGTTTCTGTTGTCTGTTTTGTGTGGTTACCGTTGTGCTGGAGAGTATAGCCTGTGCTCTACCAAGAAACACTGATGTTACGCTGCATGTTGCTTTCTTTAAAAGCAGTAACTGTGTAGTTGCTGATGTTTGTTGTTTGCTAACTAATTCATTTTTAATTATTTTTAGTTCATTTTAGTTAAATTTTTTTTTTATTTGTTTTGTTTACTTCAAGAGTCTTTCTTAGATAATTGAAATGAAGTTCACAGTTTTAATATGCTCACATTATTTGTACACTATTTTAGTTTATAAGCTTTAAATGCATTTTATGGTAGTTGGTTTCTGAATTAACTTGTTTTAATTTAGTTCAACTGAGCTCTCAGCATTTTACGGTAAAAAACTGTAAAACAACAGTACTTTGCATGTGAAGCTGCTGCCAGTTAATTACTGAAAATTTACACTGCAAAGCGTTACAGTGAATCTAAAACCAGCAAACCAGTTTAGTCCAGCAGAGGACAGTCTGTAACAGTGAGATCAACTGTCAGCTTCCACTTTAGATTCAGTGTGTGTTGGTTAAACTGCATTTTGTCCCGAAATAGCTGATAGGATAAGCTGTGTACCGGGAACAGTTTTTCCACACTCAGATATTTTGTTTCAAAAGGTACTAAATGTGCCATCATGAAGCAGAAGAGAGTTGAAGAGAGAAGAAAGTTCTAGAGGCCCTCCCACCAGGAAGCGCATCAGTTTAGTGGTGATGTTATCTGTGATCCTAAAAATGATCAGAGAGCAGTCACACCAACAGCTCTGAGACAGACCCACAGTTCATACTCGGAGAACATGTATGCTGATGTGATGGAAAACATTTTCTTGCTAGTCCTGGTCACTCTTCTCAGCGTTGTTCAGAATGGTAAGACATTTCGATTTTGCTCTTTTTTTGTTGTATAGTTTAATGATGTTTATGCTGAATGTGTATGCAAATCAACTTTGAACACATTGTTTTGTGTTTATACATCTAGCAGGAATTAGTCCATAATGTAGCCTACATAAACATGCAAATTCATTAAAATAACCATAACACCTCATCTCTAATATACCGACTTCTCCTCTAGTGTTCTTCGCCCTAAAGGTTGAAAAAGAGTGCACAGGTCTTAATTCTAAACAACATTCTACAGCTTTTGAGCGCTTGTCCTGTGCAAAGTGAGTACCACTGATTCAAGTTTCTCCACTCTGTTCATCCCTTATAGAATTTTACTGAAATCATTTGAGATTAGCAATGAGTATAAGCACCAAAAAAGAGTGTTTATATATATATATATATATATATATATATATATACAGATGAAGAACCCATTCATGAAATAGTGTTGGTGTGGTTTTTTTGCAAAACAGCTCCACATTTTCCTGTTGCTGGTGAAACTGACTTCCTGATTTATTTACATAATCCTAATGTTGCAAAATGGTTGCACTGGTCTGTCTGTAACTGAGCCAATAAATGTACTTTTACTTTTTTTTTTATTTAAACACATTTCTTAACATGTTTCTTGCTTTAAAGTAAATTGGGTTAATTTTTGGTAAATTATGAGTGTGGACATAAGGGGGAAAAATGCAGAAAAAAGTATCTGGCCCTATTATGTTTCTACATATTTTTCATTTTTACTTTTTAAAAGATCTACTTCCAGTAAGACCTGTATTTTTATTATGTGTTTTTTTTTTTTTTTTTTTTAAATATATATTTTAAATATGCAGAATATACCAAACTGACAGCATTTATTATCAAATGCATATCTAGGCTGTTGGTTTCTGGTTTGGTAGTTTGTCTCAATAGATGCAATCATAAAAGTGTCATTAGCCACCACCAGAGAGGAAGTAACAACTCTTTCATAAGATTTCCTAAAGCTACAGGAAGTCAGAACTGACAGGACGTTTTTATCTGTATTTGGTCAAATAGAATACCAGCTGCGTGAATGAGTTAAAGGGATAGTTCACCCAAAAATGAAAATTTGATGTTTATCTGCTTACCCTCAGCGCATCCAAGATGTAGGTGACTTTGTTTCTTCAGTAGACCACAAATGATGATTTTTAACTCCAACCGTTGCGGTCTGACAGTCAAATAATGCGAGTGGATGGGAACTTCTACTATAAGAGTAAATAAAACATTGCATAAACCGCGTTCAGCATTCGCTTAGTGAGGTCTGATCGCGCTCTGACAGCGGCAGTGATGTCTCGCGCATATACTTCATTGAGAGCGAGACATCACTGCCGCTGTCAGAGCGCGATCAGACCTTAAGTGCTGCACACGGTTGGACATAGTGGTGTATTAGAGTTAAAAAATGGTATAAATACTGTTCTGTTTCTCGCACAAACCGATCGTTTCGTGTCTAAGGACATCAATGTGTTGTCACAATCCGCAGGGTTTAATTTGGACTTGTCTATGCAAGTTTTATTTACTCTTATAGTAGAAGTTCCCATCCACTAGCATTATTTGACTTACAGACGGCAACGGTTGGAGTTAAAAATCATCATTTGTGTTCTACTGAAGAAACAAAGTCACCTACATCTTGGATGCGCTGGGGGTAAGCAGATAAACATCAAATTTTCATTTTTGGGTGAACTATCCCTTTAACAGAGATTTTAAGAGTTTCTGAAAATGTATAAAGTTTACATAAAGTGATGCTTATTATTGTAAATGAACTGCATAATTATTTATGTACTTACTGTTTTCTCACCATTTAAGTCGAAACTGCATGGACACATACCCCACATTTCTGGCAGTACTGTGGTGCGCTGGTATCTGCCTCAGCCAAGGTACGTGATTTAATTCACACCAACACTTTCATCAAAATAAATAAATAAATAAATAAATAATAAAAAAAATAATAAAAAAATCACATTTCTTTACCATATTCTGACTAAATGAACACTTAATCACAAGATTTTAGAAATAAATTGTTATTTTTTTATCGATGGTGGAAGATAACACACCAAAGAAACTGACCCTTTTGTAATGTAGTAGAAATGGTTTGCATTTCTCTGCTAATAATTCATGTTATGACCCATATGCAAATATCTGTCAACATAATAATAAAAAAGTAATCGCGTTGCTAAGCAACCGACGCCTACATAATGCACGTCAGCCACAGTAAAAATACATATGAGTCAGAAAATTACCTCTACACTAACTGTACATTCATTTCTTGGGAACAAAAATATATTTAATACATTTAATATAAAAATGTTTTACTAAAGTTCCTATTAAGTTATAAAAACGTTATTTTATAACGTTCATGGTTTTAAAGTTGTTGTTTTTTTTAGTTATGTCAACATCATTTTGCAAACATTATGGGAACATTTAATAATGTTCAGACAAGATTTAAAAGAAACAAACATGTGTAACATTTAAAAAAACAAAACAAATGAACGTCCAATTAAAAATTTTCAGGGGAAACAAATCCATGAATGATGTATAAATGTTGTGCTAATGTTTTGAAAAATACCAGATAACTTTGAAAGAAAGTTCTGTTAACCTTACTGGAAGAATGTTTGTTTATAACTTTGAGAGAACCTTTCCAGAACGTTATCTGAACGTTCCCTGTTAGCTGGGTAGTCCATATAACTATAATAAGAACACATTTTATAACAATAAACCATTTTTGTTACAGCTCCAGCTGCCTTTGCTGGCATTCTCTACCTTGTGGTCCGGCAGAAGTACTTTGTTGGCTACATGGGGCAGACTTGCCAGAGGTAAGATTTCAAAACTTAAAAATCCATAACTGTGAACAAATAAATCATTTTGGACATTTTTTTCTTGTTCTGAAGTTGCATTAAAGTCAACTGAAACTTTGTCGACTTTTACAGTAAGCTAGCTTTTTCTTAAGATACTAACCTCAAAACTACATGAAACAGACAAATGTGGGCTGTTCTGCATTCCAACATCATTAGATGTTCATCATTAGATAATCTCCACTAAATCCACTGAACCATTGCAAATGGGCTGAACGTTGATAAGATCACTGTGTCAATACAGTTTTAACCCTGGATATTGCTTTATACAAACAAATTTTGAGATTTTCACCAACCAGATTTGTTGACAGATATTCTTCTTCTATGTCTGACAGCATTCCTGGCTTCCTGTTCGGGAAACGAATTCTCTTTTTCCTGTCACTCATGTGCATTGTGGGAATCATAAATCACCTGATGCTCAACTATGGCGGCAGTGACTACAAAGAATACATTCAGACCATCACCAAAGCAGCGTCAACCCTTCTGCTCTTGCCCTGAACTGTGCAAGACAGATTTAACTCTCCCTGAGCTGAAAGAGTAGAGTGCAAACACATGGGCGTAGATAAACTCTTTCAGTTAATGGTTTGTCACTTAGTCAGAGGATGTGGCAAGGAAAAAGTAAAGCATTGATCACATTGATAGTCACAAAAGCATTTAATTGCAAAATGTTATATACATATTATAAACATTTACAAATCAACACAAACTTTGACTAGTACTATCCCAGGATAAGGTATTTGATGAAATGTTTTAAAGGGGTCATATAATGGTTTAGTTTTTTCCCCCTGAGGTCAACTTACAAGGTTAGTTTAGTTTTTCATGACCATTTTCACACCTCTCTCTCTCTCTGAATTGGTCAGTTTCTGTTACTGTGTCTTTAAATAGCACAATCTGCTCATGCACAGGATTGCAGCTTTCCTGTTGTGTGAAATATATTTCAGCATAATTAACAGCCTCTTTGCAACGTCTTCATTACATAACAGGATTATAAAATAATCAATGCTTCAATGTGTCAAGATTAGACTGAAATTATCAGGGTCCTATGCACAAGTCTCTAACAATAATCTGGAAGTATGTGCAGAGCAGTTGGTGCTACACACAGCCAGAAACAGCACAAGAAATGTGTGAACTTAGAGGGTAATGCGACGTTTTACTCTGTGTGACATCAGAAAGTTGCAGAATTAACCAGATTGTTTTCACCCAGACAATTATCCTAAAAGGATGTTGCCTCCTGATATGACCCATTTAAAGCAATGAATGTACTTACTGTTTGGGCACTTTTGCATAAAGTAACCCATTTTTAAAAAGTACTGTAACTACCATGAGTTTGTGAGGATTTATGAAATTGACCTTTCTGCTTCAACAGAATTAAAATTAAGATTAAATTCCAGTGATCTCCATTTCTTTATGATCTTATGTATTATTACTAACATGAGCAAAATAAAGTTTTATTTACAGTAAAACAGTCGCTTTAATGAGTTCATAGTCTCCTTATCTGTGGGTTTCAATTCCACAGACTGAAGTTCTCAGTAGATATTTGCTCTCACAACAACATTTTGGGTGTTGACCTCATCTCCCATGATAAGAGATCTGCAAAATCAAATTTCCAGTCATACTCTCAACACTATACACCCATCAGAGAGGCCTGCTGAATTATTAAAACAAACCTTGAAGTGTCGTTTGCTGAAGCCAAACCTGTAGGGAAAGTCAAAAAGGGCGTCAGAACGGTACTTGATGGTGAAATGCGTGTCTTTCCAAACGGGTTTCACCTTTTCTGCATCAACAATGATGTGAAAGTTCTCACCAACCCATCCCTGTAGTGCAGCACTAACATCAACCTTAAAAAAAGCATTCACTTTTCAGTATTTTTTTTTTACCTTGCCAAAAAAAATAACACTAAACTTGTACATCATAAACCATAAACAAGTCTCCATCACAGAGGAACTCACATCAACTGTATAGCTCTCTCCAGCAACAGATGAAATAGTCAGGTCTAAACCTCTCTCTATCTCCCATTTGATCATTGGATGACTGCCATTGATCGCCACCACATAATATCCGAGAGCTGCATACAATAATAAGAAGGGTGAGGCATTTGACTTTACAAATACAATATGCTACTGTGTCAGAGTTTAATAATGATTTCACTGACATATACCTCTTGCATTTCCTGTTGACTCACACTTTAGTGATTGTTAATATCAATGTGACCATAAATATCACTGTTTCAAGTACATATTAAAATAGAAACCCTTAATTATGTTTTCTGTGGGGTTTTTTAAGGTAATGTTTGAGTTACAGAAGCAGGTCAAATGCTTCCACTGTGGGAAATAATAGTAGTATTAATAAATCATACATACCTGGAACTTCTCTTTTTGTCTTTTCTTCGACCTTAGTATTGCTGCATGCAGACACAAGTAAGTATATTGTCTTTGAGGTTAGCTGTCGTCTCAAATCTGTGCACTCTCCTAAAGTACGTACTGTGATTTTCCTAAAATGTCCATGAGGAGTTACAAAAAGCACGTTACATCTAAACATGTATATTCTCATATCACATATACGTTATTTAAATCCATTTACCTTCCTGGAGAATTACAGAAAATCACTTTTCCCTTGCTAGACTGGATTTCATCGATGAACACGCAGCTCTTCTCCTGATCCCACTTCACGAGTGTGCAGCCCGCGCGACGCTCGGCAGTGAATCCATGAGGAGGGCTGTTTACAAACGACTCTAGCTCGATAACGTCCATAACAAACTGCGAAATGATGTTTTTCTGCATGTTATTTCTTTTTTAACTTCTTGAGGAGAGACCCAAGTGAACGTCCAGCTCATGAATCGCCCTTCGCTTTGGTTGGTTTGGTGGGTGTGGAGCTGGTTTATGAATCTATGGGCATAAAAGGCACTTGAGTCACTGACTCATAGTTCATTATGACGGGAAGTTTGAGTTTTATCACATGTATTACTGTTATATAGAGGGGTTAAGTGCTCCATACCCAGGCGTCCTCTTTTTAAACAGCAAACAGTTTTAAATCATGGCAGATTTTAGTGATTTAGAACATCTTTCCTATTAGTGTTTTAGGTCAGTTTACACTTCAGTGGTGCAACAGCGTTTCCCTGAGAGAAGACAAAAATGTTCCCTTCGGAACATTGAAGTCATTCCCCTGCAGGGGGGAAAAAACCCAGTTTAAGCCAGTCTAAGATTCTTTGCGGATTGTCAGGGTTGAGTTTCCCGAAAGCATCGTTAGCCAAATATGGTCCTCCTAAGTCCCATTGAACTCTATTGGAAACGATGGAACTTGCGACCATAGTTCTCTTTGGGAAACGCACCCCAGGCTGATCTGTGGATGGTTGTAGAGGTTTGGGAGCGTTTTAGGCTGGAATATCCAACTGAACACCAGTTTGGCCAGGCTGAAACATGAACTTGTAAACAGCAAACTCGTTATGTATACTTGTATACACGTATCCTATATGATCCTCCAAACAAATGGAAACAAGTATATTGATAGTTTTAACTTACAGTGTCAGTTTTACAAAAAAATCTGCATATTTCTTTCTATTTCCCTTCCCCAAAATTTCCTCTTACTCAATGCAGACAATGATGATGCAGGTTTTGCACAATTTCAAGCTGTTCCAGCTCCAGCTGGTTTAGGTGGTTGAACAAACTGCAAGACAGTAGAGCTGTTCGTGGCCTGATTAACCACAACAGCCTGAACTGATTGACCAACTTTTAGACTGTTATGACCTGCCATTTCCACTAAAATATAAAACAAATGTTATGGTAATGGTTTATGTTTTTGATTTTTATATTATTTACCCTGGATTCTACTCAGAAAAAAAGCAATTCCAGTTGGTCAGATCAAGACATCTAAACCAAGTTTTTAAATGGTTTATGCATTTAAAAAAAAAAAAAAAAAAAAAAGTTCACCTTTGGGTAAACTCATTTTCTTATTAAATGATCAATAACTAGATACATTACCGTTTAAAGTTTGGGAGCAATACACTTAAAAAAAGATACTTTTATTCAGCAAATAAGCATTGAATTGATCAAACGTGACATATAAAGACAATATTACAATAGCATAACTGTTTTCGTCACTGATAATGTTTCTTGAGCAGAAAATCAGCAGATTATTATGATTTCTGAAGGATCGTGTGACACTGAAGACTGGAGTAATGATGCTGAAAATTCAGCTTTGCATCACAGGAATAAATTACATTTTAAATTATATTAAAATAGAAAAGAGTTGTTTTAAATTGTAATTTTTCACAATATTAGTTTTTACTGTATTTTTGTTCAATTAAACAGCCTTTGTGAGCATAAGAGCATTTTTACCAAAACCTAAACTTTTGAACAGTAGTGTATACGTATGCCGATATCTGGTGAATCATAAACATTAAACGTTAATAAAATGCACAGCCATGCCAACAGCACTTTTACAAACTGCGAAATGTGAACGTAATGTATGCGTTTTATGATTTAAATAAAACAACCGTCTTTTAAAAATAATTCTGAAGATGTAAAAATCAAAGTCAAATGCAAACAAGACAAGTAACAAAGAGAAGTAAAAAATTTATTGCAGTATTTGCTCCTCCACACATGCTGGGGGTCCCTTGTCCCGCTGTGGGGTGTAGAGACCCAAACCCTGACCCAATACATCAAAATCTACATTTACAAAAAAAAAAAAAAAAAAAAAAAACCTCCCTTCCATGTCGGCAACAGATACTGCATGCTCTGTTTTAACTGAATAAATTATGTCCAGGAGACTCCATTGTACAGCACAAAAGAAGTAAAACATAAAGCAGAGGAGATGTTTAAAAGTTTATTTCCCTGGAAACTGAGCTAAGCTAAAGAAATCCATCCGGCGCTAGGTTAAACTCCAAGGTCACTTTATTAAGAACATCAACAGACTAATTTCCAACATTCACTTTAGGTTTATTTCTTTAAACAGATTTTTTTTTGTCAGAGATATAAACATTTTTTGTTTCTGTTTTGTGTTAAACTATGATACAGTGGAGGGGGAAAAAATTATTCAAACAACCAAGTTGCTGCAGAACAGCGAAGGAGCTCCATTTCTTTCTTTTCCGTTTAACTTAAAAGATGTACAGGATTCACATCTACATTTTCCAAACAGACCACACTTTTAAAATCGTCATTCCGCAATTCGACCAGTTCCGCACTGGATCTTAAAACCTGTGAGTCTGTGGTACTTTTCTCTCCAACTTTAAAGTTTACAAAACGTTGAATCCTGATGAAGTTTGGCTGCTGAGAGTCTGTTGGGTGTAACAGTTCGAGAGTTATTACAGATTTAATTAGCTGGAAGTTCCTTCCTTGGCTGCGTACAGTGAACGTAAAGTCTGCACTACTTTGTTGGTCAGTTTGTGTGCGCTCGTCAAGGCAATTTTCTTGTAAATAATGTCAGACTCCTTTATAGTGTCCACCCAAGGCACCAGTTTACGTCCGTCACGTTTCTTGGCTTCCGCCCAGGTACCAGAGTACGATCCGGCCATCCAGCGAACGCTGTAGCCTGTGCTTGTCTTCTGAATAACACGTGCTATCTGCGGCCGGTCCTTATACTTGGGGCAGCAGATGGCGATGACGTCCTTGGCTTCTACCGTTGCGTTCATGTGACCCGACGCCTCTGCCGAATCTCCGCTTCTCCTGGATCTCCGTGACGACTAGAAGAGAACAAACAAATGGCGTTTTAAAGTGACGGTAACACCGAGATGCACGACGTCAACGGTCAGATAAAAAGTTCTCTTACCCCAGGAGCCTTTTCGTCTGCATCACTGTCGTCATCGTACGAGTCAGCAGCATTATTCTTGGGGCTGGAGCCTCCTAGTAGAGCAGTGATGGCTTTATTTCTTGCGTGGGTACTGGCCGAAGCCTCCCCCTCCTCATCTTCCTCATCCGGGTCCAAGTGTTCCATCAGTACCTTAAACTGGAGAGCAAACCAGTTCGAGATGGTAAGTTCGATTCATTGTTGTGAATGAATTCAAACTGTCCATTTTTAATAAAACAAAATTCAATGAGCTGTTTGTGTCATTACTAAAAAAAAATCTTAATACTATATATTAAAATGTTGCAAACAGTGTTATTTAATATTATTTATATACTATAATAGAATTTATTTATATATATTTTGAATTAGATGTTTTTTTGTTATGTACTTCTCATTTTGTTTAGTTTACTTTTTAATAGTACTTAACCATGTAGATGTCAAGAAACATTTTTAATATTCATTTAATAATTCATTTACTTCTTCATCAAATATATTTTATTTTATTTCAACTTTATTTCAATTAGAAAAAATGACTTTTAATAGTTTTAGTTAATATCAAGACTAGTTTTAAATGTTGGCAAATTGTTATACTGGTATATAAAAATGCATATCAAGACATATTTTCATATTTTGCATATATTAACTTATTAAATCATTCTTCCTTTTATTCTAATGAAAACAAGCCTTGATTATTTGACTGAAAAAACAAAACAAAAAAAACATTTAAATTTAATTTTAAGTCACTTTAGAGCAAATAAATAAATAAAATTTAATATAATACATTATAATCATTTAGCTGCACCTGAAATATGAGGCAAAATACAAATCAAGAGAGGAAAATCAGAATGTTTACATCTAAATACTGTCTGACGACTCTCCTCTTGACATCGTAAGTAAGATCTGCATTAGACAGGCTGTTCGTCAGGTAGTCTAATGTCTGCCGTGGGTTGAAATGCACATTGGCCTTCCTGTTTACAGCCTTGTCATAAACTTTTGCAGATTCTGTTGGCGAGTACTTCAAAATTTTACTGCAGGAAGAGCAAAAAAGCATTTGTTATGAAGCCAGTGACCATTAACATATTAGTTAGTTATTTCCAGACCAGAATGCATTTGGACCAGGGGTTAAAGCTTACCTGTCAGAGAAGCCGTAGAGGTTCTTAAGGTGCTGCTTGAGCATCAGGAGCAGCAGGATGCCCTGAGAGGCATTGGCAAAGTCCAATAAGGGATTGGGGTTGTCAGGGAGACGCAGCATCACCTTGTCCACATCCTCTATGTCGAGGTCTGAATCAGAGTCTGAGTTCACTGCAGCAGCTCGCCTGGGTTTCTTGGGCCGACGGATGACATCGTCATCGCTGCTATCACTATCACTGCTGCTTTCCCTGCTACTCTCATCCTCTTCCTCAGAGCCATATTTTTTCCCTCTCTTTTTTTTCTTCTTTTCCTGTGGTCTTGGCTCTTTCAGCAAGGACTGTAATACAAGGCAAGTTTTTTTTTTTTTTTAGAAAATGGAATGTCAGTTCAGCCCTCACAAAAGTCAGAGTGAAAGAAGATGCAACCCTGTTACCAAAATCTAAATACGCTTTAAAATATCTAAAATATCATAATAGTTATAACATTTTTTGTATTTTAGATATTAAAATAATTTTCTAGCATTAACCATGAAAATCTGGTTATTAATTTTCTTTGTTTTCTCCTGATCACAAATGCAGGAACAGGATTATAGGAATAGGAGTACAAGTGTTTAAACCAAACCCTACTTTTCATGCCATAATAATTTTATATCTATCCAATATGAGAGAGTTAAGGTAAAAGCATAGAAATTCAAAAGATTGAGTGGTTCAGAACGCAACTCGCCTCTTTGAAAGACTGCAGCAGGTTGCTGCCGGACACAGACAGTGTGATGTCTACATGGTGCATAATGAACAGCGGCTCTTCCTGACTCTGAAATGGGAAACAGGCGAGATTGTCTGCGATAAACAGCAGCATGTTCACATCCGACTTCTGTATGGGAAGAAAACAAAATAGCGTTATTAAAGGCCTCTGAAACACACACCGCTCAATAAGGCTAACCGCTATAGGGAAGTATTAACTGTAGTTACAGATCATATTACAAAAGAAAACAAACAATAGAGTAACACATGATGCAAAAAAGGTCACTAACCGCATTGTCGTCAAACAGGTTGAGCAGCGAGATGAGGAAAGCCCTGCGGTGTTGCCTGTTTCCACGCACCATGGTGTAGAGGTGGGAGCAAAGAGCCGTGTTGATCTCATCCTGTCGGAAACCCCTGATTACAGTGTCCTTTGAACCCACAATGGCTTGCTGAACCTGATAGGACATCTTCATCCCCGCCACAGCCTTCATCTGTTTGAATAGCACATACGCCCAGTGTTATTTTAGTAGGGCTGGGTAAAAAAATATTGATTTCTCGATTTTAATCGATTCTCAGTTTTATGAACCGATATTGATTCTTAAATCCCAAGAATTGATCTTTCAGTCTATGTAGTTTTCAGTTTATAAATGAACGGATCATGGTAGCGCGTCTCCTATCCAATTAATCAACTTTGTTTCATATCAAAAGTAACAAAGCACAAAGTCACAGAATTCAAACTGTGTCCATTGTATTTTGAAATTCAAACAATAAATACCGTTTTGGCGCTCTTAAAAATTGGATTGACGGATCGCTGTAGCGCCTCAGTTTAAGCGGCACGTAAAATGATCAACTCTTCCGCTTTACTACTAGTTATAGCATGAAATAGACACGAAATAAACATGAATGAACAATCGAATAAATAAATTAGCTTCACTACTGAATCACTCCTTTATATAACTCAGCAAAGAGGCTGTAACATTGCTGTTTTTGAAGTAATTAAACTCACACCTTCATTGCTAGTGGAGAGTTGCTGCACAGATGCAGGTAATTCAAACGAACATCTCGAACAACATTAGTTGCTCAAATCCACTTACATGAATGAATCCCGTGTATTTCTTATCAATTTCCACCAGCTGTTGATCGGCTTTATTCCTCATTGTGGGTTCCGAGTCCGTTCCCATGGCGATAAGATATGGAACACACTGATGGAGGAGGATACAAGAAAATTAAAACTAAAAGACACTTTCAGACTGGTTTTGGGAGAGTTTGCGCAGTGGATACGTACCTGTACGGGATGAATGAGGCCTTGGTTGAGCGTCAGGGCGATTACATTGAGGGCAAAGTGCCGCACGCTGGATTGCGTGTGGAAAAAGCTCTCTAGCACCTGCTTGAGGTAGAGCTGCATGATAGAACTGCTCATGCCAGAAGAGATGTCACCCATCTCCTTCAAGTCCTCCTGCTTAGACATCTTCTTCCCTGCAAAGTCCAAAGAAGTAGAATGATAACGGCTAATTGGCTAGCTACTTCCAAGTTGAAAGTCCTTTTTTAAGCAACACTCACACTCCCTGTCGGCTTCCTGCATGCGCGAGTCCTCCTCCTGCAAGTAAGTCTGCAGGTTCTTTAGCACCTGGATCTTCAGATTCACCGACGTTTTCCTGTCAGCCAGGAGGCAGTTGTAGAGGTTTTTCACATCCGAAGCAAACATTAGGTCTGGGTGCTGGATGAACAGGAACCCTGGAGAACCAACAGATCAGTTATGTTCACCGTGAGTAGTCAAAGTTGAAAACAGGAAATTTAGTGATTATGGAGAGCAAATATTTACCTAATCCAATGATGGCCTTCGTCTGCACCTCCTCATCCTCGTTCTTAGTGAAATACAGCAGCAGCTCCAGCACTTTGTCCTTTATGACCACCTAAAAGAGAGGAAGACCATTAACCAGACAGGTAAATGTTCAGGTTACATTTGATAGAAAATGAAACATACTTTAGGACCTTTAAGTGGTCAATTAAACACATTTAGCCATAATTTTCATTATCATAATGCGTCTGGACGTTTCTTTTTATATATATTTTTATTTTTAAAAACTTATTTTCATTACTGTCAATGGTGATTCTCATTAGATTCTAATTTCTTTAATGCAGTGTTTGTTATACTTTTTAAAATGATTTAAATCAGGATTAGAAGCAGCAAGTATGTATATAAACAAACATTTATCACATTAACAGCAATGAGAGATTTTTTGAGAATTTTAAAAATAAACTGGTAATTGATTTAAACAAAAAATTAATGAAAAATAAATAATGCTGTAACTATAATGCATAATAAACTCAATAGAATTTATTTAGATTTTGGGATTAATAAGACCCATCCTTGAATATAATAAAATTACTTAATTTTAAATGATATATGATTGAAATCATTTAAATAAATACCAAAAAAAAAATAGAGCTGTCAAACGATTAATCGCATACAAAATAAAAGTTTGAGTTTGCCTAATATATGTCTAAGTACTGTGTGTAATTATTATGTATATGTAAAATATAAACACATTCATGTATATAACTGAGAAATATTTACAAGAATATGTATTTATTTATATTTTTATATAATTTATATTATATATAAATAAAAATATTTTGTACATAACATATTTCTCTGAAATATATACATTAATTTGTGTGTATTTATATATACATAATAATTACACACAGTACTCACACATATATTAGGCAAACTCAAACTTTTATTTTGTATGCGATTAATTGCAATTAATCGTTTGACAGCCCTAAAAAAAAAAAATAATAATAGCAATTATAATATATATTTAAATTAATACAATAGAATGTATTTGTTTGCATTTATAAATATTTATATAGAATTTATTTATTTTTATTTTGGGAATTCATAAGACTTGTTTTTTGTTTTAAATACATTTTGGGATGAAGAAAACTCTTGACATGTTTTGTGAGATTAACTGAAATACAAAAGGATTCCTTGATCTAAAAACCAAATAAACATTTAGATTTGACTGCAGAGTCCATTAAAATCTATTATAAATGGTTTACTACTTTTATTAATTCATAAAACTTTCCTGGGATTCAAGACTTTTATAATCCAGAAATCATGTCTTGTGACTTAGGATCTAACCTTATTACTGCCTTTGAACTCCTCTTGGTCAAAGTCAAAGTGTCGGCACAGGGCCCCCACAGTGAAGAGTGAACGCAGCAGTGCAGGTTTATTAGAGGCCAGTACGGTGCTGTTTGGGTCTTCCTGATGCTGCAACTTCAGCTTGTTTAGTGCTCCTTCACATGGAAGAAGAAGAATTTGAGTGATTATCACTCTCAGTATCACAGAACAAAACAATCCGACAGGTTTTGAAATGTACTCACCATAGTATCGGTTGAAACAAGACCACACAAACTTGAAGTTATGGGTGACCTTATTGACGACGGCACCGAGACAACTCACACAGTGCTGCACAACCTGCGGAAAACAAATGAGACGGCATCGTTAAGCTGTTGCCGTACAAAATGCTGGACATGAGAGCTGCTGATACTCTCACTTCAACTGACCGTCATGCCGTATTTGATGATGAGTTTCATCAGGTCTTCTTCCATGGTCGTGAGAAAGCTTTCACTCGGATGATCCATCAAAGGAACAACAAGCTCCAGGATTTTAGCCACATTACAGATCACCATAAAATCACTCTGAGTCTGCAGGGACACAATAAGCACCTTCACTCTCAGGCCCCTAGATGGCAGCACAACACCACTTATTGCAATACATCCTGAGTTTCTCTACAGCATACTCACATTACACTTTGTGGTCAGGTATGGCTGCATAGTCATGGCGTGTTTTACCATCAGCTGGGGTCGGATCTTGCTAAACAGGTACAGCGTGGTAATACAAGCCACTAAGCGACTGGATGTCAACCCCTTATTCTCACAGTCTGCAAAACAAGAACAACAACTCAACAAAAGTTCAACTGAGGTAAATCCTTTACTTCATAATTTAATACAGGCCTTACCAGATAGTGACTCTTCGTATTTCAGAATATGCTCTACAAGACTGTCCACCAGCTGAACACAAGCCTTCCTGGCCGGTTTGTACGAGGCGTCCTCCTCTGACTTCAGCAACTGTGATGACACAAGGTTACAACAAGGGTTACGGTATAATTTTTATTCAAAAAAAGTACAGAGATGTCAGTAAAAAACTAAAACTGCAGTCACATTTATAGATGCTCTGTTAAATTTTGTGGGCGAAATCTAGTCATTTCATTTTCAATCTGCACGCCAGGGGCTTTTTTGTGAGGAAGAAAGTTCCCCAAGCAGATTTAGTTCATGTTTAAGTTGGTCACACAAATTCGCTGCACTGACCAACAGAAAACTGCTTGGTCTGAAAGTGACATGGCACTGCAGCTTAATGCTGCATTTAATTCAACTCTGAAAGTCAGAATTTACAACTTCCTACTTGGAAAAGTGGAGGAACAGAATGGATTTAGTATTTTGCTTATGTATCACCCCTTTTTTGAGGTTCAAACCTGCAACCTTTCCAGTTACAATCCCATGCTGCGTTCACAGCATGTCGTAATTACCGTAAATAATGTTTCATATGCTTCGAATTGCTCTCGCGGTACTTTGATTTAATACACTGATCGGTCTACACAATGCCTCTTCTAGTGGAACACCTTCTTACAGTTCAGAAACGTTACGGTAATTACGACATGGCGCTGTGGACGCACCTCCAGATCTTTGAGAACCTCTAAATGAACTAAAATGGTCAAAACATAACAAATCAAAATTGTTAAATGAACAGTAGATGTGCAACTTACATTCTGAAGCAGCTGTTCGAACCAGTCGTAACCAGAATCCCTGCAGGCAGCGACCTGAAAGACAGTGATTCATGTCAGAGGGACATAATGTGACCTTAAACTTCATGTATTAATGCACACATCTTCGTCAGATGGTTTTTAGCCCACTCTGCAAATCCTTACCACATCTGTGATGTTGAGAATCTTGCGAGTCATGGCTTCTTTATCATGATTAGGTGTAGGAGTGAACCAGAGCTTCTGAAACGTCTCATTCACCAATTTCTGAACCAGAGAAAATAAATAAATAAAATAATATTTATTTATTTATATTTTTTATTATTAATAGGCCAGCACAATAATAAAATAAAAACAAAATAATAAACAAATAATATAAATATTTAGGGGTCTAAATAGAAAAAATATATTTGTTACTATGTATTTTAGTGTATTTAAGCCCCTATATTTTTCATTTATATACTTAATGAAACTAAATAAAAATTTTAAAAGAGAAAAACATCACAAACCTTGATGCCTTCTTCGTCATTGACCCTCCTGATCATCTTTACACACATCTCTGTGATCTTGTTGAAGGTGGGCTGCTCCAGACAGATGTCTCGAAGGATTTTAATAACCCTCTTCCTCACACTGATGCCAGTGTCCTAAAGAAAACATATTTGCCAGCACAAATCAGCCTACATTGTTAACTGGAAACAACATTATGTAATAAATGTACAATAATAAAACGGTAATTATCGCTATATAAACCCAGACAGAGTGATGGATGTGAAGAGGAGGGGTCTTGTATCATCCTGAAGTGGCTTATTTCATAACTATTGCCAAATAAATAAACAAATAAATAAATAAATAGATTTGAAATATTAATTTATATGTAGTTGTTAAAAAACAAAACATTTGGAAAATTAAAGAATATTGTTTCCAGGATTGATGTCATACATACAGTATCTGAAAATCTTGTAATCATATTAATATTAATTGGTTTACTGTAGAAATTAGGGCTGTCAAACGATTAATCACGATTAATCGCATACAAAATAAAAGTTTGAGTTTGCCTAATATATGTGGGTGTACTGTGTGTAATTATCATGTATATATAAATACAAACACATCCATGTATATATTTGAGAAATATTTACAAGTATATGTATTTATTTATATTTTTATATAATTTATATAATATATAAATACATTTTTTTGTACATAAATAACATATTTCTCTTAAATATATACATTAATTTTTGTGTATTTATATATACATATTATTTACACACATATATTATGCAAACTCAAACTTTTATTTTGTATGCGATTAATCGCGATTAATCGTTTGACAGCCCTAGTGGAAATAATATCTAAAGAAAAACCTTTTTCTTGTATAACAGGAAAAATAAAAAATAAAGAAAAAATAATTTAAGTTTAAATTATCTTATTATATGAGAAGAAAGAAACTAGCTACAGCATTTAACTAGCTATTAACTAACTCTGTTAGGGTCAAAAGTCAAATATTTTTGCAGTCACACACACACACACACAAAAAAAAACTGTCTATAAAATGCTACAATACTGAAGTATATATGTGCAAAGAAAAAGAACAAACCAGGATGCGCTCAATCAACATGTCGTAATACTGTTCGGTTAGCTGGGGTCGACTCAGAACGAAGCGCCCCAGCAGCTCCACCGCAGCCTCTCTCACACTGGTGGAATTATCCATCAGTCGGCCATGAACTCCCCGCTGCATGTCCGACTGCAAACGAGAGCATTAAAAACATGCACATTAAACATTAAAAAGCTTTAGATTTCTCCAAGAGTTAAAAAAAAAAAAAAAAAAAAACTGCACTCACCCGCGCCAGAATGCTCGGATCTACCGCAACCACTTCAGAAAGACACTTCATCGCTTTAGTTCTCACTGCTATGGCACTTTCACCAAGAACTCTCAAGATCTACAGATACAAATGTGGAGACGCGTTATTGACATGCAAATACAATGGGAAATACTGAGAGATGTGGTGACCTCTAACCTGTGTGAGATAAATATCAAAGCTCTGTGCAAACGGCCTCATGGAGGCCAGATATCGCACAATAAGACACGAGTCCTCGTAGTCCACAGTATCCGAGTTGACTCTACAGAAAAACGCATAGCAGGTTTCAAAACAAGTTTTTTTTTTAATAACTGACTTTTTAAAGTGGCCATATTATGCAATTTTATAAAGTCTTAATTTTGTTTTTGGGGTCTACTATAAGCTTTTCATATAATTTTTTCCACATATTTTACATTATTGCAGCACCTCTCTTTCCTGTCTGTCAGTAACGCTCTGTTTAGTTCCTGTCTCAATGATGCCACGCCTTCCAAACAGTGCAATGTGCTTTGATTGGTCAGCTGGACCAGTGTTTTGTGATTGGTCAACTGCTTTGAGCATGTTTGGGAAATGTCACATCCCTTAACATAACCGCAAATTTCAACTCATTACTAATGCAACTCAACCAGGACCTCCTTTTATTTTGTGTATGCCTTGGAATTATTTAAATAAGGAATATTGTGACGTGTACGTTCCCAGAAGAAAACTCAAGACTACAATCGAGCTGTTTCAGTGAGATCAGAAACCGTGCTTATTGATCTGGAAAATAACTCCCTTTGGAGTGACTTTGCAGACATTTTTCATGCTCAAACAGCAACTTGAAAATGTAAAAAAGCATAATAGGCCCTCTTTAACAAAGTTGTTGTCGTGGTAAAAATCGCTGCCATTTGTATACCTCAGTGAGCTGAATTTTGATGCCGTGGTCTTGATAACAGACCGGAGGAACTTCTTGCGTGCTTCAGCTTTTTGTAAGATCTCACTAGTGGTCTCGACATCCTTGGCGTGGTGCGCCCCATCTGACGAATCGTCGTCCCTCTGGCTCTGTGATTTCATGGCTTTCTCCGTCTCAGTGCTGGTATCCCTGAACCACTGTGCGATGTAGAACTTCCGTGCAAACTGTTGGAGATGAAGACATCGCAACAACATTAAAACCACCAAAGGGACTAGTTTTCCCAGAGGACGTTGGAGAAATTTGTTTCACAGGCATACTTTGCGATTTTGATCCCGTCCAAATCTGCCATGTCTGTTTCTCTCACATAACTTCTGTAACAATTCCAGAGCAAATTACTGATTGTTTTTCAGCTAACTCAATCCAATCCCATCCGAATGCGAATGTCTGTGATTGCTGATGTTGTACTATCCTAACGCTTCACTTTATGTGTTTTTTGACCTACTTGAGCTACCTTTTGCACACCAATCTTCCACATACTTTCATTTAATTTCAATATGGATGGTATCAGATGAAAAAAAAAAAAAAAAAAAAAAACTGCTAAGACTGCCCATTTTAATATCAGAGTCAGGTAAGATACCTGTCTAAATTTCTCTGCTCACTTATGTGGGTTTATTATAAACAGCCACTTTTATAAACTCATTTGAAGTTTATTTAAAGTCCCTGTAAAGTCAATTCTGAGAATTCTTTCTAAACACTTTATAAATGTTACAAATGTATTGCTGAAACACATTACAAAGTCTGTGAATTGTGTAATGCTTAATTGTGAAGTTAGAGCGTTAAACAGTTTTTCACCAAGTCTCTGCTCAGGATTTTTTGGGCGGAGCTAAAACGGGGGTCTAATGACGCACATCGTCCCCCGAGCATAGCCCCTCCCCTAACACTATATAACTGTCGATGACGCACCGAGTGTGGCGCCGCCTCTAACTCTACAGCGGTTCACTCGCTCATTCTCGAGTGTCATTACAGTCATACAGCCCTTTGCACATTTAGCTAGTAACGTTAATGCCTTTGTCACGCAAATGCATATTACATGGTTGTTAAAATATACAATATGCTCGGTCTCCTTATTTAAAAACTTTCATCAGACAGCTGGGATTCACAGATAATCCGCTGTTTTTGGTGAATGTGACTGAACAGACCTCGGACCCCCTCCCGCCTCGGCCTTCTTACCGTCCCGACGATAACCGATGATATATGGGGCCGGACAGAGTCTCTCCCGTCTCGCGGCACCGTCATTTGTCGACTCGACAACAGTTCGGCAGTTCGTGCCCACCAATAAGTGTAGTCCACAGTAACTCTACTAAAATGTGCAACCCTCTAACGTGATTCTTTTGTTTATATGCATCAGTATGTTTGACTCATTAGACAAGTAAGTTGAGACAGCAGCTCTCGCGAGTGGGTGTGGTTTCAGCGCCGACAGCGGACACGCCCCCAGCGTTTGAGAGCAGAGAGCGCTGCCTATTTTTTCGAGATTTTGATAACTTATTTTATTTACTTGCAGATTTTTTTAATCATTCAAATTTGGCTGGGTGGTTAATAACACATTTTTCTGTGGTGTGACAAACTCAAAACACATACTTTAAAATAACTTTACAGGGACTTTAAATAGGGTTTTTATAATAAGTTAAAATTATATCAATAAATAATTCATTAAAAGAAATCATACGTGATGCACACGGAGATGTTAGTCCTGTCCGAAATGATACATAAACTCACAGATGTCGGGTGATAAAAATCGTAACTCAAACGTCGTTTAGAAAACTCGTCTAGTCCGAATAGAGCTTTAGTTGGGGGTTTTTAGCTTGCAATAATGTCTAAACTTTCTCACCAATAAAGACGGGTCAGTCTCCACATTCTCGTCCAGGTAATTCAGCAAAGCCTTCTGCAACTGCTGAATCTCATCACTGCCTGAGGTCTGTAAAACACAAAACGCCATCAGTTTCATTCTGACCAGGAGGGATTCATCCATGTAATGAACAGATGGGCGGACTCTGCCGTTTACCTCTTCGAGGATGCGGTTGATGGAACGCTGGTCCATTTTGCTGGTGACTGCATCTTTGCGAAGACGTGCGGCCACTGTGCCCAGATAATCCAAAGAGGCCACTCTCAGAGCCATCTCCGTCTGCTTATTACTGAACTGGTGAACCTAACAAGGGGAACCAGGACTTCATGTGAGTTTTCAAGTGATGTAACTGGACAAACTGCAATCGTCAAAACCTGTCACATTGTACCTCTGAAATATCAATCTGAAACTCACCAGCAGTCTTCCCAGAAGGCTTAGCAGCAGCTCTGCAGCTGGCCAATCAGGTTTATTCACCGTGGACAGTAGATCCTGAACAAAGTTCTCAAAGAGTGGCCTGTAGTCGTCCTCACCTTGCTTACTACCACACCTTAAAAAAAAAATAAAAATCTTTAAATTTCTTCATGAAAAATTCAATTACGTAGCTATTGTCAGAGCATCTGCTGCTCGAAACTGTGCAGTAATGTTATTCAGTAGTGTTCCTGTCAAATAAACTATAAAATTAAAACAATTAAATGAATGTCAGGCAGAATTTACAAAGCAAAATAAAGAAAAAATAAGTTAATTTAAAACAATTAATCAGAGTACAAATAATTGTGATGTAAAACTACAACAATGATAATTTAGGAGATGCAGGTGGTGTTTGCCCTGAGATGGTTACAAAGCGTCAGATGAGAGTAAAACAGGTGTTTCCTGAGAGACTGTACATACTCAGCTTAACGCCACGGTATCTAGACAAATAGACATATTTACTGGTTCCAGAAGGACACTGTTTAAATATAAATAACTTCAAGTTAATTTTTCCCCAATATAAATGGGTTGAGGTGTGTCACTGGAATAACGTTGGTGGGTTTTCTTACTTTTTGAGGAAAACAGAGAGGAAGTTTTGTGCTGTCCTCATTGCAGTCTCATACGAGTTTGTGATTAGTACATCCTGATCAACCTGAAAAGAAAAAAAAAAATGTAACAGATTAAAATATGGCTAAAAATGTAAACAAAATTTCTTATTAAAGAGACTCAAAATCACATAATATTGTGACAGTTATTTCAGCATTTAGCTATTTGCCAAGATTATAAACCAAAAAATAAAATATGCCCCAAAACATGCCCCTTAAACAGACTTTTCTTGCTACTGTAACTTTTATACCTTAGTCAATATAAAATGACAACGTTAAATATGTAGATTACCTCTGCTATGATTGTCTAAAACAAATGGAGTAAGAAATTCGTACTTTTATTTAGCAAGGATGCATGAAATTGATCAAAAGTGATAGACTTTTTGATACAAAACTTTCATAATGCTGTTCTTTTGCACTTTATTTTAAAGAATTCTGAAAAACATGCATCACATCTTTGACAAAAAAATAGAAAATAAAGCAGCATAACTGTTTTCAAAATGTTTCTTGAGCAGAAAATCAGCATATTAGAATGATTTCTGAAGGATCATGTGACACTGAAGACTGATGCTGAAAATTCAGCTGTCACCACAGAAACAAATTACATTTTAAAATATATTAAAATAGAAGACAGGGTTTTTTTATTGTAATAATATTTCACAAATTGTTATAATATTTCACATTACTGTTTGAAAAAATTGTACTGAATCCAAACATTTGGTCATATGCTGATGTGCTAATAGTATGACATCATAACTGTGACATATTATGAATTAATAATTTTTGCAGCATAGCTTTCAAAAAACATTTTGGATAGACTGTAGAAGTTGTGTTGAACATCAGTGTATGTCAAAAAAGCAGGAAAAACTAATCTTTTCCATGATATGACCCCATTAAAAAAAGTGCCATGTTCTAAAGTCAACATCAAAATGCCACAACACATCTGAAGACGAAACTGTAATTCTTACCTTTCTGTCATTATCATCATCCGAGTCCTTATCAGAAGGCAGATGGACCACACACTGAATGAGCTGTAGAACCAGCGCCGTCACCATCTGAATGTACATGGGCTCACCATCCACGTCACTGCTGTTCAGTCTGAACACACAATATAGTCAACACACATGCTCAAAACGTGCCCAGTGAAAACTGGTAGACTGGCCTGCAGCAGATACCTGAAATTTCGTAGGTTTCTCTTGCTGGTTGGCAGTCTGGCCAGAGAGGTAAAGATCTCTTCCAGGATCAGCTGCCTGTGCTTCTCGTATCTAGAGAACACCTGGGAATCGCACAACATAACAGTATTAGACGCCGTTAGCACCGGAAAGCATAGCATAAAGAAATCTGAACTGCACTGGTACTTACAGCCGTCACTAGTTTAATGGCACAAAGCTGCAGTTCACTCACATTCTCAACAAAGAATGGAGTGATACCCAGAGAGGAGATCTGTATGGAGAGATACACAAGTGTGGATTTCATAATTTTGCTAATGGAAAAGCTGATTTTGGAGTCAGCGTGAAATTAAAACTGACTACAATTATATTCTAAATGCATCTTTCTGGTCTTATTCTGCTCAATTCATTGATGCATGAAATGTTTGTCTTCGTAATAGCTTGTGAAAATGCAATAACTTGCTCTACCTCTGAAACAACTTTTCTTTTTCTAACTGCATGGGTTGAGGGCAGCATTTGGGACAGAACAAGAGGATGTTATCCAGAAGAAGCAGCAGTCAGGAATCAGACTCTCACCTGAAGGATGGTCGTGTCAGTCAACAACTGAATCTCCAGGAGTTCAGACAGGTTACTGATAACATCACAAACTTTGTTGTAGAGCATGACAGTAACTCTCTGCTTGTGCGTTGAGCACTTTGCTCGCTTGGCTTTTGAGCTTAGTGTTCCACCTGAAATGGAGCAAGAACAGGTTTGCTATAAGTTGGGAAATGTGGTGATCAGCCAAAAAAAAAAAGAAAAACCTAATTTCCCCCCATTAAATATTACAATACAATAATAATAATAATAATAATAATAATTCTTGGTATTATCATATTTAACTGTTATAATTATTCTAGTATAAATATTTATAGTGCTGTCAATCAATTAAGAAAATTAAGTAATTAAATCGCACATTTTTCTGTAATTAATCATGATTAATCGCACCTAACATTAAAGTTTTTAATATATTTTTATATTAATATATTTATAAAAATAAAAAATTTAAAATGGCAGACGTCCAAAATAATCAACATGAAAAAATTTGACTTGGTATGCTGCATTAAAGTGACCAGTTTTATGATTTTTGGGCAAATTGTTCAGTACAGTAGAGCATAGTTCATCAAAAAAAAAAAAATTATAACTTTTTGCCATCATGATTTGAAGATGATGAGAGACAATTTTGGTGAAAATAGGGTGCAGTCAGATCATTACCTTAACAGTTCAAAAGTTATTAGCATAAACGTAAACAGTTCATGGCACTAGAGGGATTGAGTTAAAGACTTGAATTTTGCTATGGATAATAAAGTTTACACTACAGGACTTTAAACGTTGCCAGATCGCTGTGGTGTTCACACTACGCGACTTGCTGTGGAGTCTTGAAGTCGTTGTGGTGTTTACACTACGTAAAATGATCTGCAACAGGAGGTTACACACTACACGAGCTGACGACAACTGTCACCCAACGACTTTATTTGAAAATGCATGTTGGGAGGAAATTAGACAAAATTTTGAATTAAATGTAATTCAAATTAAAATAACCCTTTCACACATAAGTTTAAAACATTCTGTCTGACCTCCCAGAGTTAAGGCAACTGTTATTTTAGAACGTTTCCCTTTATTGTTTCCATGATGACGCGTTATGCTTGTCACGTGACACACCACGGCCAGCCGGCCACATTGTATGACAGATGTATTGCTTTTCTCACCATGTACTCAATTATCTGATATTCTGATTCTCAAATATGTGCAAGTGAGTGTTTTGTCATTTAAAAACCTATATAATGACCTTGATCTTAATGTATAACATGAATTCATCCATTTGTCCTGAAATACATGTGGCCGGTGAACTGGGAGAACAATAGAGTGGGTGAGTTTTATAGTTACTTACACAATGTGTATTTGATATGAATAAACGTCGGCAAATTATTTGAATGGATTGTTGTTGCTGCTTCCATAGAACACTAATGAATACAATAGGTGCCTACCCACCTTCTGCGGTTGGCCCCTAATCATTTTATCTTACAGAACAACAGTAAAATTACAATAATAATATTGATGGCTGTCTTAATTTCTTTCATTTGCCACTTGACGAGTGTTAATTTTGGACTCTAGTTGAGATGCTAACACTATCTACACCGGACACAACAGTTGTCGCATCGCGCCAAACAGCACTGCAAGAGCTTGAGAAAGAATTTTCACGGTAGGTGGGACTACACAGTTTGACGGGATAAAAAATATAAACAAAGCAACTTGTTGGACAATACTTTGTGGCCCTGCCTGATAAGGACAAAAACTGAAGTTAGCATGGAATAGAAAGGATATTGTAGGTTAGGACACTGTGTCAAGGTGCAATACTGACCGCCGTGAGGTTTCACTCTGTAGACGGGGTCATACTGTGGATACAGCGTGTTCTGTAGATGAAACTTGGTGTACTGCACGACCCTCTCAATAACATCCTCAATGTAAACGGCCTTCGGCATTCGTGCTGAGGTCATGATGTTAAGAGCAGTCAGACAAGCATCAGCAGATTTGGTGACACGTTCCATGATGAGGTCACGCCACAAACGCTCCTCGTCGTCCCTGTCGTTGTCCTGAAATCACAAAGACAGGGAAAACTGTCAGCGAGATTTGATGGCAAAGCCATTCTGCCAATAGAAACTACAGTGATACTTACATGATTCATGAGGGTGGAGAGCTTTGAACCATCCTGAATGTTTTTTTCCAAAATACTCTGGACTTTCACCATTTTATCAGATGGAATCTGAAGATAAAAGTAGTTAGCATTAAAAGATGAGGTAAACAAAAACCTGCTTTGGTATTTATGATGTCTCTTAATACTGGTCTCAGTCTCTCCTGTTGACAGAGTAATCCATTACCAACCTTATGCATGATGCCCATGGCCTTTATTTTGGCTGATTCACTGCTTAACTCCGAGAGCTGGTGTTTTCCGAGCAGCAGTTCCTCAGGAATCTCATCATCATCTGCCGCCGCAGAAAAGTTCATTAAATCAATTACTGTCCAACTTGCAGAAGCATTCCAGTACAATAAAATCTCAAATAATTTAAACTTTCAATGTCAAATGTAATAATTTCTCCATATTTGCACATTTACCTAATGATGTCAAGTCCACTTCTTCAAGGTTTTCAAGAATGTTGTCAACACTGGTGGAAAATCTCTTAAATGTGGAGGAGTCCATCATTTCTGAGAAGCACAAGGTAGATTACTAAAGATCTTAGCATCTCAGAAAGATCATTGTTGATTACAAACTGCGAACATACCGTCCTGAGTCAGTTTGGGCTCGTAGGCTTTCCTCTTTTTCTGCTTTTCCTTCTTCTTTAACTTTCTGGCGACTGGTTTTGAAGGATGTCAGAGGTCAGAGTTATTCGATTTCCACCCTTCAACCCATTTGAGCAACAAAACTACCAACATTACCAACATAATAAATGTTAACACGTCTAACTTGTCACTTACGGTCACTCAGGCTAGGAGGAGGAGAATCTTCATCCGAGTCCACAGGGCTACATTCTCTGTATCGACTGCCTGAACTTCTCCGACTGTCACTCCGTCGGTGATCTCCAGAACCCCTCCGGTCTTTTTCTTCATATTCCCACGTTCTGTCTTTGTCCTTTTTTGACCGCTTTGGGGCCACTAAAAGCCAGGAAGGAATACAATTTCAATGGAAATACATAAATCTATAATACCCACAAAGTTCTCAACTCAAATAATTAAGCAGAGGACATGTTATAATTCAGAAAAATGATTACTGACAGCCAGACAAACTATCACTTTAACACTAAGTGTTCTGATCAAGACTGATTCTGGACTAATGTAAAAGCCATTAGAAATGGGAGGGGATCATGAACCACAAAACAAAAAAAAGTTTTTAATTAATGTGAAAGTAAACTAAATCAAAACAAAACATTGTTTTCCATGTTGTTGTTTTTTTTTTCAAGTTTTAAAACATAAAACTTGACAACAAACAGCTTCCAGTTCTACTAATAATAATGATGAAACCCTGATTTCTAAGTATGTAAACGACCTTAGATTCAGCATATTTACTCACGTTCTACAGAGCTGCTGTCATCATCTGAGCTGACTTCGGCATACTTGGGCTTATCGTTAGTGGCGCTGCGTCTGCGTTTATTCATTTTTACCCTCTCACACAGTGGCATACGGGAATCAATTTCTGGCAGGACATGACAAAGTTCCATCAATATTAAATCATCGAAACCCCCTACAGGGAGGGCTACTCAAAATCTTCAAATGCATATTCAGACAGTCTGTCAAATCTGTGTACAATGAACTAAACACTCTCTGGTCATGAAAAAGCAAGAAAACAGTGGTCACAGGGACTTACCTCCAAATGATTTGCCATGAGATGACTTGCTCTTGCTTGATTTCGAGCTGCGCGAATTACTGATCAACTTCTGGACCTCATCAATGGAAAGTTTCTTCAGAACCACAACAGGTTTGGCACCCTTATTGAGGTCCTCCACCAAGTCCAATTTTTCCAATTTCACACAAGGCTCGGAAAACAGCTCTCGTCGCACTTCCTGCATAATGTTACCATCTTTGTCCCGTTTTAACTTGGGAATGACAAAATTCTTTAATGCACCTGATTTGCCCCCCAGTAGGTAGTTGGGAAATTCTGCGGTTTTACTGTCTGAGGATGGAGGCTTGTGTCCATCAAGTCGGTTCTTGTTGTCGCCATTCCGTTTCTCATCTTTGTTGTTGGAAGTTTTGTGGACTGACCGTTCAGGTTTTGTTCTGGATTCTGCTCCGCTACGGGGTTCCTGCTTCACTCGAGGACTGTCAGGGCGCGAGCGTTGCTCAGGAGAACGTTTGTCCCGGTGCTCTGTTGATTCTGTGTGGCGCTTCTTTTCTTGGTCTCGATCCCTGTCCCGAACCCTATCCCGATCTTTCTCTCGATCTTTCTCCTGTTCCTTGTCCTGATCTTTCTCTCGTTCCCTGTCCCGATCTTTCACCCGTTCCTTGTCCCGATCTTTCTCTCGCACCTTGTCCCGATCTTTCTCCCGCACCTTGTCCCGATCTTTCTCCCTCACCTTGTCCCGATCTTTCTCCCTCACTTTGTCCCGAACTTTCTCCCGCTCCTTGTCCCGATCTTTCTCCCGCACCTTGTCCCGAACTTTCTCTCGCTCCTTGTCCCGATCTTTTTCCAGCTCCTTGTCCTGATCTTTTTCCAGCTCCTTGTCCCGATCTTTCTCCAACTCTTTGTTCCGATCTTTCTCCCGCACCTTGTTCCGCACTTTCTCTCGCTCCTTATCCGATCTTTCTCCGGCTCCTTGTCCCGATTTTTCTCCAGCTCCTTGTCTCGATCTTTCTCCGGCTCCTTGTCCCCATCTTTTTCCTGCTCCTGGTCCCTGTCTCGGTTGTGCTCTACCCGGTTGGACTTAGATGTGTCTGATCGACGGACTTTAGAGCCTTCATTGTCTCGATCTCTGTGCCTTTCCTCTTTGCTCTCTCGAGTTGACTCCAATCGTCCTTCATGTTTTCTGAAAGTTTCATGACCTTTTCCATCAGGCCTCACTTTGTCAGGCTTACCATCATGTCTGTGCTTGGAAAGATCCGATCTCTTTTCTGAACTCACTTTGTTTGAGATCTCTCGGCGGTTCTCATGCTTGTGTTTGGGAGTCTCTGGTCGTCCATCTGAAGCAGTTTTCTGTGGTGTGTTTTCCACTCGTTGCTTGATGACCTCTGGCCGACCATCTACTGTCTTCTGCACCTCTCCATCAGTCTTCGATTTGAGCCTCAAGACCCCAGTGGATTCGGAGCCTTCCTCCGGCCAGCGCTGGGCCTCTGTTGCAGGGACAGGACATGAGTCCACTGGCCCTTCCACCCTGCCTGCCTGCTGCAGGTCAATACTGACCATCAAGGCCGGCCGACTGGCTCCATTGCTAGCAGCGCAAGCCTCTTGAGGTACCAATTTGTTCCCAGCATTGCATCCACCACCCACGCCAGGTGTTCCAGAAGCTCCCGCGGTGCCAGCAGCTCCTGGTTCCTGAGGGTATGAATCCTGCTTTCTCTTCTTCAGAGGTTTATCTGTAGAGTTATAATCACACAGGTAAGAAGCAGTGTTCAATACTAGATATTGACACTTTCATCAAGAAATTTGAGTGGTGTTTTCCAGGGCAAAACTTGCTGGCTCGATGCTAGGGGGTTCTGTGGTTGCCAGTGCACTGCTATGCAGTTGTTAAGGTATTCTGAATGGTTTTTAGCATGTTACTATGTGCTTCCAAGGGCACTGCTATGTGGTTGTTAAGCTGTTTGGTTATTAACATGTTAATATTCTGTCATTAGGATGTTCTGGGTAGTTACCAGGGTCCTACTTTGTGGTCCCCAAGGTGTTCTGATTTGTTGTTAGCATATTACTACTCGGTTGCTAAGATGTTCTGGGTCGTTTCCAAGATGCTGCTATGTGGTCCTTAAGGGGTTCTGAATGGTTGCTAGCATGTTACTATGTGTTTGCTAGGATGTTAAAGAAGCTTGCCAGGGTAAGGTGCTACTATGCAATTGCTAGGAAGTTCAGGGTAGTTGCCAGGGCACTGTTTTTTGGTTGCTAATGTTTTCTGATTGGTTACTAGCATGTTACTATCTGGTTGCTAACAACTTCTGGGTGATTGCCAGAGCAACTGCTTTGCAGTTGCTAAAGTAAGGTGTTACTATATTACTATGTGGTTGCTAGGATGTTCTGGGTGGTTGCTTGGGTGCTACTTTGCAGTTGCTAAGGTAAGTTGTTACTATATTATAAGGGTGCTCCGATCAGGATTCTTGGAGCGTGCGCACAGAAAGCCGCTTGGAGAACAGCATCACTTTCGTAACTTAATGCCGTTTTAATAACTCTTGTTTTTATCAAACACATGCTGCAGTTTAGCAACAGTAGACTGTATTTTACGACAATCACTAATCTAGCTGATTTGGATGTTAGGATTGGGCTTTTAGGGAGGAAAGAAAGTGCACCACTGTGAAGGAAAGAAATGCACTAAAATATCACAGCCCTAGTTTCTTGCCATCGTTGCTGTAGGGTTGCTTTCTTTGCAATGTCTCCGCTGTCCACAAAGACACTGCAAATTTATTTTCCTTTTCAGACACCTGGTAGAAATGTCGTGAAGCAATTTTAGCTGCACATAGAAAAATTGTCTCGCAAGTTTTGCGTCATCTGATCGGCCTTTATAATGAAACTATATAAAGCTATTATCGGCCGATAACCATCAGCACCCGATCAATCGGAGCACCCTAACTATATTATTATTATTATTATTATTATTATATTAAGGTAAGGTGTTACTATATTACTTTGTGGTTGCTGGAATGTTCTGCGTGGTTGCCAGGGCACTGCTTTGCAGTTGCTAAAGTAAGGCCGTGTGTTCACCAAAGCGTTTTAGCCAGCTGAAAACTCCTAGCTGCGAGTGCTTGTTTCTGAATATAAAAATGTTGATACAATGTAAAGTATTTTCTCTGGCTCTTGTTTTAAATTATTTTGTTCTGTTGTTGTGCTTGTTGTCATCTGTTGCCGCTGTACAACCAGGATGTGGTGGTTGGTTGGTGTGGTATTTGTCCCGCCACCTCCTCCACTGCGACTGGAGTGCTGTGTTTTCCCCCAAGTTTAACATTCTTCAACTCTCGGTGACCGTAAAAAAAAAACACCGCTTTGGTGGACATACAGCCTAAGGTGTTACTTGCTATTAACAATTGTGGTCCTGAGCATTGCTAGTGCGTTTCACCTTTACAAGCACCACTAATAAAAACTTCCATACAGATTAATGCAGTTAGATTAATCAATCAAAAGCATGCATGTCAAGTGATAAAAGGAAAATAAACAACCTTTATCTTGAACTTCCTTAGAACAGCGTTCTCGTTCTATAGCGGATTCCCTCTCAATCCTTTCAATCTCCGCAAGAGCGTCCAGCTCTGCCTCGTCGTAGGGGGTTCCACTAACTACCCCAGGTTGCTTGGCTGCGAGTGCCCCAGTGTTCTGTAATACAGGAACCTGCTGATAAGCCGACTGCTCCCCCGAAAGACACTGGCCGGCAGAGAGCCGCTCCTGGGGGTTCCGATGGTATGGTAAGCTATTGCATGATAGCTCGTTCTCAGCGTCTGAGCCATGCTCTAGCACCGACAACGGCTCAGCTGACTGTTCTGTCTCAGACGACTTCACTCGAGACAACTTTATCGTTAGCTTTGTGGAGTCTTTAGTGGGCGAGCTGACAATGTCATACATGGCACCTTTACCCCCCTCCTCTTTCATTAACTTTTTCTGCTTCTTTTTCCGTTCAGGCGAGTCCAGCAGGAGGTCAGGAGCAGCATCTCTTGGGGAGGTGTAGGGTGGAGGAGACTGAAGAATCAAGGGCGGCCGAGATCCAACTGAAATTTAAACAAAAAGCAAAAAACTTCAGTGGAAATGTTTTGGTGCAAACCAATTTGTCAGAGTTCATTTTTTGGGTTGGTGCAATTTTTGCATCTTTGCACACCCTCCATCACACTCACTATACACTTGTTAAGTCTGACATCACCCATCACAGTTTCCTAGTCCAAACACTATCAGATCCCAAAACAAACAACATATGGAGCTAATATACACTTATGGTGTGCTTTAATAGTACCGAAAAATCATGATCCTAACCCTTTATCTGCATACCAAAATATCAGTTGGCCAAAGAGTGATAAACTGTTAAAGGGTTAGTTCACCCCCCAAAAATTCTATCATTAATTACTCACACTCATGTCATTCCAAACCCATAAGACCTTCGTTCATCTTCGAAAAACAAATAAAGATATTTTTTATAAATACTGAGTGATTTCTGTCCCTCCATTGACAGCTACGCAACTACCACTAAAGTTCATCAAGAGATCATAAAACTAATCCAAATTAATTGAGTGGTTTAGTCCAAATTTTCTGAAGAGACACGATCACTTTATTCACATATAGACATTGATCAGCTCACACATCAGCTATGGTAAATGGAAGCTCAAGCATGTTTGCTTGACGTGCAAATATCAATGAGGTTTGTTCTCATGTGTTACGCAGAATGTTTCAGCTTCCGCAAGAACCAATGAGGTTTGTTCTCAAGCATCAAGCAGGTTCGCTTAAGCTTCCGTTTATGTTCGCTGATCAAAGTTTATATATGAATAAATTCAATCTGTTCATCATATAAAGCGATTGTGTCTCTTCAGAACATTTGGACTAAACTGCTCAATTCATATGGGTTAGTTTTACGATCTCTTTATGAACTTTTTAAAGCGTCAAAGTGGTAGATGCGTAGGGTATCTTCATTTGTGTTCCTAAGATGAACGAAAGTCTTACAGGTTTGCAACAACATGAAGGCGAGTAAATGATGACAGAATTTTCATTTTTGGGTGAACAAACCCTTTAAAATATTGGTGTCTGGGACACTGCATGCCCGGAGACTGTAGTGTACACATTCGTTTTTTTTAAAGCTTAGCTTAAATGTGTGTGACAGTATTCCTTACATCACTACTTAACAAGTGGATGGTATAATTTCTCACAGCTTCTTGTCTCTGAATATACTGTCTTTGGAGAACAGCAAGCATACTTATGCTATACATCCATGACAGATAAGCACAAACGTACGTGTTAAGAGCGTACATTCAAAATGACAATAACATTAATAAATTATTGCATTATCTCACCCTGAGTTGTCACCTACTTACTGTGGTACACAGCAGCCGCTAGTAAACACGATGACGCAAATGCACCCAAAGTACAATGTGAAAAAGAGACCAATGGGGTGGAAGGAGAAGCCTAAGAGTTAAAAAATGTTATATGTACAAAAATGGAGGTGCAATCCACCTTTCGGAGTCCCTTCACTTCCAGCAGGAGAGCAGACGGAGCGTACAGAAAAGGAGGCATTTCGCATAGCGGGGTCACTCTCCTGTGAAAAAACAGACAACATGGGTTGAAAAATGTGCCAATCCAGGCCCAATTGAATTAAGAAAAATTTATTTGGAGGCAGAAATATTTTTAGGGTTAGGTCTGTTGGCAAGCACTCACATCACTTCCAAGTCTCTGGACGATGCTGATGTACTCGTCGCTCGAGCAATGCCTCGCATTGTGGTTGGAGTTGCCCGAAACTTGACCAGAGACCTTGTTGTCATGGATGTTTCTCATGCCACTAGGAACTATTGGACTGGATACGGACACTGCGACAAAAAAACAACAACTCAATCACTGTTTTTTATTTGGATCAATCTCTACTGATTAATTAATCAAAATAAGACCAGAAGCATGCATTAAGAGTAAGTAAAGGCACATTTCACTTTTTTTTTTAGGGATGGTTTTCAGTCGTATCATTCAGCAAGGGATAAGATAAAAGAAGATTCACTAGTAGCAAATCTTATTAAATCCACTTTTCCTTGAGCCTTGAGGTGTTTTAAGACTACAGACAATGAAAATGGTGACAATCCCCTTGAGGTTCTCGTCAGAGAGGAGAGCGTGGACTCACCTTGCTGGATCTGTTGGTGCTGAGGGTAGCTGGGTGGGTGGCTGTACTGCATGTAGCCTGCGGGGCTCTGTGGTGCATACGGGCTGGGCACTGGACTGTTCTGCTGGGGAATGTACCTGGTACCAGAACCCGCCTGAGGTTGAACATATCGGCTGTCGAGTGAGAGTGGAACTGGTCAGTATACAGGCTGAAAATGGAACTAATTTTTTTTTATTCACACTAATTGCAGTTAAAATGGTATGCTGTTGGCCATTTACCTATCTAACCCAAATAAAAAGGAAACTGGAACAGTACCTGGGAGGGCTCGGAGTGATAGTGGTTTGCTGGTAGTTTGACGCCGGACTTCCATGAATGGAATTTGGAGCCATCTTGTACGGTGGTATCATTGGCTGTTGCATTAAACCTTCAAAATATAAAATAAAGAGTGTCAACAAACCATGGTTTAAAATGTTGACATCATGTGGCAATTGGCAATTAAAGCACGTTTGCTATGCTGTCTGACTAGAACAAGTAAGATTAGTTTTATCTTGGTCAGCAATAAAATGAAATTACATTTTGCGATCCAAATGTAAACAAAATAAACACTTATAAAATACATTATAGTTCAAAAGTTTTGGGTCAGTAAGATTTTTAATTCAAAGAATCCTAAAAAAATGTATCACGTTTTTTCACAAAAATATTAAGCAGCACAATTTTTCAATATTGATTAAAATAAGAAATATTTCTTGACCACCAAATTAGCATTTTAGAATGACTTCTGAAGGATCATGTGACACTGAGGACTAGAGTAATGGCTGCTCAAAATTCAGTTTTGCTATCACAGGAATAAATTACATTTTAAAAATGTAAATACATTAAAATAGAAAATGTTAAAGAAAAAAGTTAAGAAAAAGTTATTTTAAATTGTAAACATATTTCACAACATTACTGTCTTTATTGTATTTTTTGATTAAATAAATGCAGCCTTAGTGACCATAAGAGACTTCTTTTAAAAATCTTACCGACTTTTAAATGGTAGTGCATGCATAGAGCCAAAATGTACAACAATTACATATTGGCAGTTTCAAAGGCATTTAATTTCATGTCTAAAATTATAATTAATGTTACCACTAAATAACACTAATTACAGTCTGGAAACTGGGAAAATGGGATTTTTAATCCAGGGAGCTCAAACAGAGGCCACAGAGTAAAAGCATGCCCAGACTAAACAGCTTTATTTCTGCAGTTTCTCCTTACCGCCCTGAACCCCGTATCGGGTGGGCGTACTTTTCTCCCTGAAGACATTGGGGTTCCTGGACAGCACCGTCTGTAGCAGTAGAGGCACATCTCCTTCCGGGTCATCACTGCCCAAGTTGTCCTTCAGCTCTCTGCATGCAGAATTGCAAAGACGGAATGAAACACACAGATGTTGCGCTTATTGTGCAAGATAAAGACATTTGGTAAGGCAGAGGTGAGATACCCACATGTGCTCGGTGGACACCTGGTTGAGGCTGTGAGCCAGCTGGGACACGAGAGTGTCGTCCCGCCGGGACAGCAGACAGCTGACCTCCTCGGCGATCCTCCCATTATACAGCAGGCTCTTAGTGGTGGTGGCAGGTAGAGGGGAGGGGAGAGGCAGCTGATTTAACACTAAGAAATGAACACAAAAAACATGAGTTATTCCTTATCACAACAGTAGGCGTGAAATATTTTACTCAATTCTTTGGGAAAATATTTTACTCAATTCAAAGAAAATGATTGCCTTTACAAAATCAATTCCAATCGATTCGAAAGGTATGAACAGACATTTAATCAACGTCTTCAATAGCCAATCAAAACAGGGCATTTATCAGCAGCAGGTTCATTAGGATGAACCTGGGGATCACTTTAAGGATCACTTCACTTTTTTCAGGATTCACTTTTTTAGGATCACTTTAAGACCGAATGCACGGATCCAATAACGATACACATCCATATTCTTTCTAAATTGTTTATGCTCACGTAAGCCATAAGCATTTTGAAATGATTTTGCGTGTATGTGTTCAAGCACAAATGGATGTGAAAAAGAAAACGGTGTGCGAGTTCTGAATTGAGTTCTCTTTTGCGTCTTCTTGCACCCACGTTTTAAAATCACTTAGTGTTTAAACTGACAGGAACTAAAACACATGAAAACGCTAAACTTTCGGTCTATGATGGTTAAACTTTGCAATTAATCCAAGAATCACGTGCACTTCGAAGTGTGGTGATAAAAAGCCCTACTTTCAATAAACTTCTTTTAAATGACGTACACTCACATGAGATGAAAACTTCAATATCAATTGATCACAAAAATATGGTTTATTCTATAGAAGGATGCTCTCCTTCTTATGGTTGCCACCATGTTGAAGTCACATGATCAACTGAACACTATTTACTATGTCTTGGTACCACTCCTATTATCGTATACTTTCAAGTATGCCATAAATATTAAAAGATTCATATTATATTCCAATTCTAAAAGCATCTTTAAAACATACAATGTGTATAATTAATATAAGCAAGCTTTGGATTTGTTATGCAAGTTCACTTACAAAACGCTTGCACAACTTACGGTCGGTGAGGCTTGCGATCCCGGCGAGAGTGGTGATAGGAACATGAGGCATATCCCCATTCATGCTGAAGAAGGGCAGGGAGCTCGCGTGGATGCACAGGTCGCTCAGTGTCGCTGCTCACTGATCCACCTTTACATCTTTTGCTGCAAGAGGAAGAAGAGGACATGATATCATCAGCATCATCATTTTCAGCATGCACAACCATTGTAATGATAACAGTGCTTTCCTTTCTGTCATATGGAAACAATAACACTGTATTATAATTAAAACATTTTTTTAAATATTCCATTCGAATCTTATGATACTACAAAGCTTTAGATGAGGAAAGCAAGGCTCCACAAACAATATAAACCAAGGTTATTATAGTTTTGAAAATGTCACTACTTTTTATCTGTACTTTAATTTGTAAGTTTTTTATTGTTTATACATTATGGTTTAAAAGCATGGGTTCAGTAATATTTTTTTCCATTAGAAATGAAAACATTTGTTTAGCAAGGATGAACTGAATTGATCAAAAGTGACAGTAAAGACCTTTATGATATTACAAAACATTTCTATTTCAAATAAATGTTGTTCTTTTAAATTTAGCTTAAATGTACTTAACAAATGTAGCATGGGTTCCACAGAAACATTAAGCAAAACAAATGTTTTCAACATTGATAATAATAAATGTTTCTTTAGCACCCAATCGGCATATTATTAGAATGATTTCTGAAGGATCATGTGACACTGAAGACTGGAATGATGCTGAAAATTCAGCTTTGTCATCACATTTGTCATAAACTACATTTTAAAAAAATAAAACATATTAAAATAGAAAACAATTATTTTAAATTAGAATCATATTTCACAGTATCACTATATTTACTGTATTTTTGATCAAATATATGCAGCATTGGTGAGCATAAAAGACAGTAAAAATACAGTAAAACAATGTTTTTTGAAGGGTAGTGTATAATCTTTTTCACTGCCACTTCTTGCCTTCATAATAGTTTAAATAGCATTAATAACTTCGTAACCCCTCGTTTTTCTCATTGCATGACCACTAGTCAATGTTTTGATCAACATGATAATGTTTGCTTGCATTGACATCTGGAAATCAGTAAATTAAAATGTGGAAATACCAAAGGAAGTAACTATCCACAAAAAAAGTATCAGGGCTTGTGTTCAGTAAAACTCTGATCATTGTCAGGTTTACATCAGGTTTACTTTTGTGGACACAATGTCACCACAGAGCCATATACATAAAAACAAAAACCTTTATTTTAAACTTACCATATGCATTATGCTCAGAACAAAAGAGGTACCAGGCATGGCCAAAACTACACGCGCATCTGCTCATCAAATGGGCTTTATTTTGTAGTTGCCCCTCCCCCTATGCTGCTAGAACTGCCTCCACTCCAGGAGGGTTTCCCATCAGGCACTGGGACAGGCTGCAGGAGACACTGTCCTGTTGAAACAGGAAGGTCTTCCCCAGACGGTTGCAACAAATTTGGAAGAAGCCCGAGTTTGGCTTCAGCTACATTCAGCTGCTAAAGAGCCAATCGCTTCCTCTACTGTAAACCACCAGAGTCTCAGTGAGGCTCTAACATCAATCCCAAAACATAAAAGAAGTGCAGCTGCCTGTGGATGCCCCACGTTTTACTGCTATAAGAGCAACTGGGAGCAGTAGAACGGAGAAAACATTCATAAAATACAACCAGAGGAGGAAGAAAATTGAGAGTAATTGCAAAAACTATTTTTTTTTCTAATGATAATGGCTATTTGTAAACAAGAAAAGAGATTCACCAATATATATATTTTTTTTTCACATCCAATATTGATTCATTTTACATTTAAATGTTTAAGAACAGATATTCAGGGATAATTTTTCATGTATTATTTTTGCATTTTAACTACAATAATTAAAAACATGTTATGCATGGTAAATAAATATATTATAATAATTGATAAGTTGTTATTATTATTAATAATACAATATTTACAATGCATAATTATTAATAATTATTATTATGATATTCAGGAATAATATTTCATGTATCATTTTTGTTTTTTAACTACAATAATAAAAACATAATATTCATGTTATATATAATATTATTATTACTGATAATAACATTAATTATTAATAATAAAATATTTACAATACATGATTTATTATTATTATTGATAATAATAGTAATTATTATTATTAATAATACAATATTTACAATGCATAATGATTTATTATTATTATTATTATGCATATTATTTATTATGTAATAATAATTTGCACTTATGTTTTGCAGTCTGAAGAGAATGGAATAATATTATTATTTGCATTTAGAGAGAGATTTGCACTTTTAGTTCATTTCTTGTGATGAACCTTCAGCATTCGAGAACATCAGGTACAATTTTTATATAAATAGAAGGACTAAAAACTCACTAATTCTACAGGTGGTAATCTCAAATTGAAGGACACAATCAAGTAAAATTCAGACCATAATTGCACAACAACAAATCAGAAAGAATCATACATTGTGCAACACAAACTCAGACGTGCATGACAGCTCTCATACTTTGTCTTTGGATTACATAGGCTGGTATACACGCCAATATAGCTCAAATTTGAGGGCCGCTATATTGATACTCCCAATCAAACAGAACAGCTCTAGATATATAAATATACACACACAGAGCTGGGAAGATTAATTACAAATTGTACTCCAATACTGAATACAAATTACATGATAAAAATTGTAGTTAACGTAATCTATTACATTATTAGGTAATATAATCTGACTGCTTTTAGATTACTTTTGACCTAATTTTTTTATAATATTGATTTGAATAGAATAATCTTGTACCATATAATAAAAAAAAAAATAGAGAGAAATAAAAATTATTCTATTTTTTGCTATCAACAACATAAAGTGCATTAAACATTACATTACGTCAGGGTTTCTGGGAAGGAACTACAGGGGGTTAAGCTAATAATTAATTAAATCATAAAAATGTTAAATTATAAGTATATAAAAACAATCAAAATAAAACATTAACTAAAAAAAAAAAAGATTAAATATTTAATTTGTTTATGCTGTGCAGCATCTCAATTTTCCATGTTATTATAGTCGCCTGATTAGTGGCCAGGCTGTGTGTGCAATTTCATAAAACTTTTGAGAAAATTTAAAACATAAAACGAAGAATTAGGGAGAATCGGTGAATAATTTACTGCCATTCTGTGAATATTATGTAATCAATAAAAAAGTAACTGTAATCTGATTACGTAATTCAGATGACAAATAATCAGTTACTACCCAGCACTGGCTATATACGTATATGACTTATCATGATGCCTTATAGACTAGACGACAGTGCACCAAAACTAAGGAAAAGTGCTGCTCTGAAGTTATGTACAGAAGAAGATTCAATAAAACAAAAACATATTTTCTTGAGTGACTATACTTGTTATTACACAAACATTGATCCAAATAAAAATGAAAAAGTGAAACGACATGAACAAAATCTACAGCAAAAGCATCAAAGACAGGCTAAAGTTCAGCTCAGGACAAGCTTTATCACACCTGCTTTTTTTTTGTTTTGTTTTTTTTTAATTAAAGGTTAACACATTAATATTGGTCTCCTCTGTGAAATCTAATTCATAGATTACAGCCACAGCTCAATGTTTCTCCAGCACCAGCTGCTCCAATAAAACACCACCGCAATTTAAGCAAACAAATCAGTCTTGTCATAAATGTGAGCAATTTCAGCTGTAATTCCTACTGCTATGAATCCACAATCTTGTCAACAGACACAAAACTTTGAATTTACTTTTGGTTTTCAATTTGAGCACACTGGATATGAACTGCTAAAGCTAACTAAACCTCAGGGCAATTCCTTCATTCATTCATTCATTGTTTCATTCATTCCTTCCTTCCTAGCTGTCACAAAAAAAAAAAAAACATCTTATTTTTTGTTTTTAAATCAACAAATCTGCAAAATTCTGTTTTAAAACAAAATATTTAAAATACACTTTAAAAAAAAAAAAACTGTTTAGATATGACAGTTATTGACAGTTTTTTGTTTATAAAAGACTCTCGTCGTTTCATTCTGTTCTTTATATACATAAAGAAATAATATTAGCATATATATTCAGAGATTGAGCATTACAAATGTTTACGATATTTGTTTATCATAACATTAATCTCACTAATTAATTTGAATATGCTTTACATTCTCTTCAAGTCAGAGATAATTAACTGTAAACAGTAACTCTTCGCCCTTAGTAAATTAAAAGAATATTTAGCTGCAGGTAAAGGCCTTTAAATATCAATAATTCATTCATATTCCCTTCACACGGCCAGCTAGTTATGAATATTTTGATAATGATTCTGTCCAAACCATGACCAAGACATGATTATACACTGTCTCTGGTTAATTAAAGACCAGTATTACTCAATACAGAAATGTATTGTTTGTTCTTGAATCTTAACTTTGACAGATGCTCAAATGTTTGCTATAATGAGATCTCATGGATCTCATTAATAAAACATTTCTGATGTCTAATAAGTTTAGCTCTAAGAAGAGTGTTTTGTTTATTCTGATTTATTTAGGTTTGCTATCTAATCTAGATGTGCATGTTATTGTTTACTCAGCTAACGTTAGATGGCAAATAAGTTGAAAGTTTTATTTTTTTCTGACAGACAGTTAATGAGGATTGCTGTAGTATGACTATTGTTTACTCTGGTGGCTAATAAGTTTTGCTACAATATGAGAGTATTGTTTATTCCGATTTCTAGTTATTAAAGATTGTTCTGGTATGGTTTTGTCTGCTCTGACAGAAGCTGAAAGCGGTTTTACTCCAAAAGCACAGTATTGTTTACGCTGATAGAAGGTGAATGAGGTTTACTCTGAGAGGACAGTATTGTTTACTCTGGTCTGCGGAGCTGCAGGCCTGTACGACTCTTATCTCCGGGCTTTGCCTTCAGCTGCACACCTGCATCTCCAGACGAGCCCCCTGGACCGGTTGGGTCCGTTTAAACGGCCCGTTTTGGCCTTTCGCTCGCGAACCATCCGAACCGCGGATTCGCCTGCGGGCCCGCACCGAGCTAACGCATATGCTAACACTGAGCGAGGGCTGCACAACACCGATAACCTTTCGGAAAGTCCGAAGCACGTCTCACCCCGACACCTGGCTACTGTGCTCCCCCACTCGGAACCAGCGAAACGGGTCCAGCGCGTTTACCTGAGGCTCTGCTGTTGAAAGGTGAAGGTGGAGGGGTTCGGGCTCGCTGTGTCCCTCTCACAACAATAATCCGGGTCGCACTGCTTCCTCTCACTGCGAACATGAAGACGGACGGGCGGCGGTCATTCCTCTCGCAGGCGCCCGCGGAAGCTCGCACTTTACTCCGGACGATGGCAGAAAAGATTCGGTGCCGAAAGGCTCCTGGGCGCTCATAAAAGAATCCACACAGACTCTCTCTCTCTCTCGCAGAACAAAATGCCGACCGGAAGCACTGCTGCAGGAATGACTCCCTCCACCGGCGCCGAACCAACCAGCAGCGACCCGCCGACTTCCGCTGCCTGCTCTCCTCCCCTTCCCTCCTTCTCCCATCCGTTGCTTTCCATCCTCTCCTCTATCATCCTCCACTCTGCTTTCCTCTCCCTCATCTCTTCTTCTCACTGTAATTCAAACATCTCAGGTGTGTGTTAAACGTGTATAAATGTGTATAGCCTACCATTAACGTGAAGCCTTACACTTTTTTAATTTAAGACGCTATAGGCAAACCATTGTTTTTTTTATGCACATGTCAATTTTGGGCTATTTTGCTTCCATAGCATGTCTTCTTTCAGACTAGTGGAAGGAAACATGATCCAAAATACACATATAAGTGTTTATTTTATCACACTTGATCTGTTTGAAGAAAAAAATCCACTTCAGTAGCACTTAGACTTTCTAGTTTTATTCCTATCTATATTATAAAGGTTTCTACAGTACATTCTTCTTATTTTATTCTTAAAAACCTGTATTTTCTGACTGTTGACAACATTATCTAAAATCTATGCTTATGTCACCAAAATGAATTTTGAACCTGGCTTTATCCAATGTACATATTTATGGTCAGTAAATGTACTACACAAATTTAATTTTTGATTACATAATGCCCTATTTTACATAACATTTCAGAAAACTTGTAATATAAAATGTAGTCTTAATTTCCTGCAAGGGAAGTATGGTGATATCAATTAGTTAAAATATTTACTTTATTCACCAGTGAAATGGTGTCTTGGCTTAACTTTTCTAATTATTATCAAATTGATTAATTAATTAAAATCAGATTTTTTTTATTCGAAAATGTGTGTGAACGTAGATATATTACACAAAGATTTGATATTAATATTGAACCAAGGTGTTATTGTTCATGCTGTATGTACACGCATCTGGATATGAGCTCAATATCGCCCCCTCATGGTAATACACTAATATTTCAGGCATAATAGGGGCACACTTTTTACAACACTGACTCCCGGTCAGCGTCCTAGACTAAAATACATGTTTGAGCTGTTTTAACTGACTAACTTGTACTGACAGATCTTAAAATATGTCAGTGCCATTGTTTTGTCTCAAGATGCACACCAGTAATATTTTTTTCTAGTGAACTTTTATAAAAGATACTTAAATGCCCTAATTGAACTAATAAGGCCTAATCCTGGCTTAGGCTAAGCCTTGTCTGTGAAACCAGCCCTATATATTTGTCAGTCAGCTTCTGTAGAGGCACAATCCTTAAAGTCTTGGCTACAACTTAGTACCCCGAACTTAGTGATTCGGGCAGTTAGAAATAGAGATTGATTCAGGCAACCTTTAGTTAAATACGATTGTTATTTTTATTTCCCATATTTTTATTTCTTATGTATATGTTGCGATTATTTTATGATTATTTTGAGTCCCTTTCTATGTAAAGCACTTTGAATTACCATTGTGTATGAAATATATAAAACAACTTGCCTTGCCTACAAAAAGCTATTAAACATTTCCACCAGGAAAAAAAGGTGCAGTTCATTGAACACCCAGTGACCTTTTGTGACAACATGCCCCAACGACAAGACATAGTATTATCACAATATATGGGGCTAATTGTTACTATGAAACCTGCAAATAAATAACCTTTACAAATTTTTAGCCTGATTTGAACAGTAAAAAATATGAAACAGCAAATCTATAAAAACGTAATGAACAAAAAATGTCAAGTCATGGTTTTTGCCAACAATTATTGTAAATAATAAATTGCATGCATTGGAATTTTAGTCTGGAGGAAAGAATTTCTTAAAAATATTCTTCTTTAGATTGTGATGCTAGACGACTGGGTCAGTGCATCTCCAAAACTGCAGCTCTTGTGGGGTGTTCCCGGTCTGCAGTGGTCAATTTCTATCAAAAGTGGTCCAAGGAAGGAACAGTGGTGAACCGGCGACAGGGTCATGGGCGGCCAAGGCTCATTGATACATGGGGAGCGAAGGCTGGCCCATGTGGTCCGATCCAACAGACGAGCTACTGTAGCTCAAACTGCTCAAGAAGTTAATGCTGGTTCTGATAGAAAGGTGTCAGAATACACAGTGCATCGCAGTTTGTTGCGTATGGGGCTGCATAGCCACAAACCGGTCAGGGTGCCCATGCTGACCCCTGTCCACCGCCGAAAGCGGCATCAAAACTGGACCACAGAGCAATGGAATAAGGTGGCCTGGTCTGATGAATCACATTTTCTTTTACATCACGTGGATGGGCGGGTGTGTGTGCATCGCTTACCTGAGGAACACATGGCACCAGGATGCACTATGGGAAGAAGGCAAGCTGGTGGAGTCAGTGTGATGCTTTGGGCAATGTTCTGCTGGGAAACCTTGGGTCCTGCCATCCATGTGGATGTTACTTTGACACGTACCACCTACCTAAGCATTGCTGCAGACCATGTACACCCTTTCATGGAAACAGGATTCCCTGGTGCCTCTTTCAGCAATATAATGCACCCTGCCACAAAGCAAAAATTGTTCAAGAATGGTTTGAGGAGCACAACAACGAGTTTGAGGTGTTGACTTGTCCTCCAAATTCCCCAGATCTCAGTCCAATCGAGCATCTGTGGGATGTGCTGAACAAACAAGTCCAATCCATGGAGGCCACACCTCGCAATTTACAGGACTTAAAGGATCTGCTGCTGGCATGTTGGTGCCAGATACCACCTTTTTAATAACAATGCGGTGCATAATGCATTCAGCCAATTTAGTCATTTGGACATAGTCGCTTAAAATGCACCTATCAACTACTAGAATCTTATTTGAAAAGGAGCTTTTGTTGCCTGAAGATAATTATTGTCCACTAGATGGCAGCATGGGTCCATTTAGAATTATCCACTATACGTTTGTGTTGACTATTGATCTATTTATATTTGCATAAACTATTTATAATTTTTTTCTGCCCATTTTTAAATAAATAGATTTGAATGTATTAATTATATTCCACATTCTATTCATGTGTAATTAAGATTAATTCTCCAATATCAAAAGCAGAGCTCAAGGACTGTGTGAAAAATATAATAAATCACAGCTACTCATCTATAATTAATCAAAATTCCAACACAATGCATCACCACTCTCCATTTTATTCAAAACTATATTTAACACACAACATGCGTATGCTCTTTATTCTATAGTTCTAATCACCCATTTTGCTTTTTATATGGACTTCGACAAGAAATATACAGCAACATGAAAAAACTAAGAATTTTAAAAAAGGCAAATATAAGATCACAGTTTCCAGCTGAGTACATGTGAGTCCAACCTGTGTTATAGCATGTTTTCAAAAGATTTACAGTTTTCAAAATGACTGTATGTCATTGCAACCACAAGACTGTAAACATTCAGTCTCTTTTTCTACAATTAATATTCAGTAGCAGCTACGTATTATTTCTATGTATCATTAATGTTAGCAAATGGCAATAAAAGGGTCAGTGGATGAACTATAGCAAAATAGAAAACAACTTTTAAAAAAAATCTCAAACGCATATGTGTGAGTTCAGTTAGAATTAGTTGTGCGAGCTGTTGTTTAATTAAAAAACTCAAATAGCTGCTGAAACACTGAGGAATATCAATGAGTCTTCTCATACATAAAGATGTGTAAAGCAGCTTTCAAAGCCAAACATAATTTTCTCTTGATATTTACAATAAGACATATTTTATAGATGATCACATTATAAACGGAGCCCAAAAGTGTTTGATCTTGAACTCCTGCACATGCTGAACACCCAGCGCAGAACTTGGCACAAACAAAGTGTAATGAACTTCTGTCTGTTCATCAGATTAATAATTTACTCTGAGAAAAGCACTGACATTCATTTCTGCTTAAAATCAGTCTTGTGTACATTCACGACCCTGTTCGTTTTAACACTCTTGTAGCTCATGTGACAACCGTTGGTCACCAACATACCAATGCCCTCCATATCCTACATAGATTCACATTTCAGCTAATTATTAAAATAATGAAAAGGCAATACAAAAAAAAGGAATGGTTATTATATATTTTTGTAAAGGTAAAACTCTCCTGCCAAATCAAAATAACAATCGGTATGACCTGGAGAACCAAACCAAAGCACAAAAACAAAATTAAAGTAAAATGACAAAAAAAAAAAATATTCAAAAACAAAACAAAATATATATACTGTATATATATATATCTATATATGCAATGGCCATAAAAAAAATATTTGGACACTTTTGCAACACTTCACAAATGTATGAATTTTATTGCATAGCAAAATATCAAAATTGTTTTTCAATGTAATCCCAGGTTAAAAAAAAAAAAAATTCTAAGAACACTACTAACGTTCATATTAAAGGGATAGTTCACCCAAAAATAAAATATGTCGAAATTCTCACCCTCAAGCTGTTCCAAACCTGCATGAATTTCTTTCTTCTGCTGAAAACACTATTTTGAAAAATGTCAGTAACCAAACAGCTGATGAGCCCCATTTACTTCCATAGTATTTTTTTTAGTATTAAGTCATGGGGTCCATCAACTGTTTTATTACCCATATTCTTCATAATATCCTTTTGTGTTCAGCAGAAGAAAGAAATTCATACATGTTTGGAACAACTTGGGGGTGAGTAAATGATGACAGAATTTAAATTTTTGGGTGATCGATCCCTTTAAGTTATGAAAATGTTATTTCTGATTTTTGAAACATTCCTTTTTATCATTCTGCAAACATGCCAGAATGTTGCAATGGAATATTACTTTTGAATGTTCTCTGAACATTTAGAAACAAGCAGTAACATTTAAAAAACATTAGATGAACCAAGTTCCATGAACAATGATTTGAGAACATTATTAAAGACCAGATAATTCTGAACAAACATTCTATTAACGTTATTGGAAGAATGTTTCTTTGCCAAAGTTCTGAGAACGTTCCCTGTCAGCTGGGATTGTTAGTGAACGTATGAAATCATGTGAGTTCATTTCCCTAATTACAAACATAATTCTCCGTTCCACAACCAGAAAGTGTCCAAATACTTTTTGTTTTGCTTGAATAGCATGCTTGTGCAATATTTCTTTCAAATAAATGCATTTAGGTTGATATTTTCTTATATAATGCAATTAAATTCTTACATTTCTAAGTGTATCTTAAGTGTTCATATATATTTTTTGGGGCCACTGTACATATACAGACACAAACACACAAAAAATCCTTGGTTGGGCGTTGAATATGCAGCCTTCTACATCTTAGTCTCGCTGTCACGTGGTGGTTTCTCATTGTCATAGTCGTTCTCCTGAGGGATCATCTGATAAGGTTTCTTCACTTCGTTCTCCTCCAGCACAGAGCTCCCCAATTCCACGTCGCCGCTCTGAAGCTCATCTTTGGACAGGAACTCTATGATTCCAGCTCCTATAGAATCTCCCAGGACGTTAGTTGTTGTGCGCAGTCGATCCCTGTAAGTGCAACAAAAAAGAAAATTAAGAATCAATCCGTGTATTTCACCCTGAGACAATAAATATCAGCCATACTTGATTAGTTGTCAAAAAGTTTCCTACTTTCAGCTCAGTTTTCATCCTAGTTTAAAAAGAGTCTCTTTTAGCTGTGTAACTTGTGGGAAAGGGGATCTATCTGGAATGATTAATTTGGCCAACCTAATTACGTTTCTATGTTAAAACCAATTGAATTACATGAAATGCATGAAAAAAATGGAGCAAGTCTCATGGGAACATATCAAAGTGTGTCACCTGGGTTGATAATGGAAAAAAATGAAGGGAGTCCCAAATAAGAGACCAGATAAAGTGCCAAACGTAGTCATTTTCACAAAATACTTCAATGAATATATTTTTCGCTTTGTTATTCCCTTTCAAACCAGATCAAATCACGATTCTACAAGAGGTCACTCACAGGAACCAATCAACTGCAATGATGAGGGTGATGTCATCGGTTGGCAGTCCGACAGAGGTCAGCACAATCACCATTGTGACCAGACCAGCCTGGGGGATTCCGGCCGCTCCGATACTCGCAGCAGTGGCTGTGATGCTGTATCATTAAAGAGAATATCAATCACATTTTATATTTCAAACATTTTACGTATAAAATTATTTAGATTTTAAAAATCTGACCTAATTGTTATGATCTGCCCAAAGTTCATTTCCATGTTGTTAACCTGGGCGATAAAGATGGCTGCCAGGGCTTCATACAGTGCTGTTCCATCCATGTTGATCGTGGCTCCAACGGGCAGCACGAATCGAGTCACGCGTTTGTCGACGTTGTTGTTCTCTTCCAGGCATTTGAAGGTAACCGGAAGAGTGGCAGAACTGGGGGACGAAAAATGTAAAAAAAAAAATATTGAAATGATAGCACAATATTACTGATTTCGACAGCTTGACGTTGTCGGTTCTACCTGGAAGAGGTGCCGAGAGCAGTGATGAGGGCCTGCAGCAAACCCGTGATGAAGACGAAAGGGTTTTTCCGGGTGATGACGAAGTACAAAGTCGGTAGAACGATCATGCCATGTATCATGAGGCCGATTATCACTGTAACCGTATACATGCCGAGCTGACCGCCCATCTCAGTGATGTCATCCATCTCCACGATTTTTCCAGCAATCAGAAAGAGGATACCAATAGGTGCGTACCTGGGAACAGGATATAGCGTTTAAAGACTCAGTGCACTCATTTAGCACCATTCATTCTGAGTAGGGATGAGGAAATTTTCCCACCGGTTAATCAACATGTGACAACACCGATAATAACGGTATCACCGGGGGAGGGCAGGGAACACTGGAGTTTTTCCACTGGTGCAGAGCGAGAGTTTTCAGTTCATTCCTATGGAAGCTCAACTTCCAAAGAAATGAACTAAAAATGCTTGTTTTGCTCTGCACCAGTGGACACGCACCATTATGAAGGCCTGTGCGCGTTTTACTTTCGCTTTCGAATTAGGCAATTCGGGGACATCGATTGCTTGAATGGTGGGTTCATTATTATTCCTAACGAAAAACACAACAACAAAACAGTACAATGACGAACTCGCTTAAATAGGTGCATTTACATTTCGCTTTAAAACCAAATCTTCCGCCATTGTCTTGTCAGTCAGGAGAGAGGCGAAATCTGACTCCTGCTGCTGATCTGTGCAGTGATTCTTGTTCGACTCACGCTGAATTGAGCAGATGCATTCAGTTTTTAATTGCAGCGTAATTGTAGTATCTCTAACAGAATTAAATGATTTTTATTACTATATTTAAAAAAACGACAGTGGGGGCGGTGCCGCGGCGGGAAAGTGATGTAACCGTTGTTGCGGCTAAACCGACTACCGCAGCAAGCCTAATTCTGAGTTAGAAGAGTTTCGGTTTTGTCATTTCTGTTTTATTTTAAACTAAACTACCAAACTATAACGGTGGAAAGGAAACTGATTAAGGATCAGGGATGGATCTGCTTCAAGAAGAGTCACTTGTTAATAAGGTTTCCTAAAATGTCAATGAGTTACACATGCTGATGAAAAGGAGGTCATGAAAAAGGGTCATACAAATTTAGAGCACAGGGCACATTTCTGTCCAGACATAGAGGAAATTCATCTAATTCTACAATTAGGTGAAAGTTATTATGAGATGTTTCTGTGATGAATTCTTATGAATGTCTTATTGTAAGTTTCTTACATGACAAGCAACAAAGTTGATTTTTGTTAGGCCTCCTAATAAACTACACTTTCCAATACATTACTACTCAATTAAACAAATAAATGCCAATAAATTCAAATAAATATTTATGTATTTAAAATTATAATAGTTAATATGGCTTATGCTCACCAATGCTGCATTTATTTGATTAATAATATAGTAAAAACAGTAATAAAATGTAATTTATTACTTTGACAGCAAAGCTGAATTTTCAGCATCATTACTCCAGACTTCAGTGTCACACGATCCTTCAGAAATCATCCTAATATGCTGATTTAGTGTTCAGGAAACATTTCTTATTAGGATCAGTGTTGAAAACAGTTGTGCTGTTCAATATTTTTGTGGAACCAGTCATACATTTCTTTGATGAATAAAAAGTTCAACAGAACAGCATTTATTTAAAAAAATCTTTTGTAACATTACAAATGTCTTTACAGTCACTTTTGATCAATTTTAATGCATATTATTTTTTAAATAAAAAAATTACTGATCCCAAACTTTTGAATAATATAATATAATATAATATAATATAATATAATATAATATAATATAATATAATATAATATAATATAATATAATATAATTTTAATTTTATATTAAAGAGATAAAAATGTGATGGCAAAATTATAAGTTAAATCTAATGCTAGCAGTTAAGGAACACTTGATCAAATGTTATGCTCCCTCTTGAGGTTTATTGTAAACTAATATGTTTCAAATAAGGAACGAGCATTGGAAAGCCTGCCCTAGGCTACATTAACACAGTTTTTAAATGAGTTTACTTTTTAAACACTTTTAAAAACTCAAAAGTTTGTGTGTCTGGGATCACTCACCACATAATAATAGCAACAAGTCGCATGATGGCCTCGTTGAGGGAGTCGAAGAAGTCTCTGAGAGCCTGTCCCTGTTCCTTCATATTCCCAATGATCAAGCCGAAGCACATTGAAAACACCACCAGACCGAGGGCATTAACCCCGTTGGTGGCACCTGGAAGAGGAATCACTTCCTCTTGGGCAATCTCCTGGGTGGCGTTAGTAAGGTTGAATATCGAATCGTTCACAATCACCTTCACTTGAATCGTCCTCTTGCCATATTGGGTCTTGAACTACAGGAGGAAAAAGAGAAGAAGGGAACTAGTTTTAAAAATGAGCAAGAATCAATCTGATTTAAGAATCAATTTCTTATGATCCATTTTGATTTAGGGATTTGAATTGCTAGAAACATTCCTCAGCCATGATTTAGAGAAAGTCACTTTTCAATATGTCTGAAATATGTTATTTTTTAGATCTGCTTGACTACAGGGTGTCCCTGTGGAGTGTGTCCGGACAGACTGTGAGCCACTGTCAGGCTCTTCAGTGTCATTGTGTGGCCATTTCTGTCCTATTATATCCGACTGTGGCACCATCACAGCTCTGCCAAAGCTCTCAGCTGGTCCAAGCACAGCTGTGGGTCCAACTCGAGCCAGACTCTCAAAATGCTAAATGGAAAATGTCTATTCCTTACATGCTTGGGCCAGCAGCAGGAAAAATGAAACATTGTCAGACTTGTAAGCAGTATTGGTACAACTCCCTGAAAAAAAAAAAACGTTTTGATCCAAGAGTGATAAATTATAAATTTCTGTCCTTTGAGATGTCCTCAAGCCTCATCAAGTCTAATGATGAATTGATTTCCTGCTGAACAGGGAAACATATTAGAACTTCACCTCAAACGGTCTCCTGAACATATTTAACCACACAATATTTTATATCTACAATAGAGTCTATCTATATGAATATGGGTCTTAATTTTTGACAATACCTAATTGGCAATAAAGTTGTTAATAATTAAGAAATTATTATTTTTTTTTTTTTTCAAGAATTCAAATATAATATATATATATATATATATAAAATTATATATAATTATATATATTTATATACATTTATACAAAGTATTTATATGATTTATATAAACAATGATATAACATTTTTTGCCTAGAAACAACATTGTGTGACAGTGTAATAGATATGGAGTGTAATAGATAAGTTTAATAGATATGTTTTTTTATTTAGATGTTATATCATTAATTGTTCATTTAGATGTTAGTGTATATTAATTATCTTCCTCTTTAGTATTCACTTAAAGGGTTATAAATAAAGTTATAAATATGGATATTTTTCTTACAAAATGCATCGCTTCGCTTCAGAATGCCATTATTGACCCCCTGTAGCCATATGGATTACTTTTATGATTGATGGATGTGCTTTTTGGGGGCTTCAAAAATCTCAGTTACTATTCACTCTCATTATAAGAATGAGCCAGAATATTTTTAATATAACTCAGACTGTGTTTGACTGAAAGAAGAAAGTCATATACTCCTAGAACGGCTTGAAGGTGAGTAAATTATGGGATAATTTTCATTTTTGGGTGAACAAATCCTTTAAATTAAATCTTAAATTAAATTACTAATGATCTTTTTTAATATTATTTTAGTGATAAAGAACATTTTAGGCAAGAAAATTTGCCATTGCTAATTTCATAATGCATGCGTCACGGTTATGGACTCTTATTTTGATATTCTGTTCTGTTTCGTTTAGTTCATGTTTTCCTGCTCTGTTTAGTTTCGGTTATCTTCCTGTTTGTTCCTGTGATTAATTATCATCAGTTGTATCTTATTTAGTTCCTGATTATCCCCTGCATATGTACTCCCTGTTCAGTTTAGTCATTGTTTGCGTTTAATGTTGTTGTTATTCTCCTGAGTTTGACATTATATTAAAGACTGTGTATTTCTAATCATCTCCTTCGTATCACTATTACAGTAATCGAACGTTACAGCATGCAAACAGCTAATATTTAATAATTGTTTATGAGAAATTTTGAGTGATAGGATGAAGGGAAAAACATTCTTACCTGTTGAGTGCAGGCTTGAACCAGATTAGGTGGAAACATGTTTCTGCAAAAAGAGCATATGTGTTGAATAAAGTAATTGTTTAATATCAGTATTTTGGAGTAACTGATGGGCTACACCTGTCCAGTTACCTGATGAGGTCCAGGAAGGCATCAGCTGGGCTGATATTCTCGATCTTTTGCTGTTTGGTGAATTCATCCTTCGAGCCTTTGCCCGGGTGGATAATCAGAACCATAATGATGCCAATAAACACTGCGATGAAAGTGGTGGTCATATAGTATATGACGGCACGCATGCCCATCTTTCCAGAGGCACGACTGTCCAGTGCTGCCATGCCTAGACAGAATGAATTAGAATTTAGCATTTTCTTCCACGAGAATGAAACCAAGTCACATTTCAATAAATACATACTTCCCTGTACAATCCCTGCTAAAAAAAAAAAAGGTATTGAACCAAGATTTTGATACAAAAATCATGTAGAATAATGGTGGCGAATAATGAAAAATTCATGTTTTCGTCTTAATTTAGCTGAAAAGGACTATATCATTTGACTTTAAAAGTCTTATGATTAATTGCAATCTTTGTAGAACTCAGTTTTCTTAGGCAAAATGACTTTGACTTGCCAAAACAAATTAAGGTTAGGATTTTGAATGAGTCAGTGTCCTTTCTGCAGTCCTGATCCCCAGACCAGAAAGAGAAAGCAGCCATTGTTTAGGCCTCTCGTCCTCCTGGGGGCCCAAACTCCAGAATCTTTTAAACTCCAGAGCCTTTTAAGTTTAGCCTCTCATTTCACAATTTCCTCTGTTCACACTCTGACTCTCTCAACCATACTTCTCTCTCTTAAATGGCATTCGCTCATCTCTCTCCATCTCGAACAGGCCTGGGAAATTCCTCCACCTGCCCGTGTTTCAGCGATCATGCCACCCTCTCTTTATCTCCAGGGCAACAGCAAACAGTCTCCCAATGCACTTGTATCAAACTAAAGGACTCATGTTGTGCAGTTCCAAAGGGTGTGACACAATTACCAAATAAAATGCCCAAAAAATAGTTTAATTTGAATAAAAATAATATTATTCATAATAATTAAACAACTTAATTATTAATAATTATTATTATTATTCAAATATAATTTTATTATTATTTAAATTAAATGATTATTATTCAGATATTATTATTTAAATTAAAATACATCTATTATTATTATTAATCAATTAGAGTTTGCATAGGCCTCAGTCTAGCCCTTCAAGAAAGAGTATAAAGACATTCGAAGCTTTATGAATCTTTTGTTTTGAATCAGTGGTTCGGAGCACCAAAGTCACGTGATTTCAGTAAACGAGGCTTCGTTACGTCATAAGTTTTTCGAAATTTCAATTGTTCGAGTGACTTTGCTCGTGGCGGTTTGATACTTTATCCGAACCACTGATTCAAAACAAAAGATTCGTAAAGCTACATCAAGCAGTGTTTTGAAATCGGCCATCACTAGATATTGTTGAAAAGTCATTATTTTCGAGGGGTTTTGGCGCACAAAAAGTATTCTCGTCATTTCATAACATTAAGGTTGAACCACTGTAGACACATGAACTGTTTTAAATATGTCTTTAGTACCTTTCTGGGCATCTGAAGGTGTTAATTATCTTGCTGGAAATAGAGGCCTCACTGAGCCATTGGATTTCATCAAAAATATCTTAATTTGTGTTTCGAAGATGAACGAAGGTGTGGAACGACATGAGGGTGAGTAATTAATGACAGAATTTTCATTTTTTGGTGAACTAACCCTTTAAAATAGGCAAAAACAACTAAAAATCTAGATACTTTTTATATAACAACTCTTTTTAATAATGCAAAGCTAAAAATATTTTGTTGGGTAGAAATTGTGTATGTGAAGCAGCAGGGGTGGGTGGGGCTGAACTTGTCATTACAACCTCTGCCTCATTCTCACTGTCACTTTTAATAGAAGCACAAAGAGGTCACTGTCTACAAACCAGAAATATTTCAGAGAGGCTGTTTCCCATTCCTAAAAGATGCTAATTTTGATTGTTTGATAGGAGATATATGTGCCTATTCCTCTGCAACAATTACAAACCTTATTGTTATACTTTAACTTTTTTTCTGTCTCTAATTCTCATGCATATTCAGTGACTTGAATTCCATAGCCATTTAATTACTGAGCTGCTTTTTTCTTTGCGTTGGCATTAATTGGACACTAATTTCCTTCCTTTCCATGCCTCTTTTCATCCCTTTTCTCTGTCACATCCTATAGAATTACTTAAAAAGTCCAGCCACTCCCACATTTCCGAATCGTTCTCACGTTCTCATCCTATTAATGTCTTTGCATTACTATGTCCTCACTTCAGTGATTTGCCCTTTTCCTTATAACCAGGTTTGTCAATAAAATTCACAGGGCCTGGGGGGGACAACATTTTTATGGGCGGGTCCCATCAGCTCAGAACCAATGAGAAGCTACTGAGGATCTTAGGACCGCCCCATTTTTACTTGTATACTTTTCATTAAGAGTTCAAACTTAAACTTAAGTTTCCTGTTTTTGCATAAAGTATTTTTATATTGTTGCGGTAACATTTGATTTAAAACCTGAGGTCGAACTGTCGCATGTCAAAAAAATAAAAATATCATACCTGTAATCAAACTTGAGATTAGAAGGGGAAGCACTAGCATCTGCAGCATACGCATCAATAGTTCACCAGGAAAGGAGAAATACTTCACTTCCCTGTATGACATCTTATACGGCCTCAGAGCAAATCCCAGCGCGATACCTGAAAAAACAATATAAAAACATTTCAGATGCACAGATCTGTCAAAAACTCTTTTCTGCCATGTATCAAAAGCCATCCATTGTCAAAAGGCTTCTAAACTTTACAGCAAACTGGTGGTGCGGTATGGAGATTAAAGATCTGAAGTAGTTGTAGATGCGTGTCCTTGACCAAGACACTAACTTCAGGTTAGATGGCTTCTTTAGATGGTTAGAACAAACTTTCATACTCTGAATGAATGTCATTTTAATAAACCAGGTGCACTGACCAAACACCACCGCTCCAACGGTGAACAGCACAAAAGCATTTCTTCTCAGAAAGGTCTTCACGTCATCTTTACTGATGTCTTCCACTTTCTTCCTCGCCTTTAGGGAACGCAGTTGAATTCTCTCACGGAACTGCTGCAAGCGATTGCGTGACCGCGGCTTCTCCCCAGTGGTTTTGGTCATGCTGGCGGTGTGTCACTCAACACACTGAGATCAAGCTAGCTGGGCTGAACCGGTGACCCAAAAGAGACCCTACACAGAAGAAGAGAGAATGAGACAAACTCTAGCACCTAACCAAGTTAAAATGGGAAAGAATATATTTAAATATATCATATGCAATTCAATTTTATGTAAATGAAAGCTTTTTATCAATAGAATAAATAAAACAAAGTAACTAAATAAATATACATACATATTGCCTATGCATTATATATATGCAATTAAATACAAATGCAATGCATATATACGCAATATAAAATTTCAAGTAAATGAAAGGTTTTTTATTTTAGAGATGAAAAAATAAGACCTTGATCATTAGTTATCTGATCTTGTAGCATGCAGCTGAGGTTCATCAATTCACGGTGAACCTCAAGAATATCTCGGTGCATTTAAATGCTACATAATATAACAGCCATGGTTTAGTTTTATAAGACCATTTTCATCCTCCTTTCCGACCTTTAGAATTAAAAGTGCTTTGGAACCCAGATAGCACACGTACATCTGCAAGATGTCTGTTAAAGATCACTTCATCTGGAAAGCATCTGCTGTTTACAAACATCTAATAGACATCTTTAAGATGTCAGTTTTACATACATTCTAAATCATAAACATCTTAAAGACATCTTCTAAACGTCTATTTGACATCTGAAAGGAAACGTAGACGTATTGCAGATGAGCAAACACTCTAAAAAATAGGCGTAAACACAGACATTAAATAGACGTCTCCGAGATGTACGTGTGCTATGTCAATTTGCATTAAATATTTAGACATTTTAGCCACAGATGACTTATTGTCTAATTATTTTCCAGGCAAAAGCTGCTCAGGCCAAAAAAAAAAAAAATCATTCATAGCTACAAGTAGCTGATAGAAGAAGAGCTGCTTACCTGCTTCCAGTGAGCTCTTGTGCTGAGAGATACCCTGAGTGAGCCAGTCAGTGCTGGGAATTTAATAACCTTCCACCAGTAAGAAGCTCCTGATACTCAGGATCTCAAAGGGGGAGGAGCTTGCTGACTCCAAATAGGAGATGCTCAAGACATTTTAAAGGGGTGGTACATGATGGAATGGCAAGAGAGGACGTTGCTTGTTTCTCACATGAAACATACGAAGCAAATGTTCAGTTTCAAAAGCAAATTAACATCACTCCAATGCTAATTTTGAGCAAATGCTGCCTTTCCAAGCTTGAGAAGAAACATGAGGTGAACCTTAGCTCTGTTTCTGTGACATTTAATGCTAAGCAATTTCATCCTGAGAGACGATTTCAGTGGCTGACTCTGAGAACTAACACGTTAATAAACACCGCCCACCGCAGACCTCCACTCTCGGAAGGTCTTTGAGCTATTCAGATGACATTGGTGATGGGACTTCCTGCGGGGTGAGAGTTGTTTCACACATTCACCTCTCCCACAGGCCTGAAAAACAGATCTTCCCTCATTCTATGTGCGAGGGTCCCGTGGGGTGACGTCACCAGATTTAATTTACATATTCAGCTATTTAACCCAATTAAAGGATTTATGCGTTGTGCATACAAAAGGTATGACAGGTGACAAATTATTTTGGACATATTTTATTTTATTGGATCTCATATTGTAACAAATATAAAATAGGGCGACAAACATAAAAAACATTTTGGACCTGTTTTATTTTATTAATAACTGTTTTCTATTTAAAAATGTAATATATTGGCAAAGCTGTATTTTCAACAGCCATTACTTCAGTCATTCAGAAATCATTCTAATATGCTGCTTTGATGCTCAAGAAACATTTCTTATTATTATCAATGTTGAAAACAGTTGTGCTGCTTAATATTTTTGTGAAAACCTGAAACATTTTCTTCAGGGTTTTTGATAAATGTTGCATTGATTTTATGCATCTTGCTGAATAAAAGTATGTTGTTGTTTTTTTAATGTCACCAAACTATAGCTTTCATTGTTTGTGATCTTGAGTATTTTAGCAGATTTCGAATGTTGTATTGACCAATCAGCGTCCAGGAGCACAACTAGCCGTTTTATAATGCCATTATTATTAGACTGCTCAATGATTCAGAGGTATATGAAGTTTTTTTTCTACACAGATGATTCGGTATCTCCATGCCTGAGTTTAGAGGAGTGCATGTAAATGAGGTTATGATGTAGGTCTCTGTCTTTCTCAGAATGAGTTTGTCCTCTTCACTGGGCTCTTGGAATGTCTCTGCTTTTGTCTGGCCTCTGTGAGAGTAATCATAAACAGTGCTCGCCTTGAATGTGTAATTTGGACCGAACACTTCCAGACCAGTAACTCCCCTCTTCTCCATCACCCTCCCGTTCTCTCTCTCTTCCCGGAAGACAAAAGAGATGAAGCACAAAAGAAGCTTTCAGCCTTTCTGCTTACAGTTTTGAGAGAGAGTATTTGAAGACTCGTAGTTTTTGGGGGTAGCAGGGCAGTTGGGTGAGTGCACTGGGTTCCCAGAACTTGTTAAATCTGAGAGTTTGGATGGAGTAGAATAGAGCCACAGTGCCTAACGGTATCAGTTTTACAGTCCATTTGAAACATCTGAACTCAATCAAAACATCTGATATCACTTGTTTCATGCACATTTCCTCTTGACGTTCAACCTCCAGTCTTGTAACTTTAAAGGACAAGCGTAAAGGCCCATTCACACCAAAGACGATAACTATAACGATAATGATAAAGATATAGTTCGAAAAATTGTTATAAAAGAATAGCAGAGTCCACACCACAACTATAATGATAACAACTCAATGAAGCGATATTGTTGGAATCATATATATATATATATATACACATAGATGCCTCATCTAGCAGCTGTTTCTATGGGTTGTGATATGCAAGTCATCCGCCATATTGGAACAGTCAAAGCGGGTTTGGGAACACTAGAGACTGTGCGTCTGCAACTGCAGTTAGATGCATGTATGTTTATCTATATCTGCAATAGACATCAGCAGATGATTCATACCAGCGTCTCCGGCATGGGAGGCGAGTGCATTAACAAGGACGCCAAACACTGCAGTCTTTAGCATGATTCTTAAGGCCAGGGGAGTGAGGTTTACACTCACAGCTCTTACTAGCTTGCCTCTGTTACACTCACCCCCCTAAACCTCACTCCCATGTGGGTCACGGCACCAGATGTAATCGGTCCTACTCGACCAGCTCCGACTGGCGTCTCAGGCATAGGAGGCGGGCGCGCTAATAAGGATGCTAAAGATCACAGTCTCTAGCGTCAGTCGCTAGTGTGCCTCCTGAAGCCAGGGGAGTGAGGTTTACATGTACAGCTCTTACTAGCTTGTTTCCATTACACACAATATATATAGCATAGTGTACACAATACAACAAGCCAAAGGCATTAGCTAACATGGCAAAGTTAACATAGTTCAAAAACCTGTAGTATTGAGTTAATACATATACAAACACAAACCAACACATTCTCACCTGTGAAAAGTTAGCCCATTTCTAAGGGAATTTAAACCTTGGCGGTTTCACCACCAGAAGCTGCGCAATGTTGTGGCATTATTGATTCTTACTGTGAATATGAGTGACGACACACTGACTGTTCCAAGATGCGTCTGGAGCGGTCAGATGTGGTATCTACATATACATATCTATGGTTGGAATCACTTTTTTTTTTTTAATTCTGATAACTATAAAAACAAACAATCCATTCTGCTTTAAAGCACTTGGCCATTTAGTTTTATTTTAATTATATTTTATTATATTAATTATATTTTATTATTTCAGGTGGTGCTGCTCTGCTGGCGACTCGGACGCATGAACTATTGACACACAGTAACAGTATAGAGAAATGAATGTGGTTGCGTATCCCTCTGAAGACACTAGACGAGAGATGTGCGAGACCTGCTATAGGATCTTTTTTTGTTCTCCATTCAATCTCATTACTGTCTAGGAGAAACAAAAAATATTTTCTTTTTGGTTTTCTTTGTAAATATATATTAAAAATCACCATTTTATTCATCATTAGACAAAAGACTTTTGAAATAATCTATACCAGTCGTAAGATTTAAGTGTAAGGATGACAGAAGTAAGGGTTTTCCAGTGCTGAGCTGGCTGTTGGGTCTCTGTGAGATCAGGGGCTTTTAGAGACCCACTGCGATGAGCAAACTCAGTGTGTCTGCCGGCATCAATGGCTTATCACCCAGCAACCATTCAAGCCATTAGCAGAAATTCTGCTCATTCACCATGCATTCAGCAGGTCCGCAGGGATGCCGCTTTGTGCAAAGAGGCTCTTTGGCCTCACAAAACAAAACATCATGTAGAAAAAACATGAGATGATCAAAATGGAAGCAGGAAGAGAATAATCCATATGTGTCACTGTGTCTTTATTTATGAGAGTTTTATGCAAAATATTTGCTCAAAGAATTGAGTGGTAGAATGTGCTTATGGTTTACACTCTATCTAATGCAAGGTCAGAAGAATTAATCATTTTGAATTATACTTTCTATCCTTAAAAAAACAAAGACAGATTATCTAATTATAACTACTTTTAAATTAATATTTTCTATAAATTATTATTTATTTATTTAAGTGAAATTCATTTTTAATACATAAATTATGTAAATTGTTTTAATAAATGTTATTTTAATTTTAATTAAATGAAAAATTAAGACACTTAAGTATAAGTTAATTTAAAATAAATTTAAAAAATCTATTTATTATATATTATTTTAATACATTTTAAGACACTTCATTGTATTTTATAAATGTTATTTTAATAAGATATTTTATTTTTAGTTTAATTAAATACAAAAAATGTCTGTTCTCTACTATCTGATGCCAGATAATATCTGAATATACACAAATCCAAATAATTAATCATTTTGCATAATACTTTATTCTCATCTGCATCTCATTCAAAGAGGGCAAAAGGGAATTTCCACGCCTGTATTTCTTGCACTGAACTTGAGTGGACATTTTCCACTTCACATGACCTCACGATGACCTCACTGTGACCATGAGCAATCACTTCCCCATAACCATATTCACACCACCATATAATTCAAGAAAGGAACATTCACTCTGAAAGCATGCTGCTGCCTGTTTTGTTTAAGGCATTTGGGGGACCGAATCAAAAGAAAACAAAAGACACTTCCGAGTTCACACACTTGGGAGTGGTGCATCGGTATGGAGCAGACAGTCACAAAAGCGCTTGAAGATGTTAACGGCACTAATATGGAGTGGACTAACCTTAATGAAGTTCAAAAATGATCTTAAGAGTTGCTCTTTTTTTCTATTATTGTGCTTAATAATGGCATTAAAATCTCTTTGCAAAACCACTTGTTCATCCCTGTTGTTTAGATTTATGCAATAGTTGTGAAAAGTTACTTTAAAGGGTTAGTTCACCCAAAAATGAAAATTCTGTCATTAATGACTCACCCTCATGTCGTTCCAAACCCGTAAGATCTTCGGAACGCAGTTTAAGATATTTTAGATTTAGTCCGAGAGCTTTCTGTCCCTCCATTGAAAATGTATGTACGGTATACTGTCCATGTCCAGAAAGGTAATAAAAACATCATCAAAGTAGTCCATGTGACATCAGTGGGTTAGTTAGAATTTTTTGAAGCATCGAAAATACATTTTGGTCCAAAAATAACAAAAACTACGACTTTATTCAGCATTGTCTTCTCTTCCGGAATCCTTTCTATTGAATTGATTCCACTGAACTGATTCCATTGAATCCTTTCATCTGTCGGCGTTGGTAATGCACTTTTACGTCGCCGTGGTTGTTTTTGGTGATTAGGACATCCACGACGTTTTGAAGCATCGAAAATACATTTTGGTCCAAAAATAACAAAAACTACGACATTATAAAGCATTGTATTCTCTTCCAGGTCTGTTGTCAATTCGTGTTCACTACTCCGCTTCTTCTTCTTTCCTGTTTTACGGCGGTTGGCATCCAGCTTATTGGTGCATTACCGCCCCCTTCTGCTCCGGAGTGTGTTTCACGACTCCGCAGTGACGCTGCTGATGTAAGATGCTGCTGACGTGTTATCTAGTGCGCCAGAGCTTCGATTACAGTCTGAGGGAGACGCACGCTGTATTCAAGCTATTCTACATTGTTTGTATTTTGGTATTGCTATATTTTTTAAAATGGTGCGTAAGTGTGCATGTCGCGGATGTCCTAATTGCCAAAAACAACCACGGCGACGTAAAAGTGCATTACCAATGCTGACAGATGAAAGGATTCAATGGAATCAATTCAATGGAATCAATTCAATGGAAAGGATTCTGGAAGAGAATACAATGCTGAATAAAGTCGTAGTTTTTGTTATTTTTGGACCAAAATGTATTTTCGATGCTTCAACAAATTCTAACTAACCCACTGATGTCACATGGACTACTTTGATGATGTTTTTATTACCTTTCTGGACATGGACAGTGCACCGTACCTACACTTTCAATGGAGGGACAGAAAGCTCTCGGACTAAATCTAAAATATCTTAAACTGTGTTCTGAAGATGAACGGAGGTCTTACGGGTTAGGAACGACATGAGGGTGAGTCATTAATGACATAATTTTTGGGTGAACTAACCCTTTAAAATGTAACTTTACATTAAGCTCTTAAAGGGTTAGTTCACCCAAAAATTTAAAAAATTCTGTCATTAATTACTCACCCTCATGTCGTTCCAAACCTGTAAGACCTTCATTCATCTTCGGAACACAAATTACGATATTTTTGATGAAATCCAAGAGGAATATGACTCGTCAATAGACAGCAACATAATCACCACTTTCAAGGTCCAGAAAGGTACTAAAGACATCATCAAAACAGTCAACGTGACTGCAGTGGTTCAACCCTAATTTTATGAAGCGAAAAAACAAAACAAAAATAATGACTTTATTCAACAATCTCGTCTCTTCCCTGTCATTATCTTTACGCAATAAGCACAGTGAAGGCTTCCGTGTTTACGTCCGTGCTCACGTGATCAGCATGACGTGCATCTAATTCTGACGAATATGACACAGAAAAGAAGATATTGTTGAATAAAGTCAATATTTTTGTTTTGTTTTTGCGCGCAAAAAGTATTCTTGTCACTTCATAAAATTAATGTTGAACCACTGCAATCACGTCGACTGTTTTAACAATGTCTTTAGTACCTTTCTGGACCTTGAAAGTGGTGATTAAAGGTGGTAAAGAGGATGTTTTGTTTTATACATTTTTGCAATATTACTTGAAACTGTCTTTACTAACTGATAAAAGACTATTTATTAGGTGCACTGAAAGGAATAATATTAATATACATCATCTGTGCACGAGGTAGGGCCTTAAAAACATCAGCCAATCGTTTACGCGATCATTGCGTAAACGATTGGCCCTCTGGCTTGTCAATCACTGCCATTGTGAGAGACGTGCGCGGATTGGCCCTCTGGCTTGTCAATCACTGCCATGACGTTCCTTGTGAGAGACGCGCGGCTGCGCGCTCTAGTAACTTTCCACACTACATGCGCCGCATGCAATGTTTTTGTCAGGAGACAGGAGTAACAACTGCAGATTATGAGGTGAGTCCGACATAATGAATCCACTAAGTGTGTGCGCGGCTAAACGCTTGTAAGGCCGATTATGAATGTAAATTGATACTTATGACTGATCGCGCTCAAACACGTCCAGTCAGAGCCAGTTGCTTTCAGTCTGCGATTACAGTCGGTGTTCAAATTCCATGTGAAAGTATATAAATCTGCTTCAGGAGCAGGAAACTATCGCTGTATGTTCAGCACAGTCAGAATGTTTTAGCTAGTCATAAAATGTGTATCATTTCAAACGCTCATTTCAAAAACTCAGTCGATGAAAACATCCTCTGTACCACCTTTAAATTGATTATATCATACTTGGAATTGGATTTCATCAAAAATATCTTAATGTGTGTTCCGAGATGAACAAAGGTCGGATGGGTTTGGAACGACATGAGGGTGAGTAATTAATGACTGAATTTTCATTTTTGGGTGAACTAACCCTTAAAAAGTTATATTAAAGCTCAAAGCTGTAAGCTTTAATGTGATAAAAAAAAAAACATAGAACTGAAATACTTTTGGATTTATGTTTTAGATGAAACACTTAAAATGAAACGGAGGTTATTTCCAATAGAAAAGACTGTGACACATAAAGACGGAAGAAAATGGCTCGTAAATTTACATTTAATCGTCAAGCTTGAGTATTTCACCAAAACAAGTGGGCTTTTTTGAAGGGGCCAAATTCAGAGGGTTCTCACCCGAGGCATTATATCTGTTCCCTCCCATCACCCTCATGCTCTATTCTCCATCCCTAACACTCATTCTTCTATACAAACTCGAAAGTTTGAATATGTGAGGACTGTTAACATGCAGAGAGGAGCAGCATTAGTATTCAGCTCAGACAGCATCAGCCAGACTCCGCGGTAATGAGTTCCGAACGAGTAAATCCTCTTTCACACAGCTGGTCTCCATGTTAGCACAACTCATAATAAAAGTTATTTATGTTAACAAAAACACTTCGTCTGATCCGAACGGAGATTCTGAGTGGAAGATGCAAGAAATGTGACAAAGTAAAAACTGCTGCCTGTTTCTAATTTTGCTGTTGCCATGGTGATGCCAGTTGCTTAAGATACAATGTGGGATCAGATGGTTAAAGTTAAGGAGAGACACAGGACGGTTTAGGGCAAAGTCTCCAACGAACAGGAATTCCTGCAGAGAGTTTTGAAGTGAATGCCAAAAACTCATTGAGAATTAAACATGAACTGACTGAACTGAAGAGGATCGCAGCACACTGGCCTGGCTGCAAATGAGTAAAAGGATGAGCCTTCTCTCCCTGCCTAAACTATAGTTTGCTGGTCATAGATTTAGGCTGGTTTCCCAGCTGAAATGTGCTCAAAACCCCTCTAAAACCAGCCACAGACCAGCCTATCTATTAGGACAAGGGTTATTTTTTAACTAAAAATAAAACATCAAAATTAAATATAAAAAATAAATTTTATTAATGAAATAAAATAAACATTAACTGAAATAATATATAGCCTATATAAAAAAGTACACTTATTTTATTTCAGTTAGTTGCCAAGGCAAAGTTTCTCATTTTGGTTTAGTTTAAGTTGAAGTAAGCCTACTAAAATAACTAATATTAAATACAACTAAAAACTAAAAATTAATTAAAAACGATATAAAAAATAAATATAAAAAAATGACAAAAACACAAAGATTACTAAAACTTTGAAATGAAAATGAAAACAGAAAATATAAAATGAAATGAACACTGTATGAGGCCAATCAGATAAAAACAAAAATAAAATAAATAAAATGTATTATTTTATTAGCGTTTATTTTTTCTAAAAATATATTGTGAAATATATTGTGTAAAAAATAAAATATATATTAAAAATAAATTATTAGTGAAAATAAATAAATATGCAACATATGGTGACTGACATGACACTTGTGATGTAACGTATCTTTTTTTTTTCTAATACAGTTTAATTTCATTTGCAATAACATTTACTCAGGAATAAAACTACAGATTGAAGTATAAAAAAAAATGTTTTCAATGTAGTCTGTTTCCTTCTATTTTCACAAATTTGACGCCACCGTGTGGCAACAATGAGAAGCGCAGTGTCAGATTGACCTCAACGGTTCAAATTCCACCTAGTTCACCCAAAAATAAAAATTGTCATCTTTTACTCACCCTCAAGTTGTTCCAAATCTGTATGACTTTCTTTCTTCTGCTGAACACAAAAGAAGATATTTTGAAGCATGTTGGAAACCAAACAGTTGACAGTAGCCATTGACTTCTATACTGTATGGAAGTCAATGGGTAGCCTACGTCAACGGTTCGGTTACCAAATATGCTTCAAAATCTCTTCTTTTATATCCGTTTTTCCCGGGACAGTCCCGCATTTCAGCTTTATTTTTAATTTCCCGACTTAGCCTATATCGAGAAAAGAAAAAAAAAAACCGTTTTGTCCCGTATTTCTTCTTGCGTAATTGTAGTTATTCTCGTCATAGTATATTTTGGAGAACAAAATTACCATCCAATCACAATTAGTTCTCGACATCGTTAACTTCCATTAGTTAAGGCGGGATTTGCAGCGCTGAGGAGATCACAGACGCTAAGATGTCAAAGAAGACGTTGTGTACATTTAACGAGTATCTTCAAAAAGTTTATCAAGTTATTATGCGCAGTTGAAGCTACCGCTCTTTCAGACAGCACGCGATCCCGAAATCAGTTCTCTTTGCGCCTGAATGGTCAAATACAGACACAGTTCACAAAACGCCCACCATCTCGAGGATTATTTCATGTAAATACAATCGGTTATGGCTTAAGAGAACGTAAACAGCTCGGTGAAAATCGGAAACATTACAGTATATTAGACCCAAGCGTTCGGTCTTAAAGTGACAGTAGCCTAAAATACCTGTCTGTATCATGTTAATCAAACAACAAAAGATGTTTAATAAATGTATATGTAAAAACTGTAGGCTACCTGAAAGTAGTTTATTTAATTTGTATCTCTATTGTCCTATTGTATGCAATTTGCTTAGGTTATGTTTTCTTTTTTATATAACAAAAATAAAAAATATGATATTAGGGGTGTAACGGTACACATATTCGTCGGTATGGTACATGTGTACCGACGAATAGAGTTGTATTACCACTTTTAACCACAATTAACCACCAAAAATCGCAATAACCTCTGTGATTTGTTACGTTCGATAAGAAACAAAGTCTCATCTCTCAAATTCTGTCCATTTTATCACTAAATTCAAACAGTAAATGGCGTTTTGTCGCTGACAGATCACTATACAAGTGCCTCAAAGCAGTAGCCCCTCTTCCTTTTTAATACTAGTTACTGAATAAACTTTAATGAACATCTGAAGGTATGTTGAAAGATACAGTACAACTTACTGAAACGTATCTCGTGTAATCGCTCAATCAGTGTTTCAACTGTGGAAAGACATCAATGAAAGCTTGTAAACAATTTCACATAGTATTCACCTCAGAAATGCCATTCAGTGTCCACAGCTTGTTAGTTCGCTAGGGAAATTAACTCTTTCGCTACATACAGCGGCGTGTCCATCCTATTCCACCATGACAAATATGGTCACCCTATGTTCAACAGAACAAAGAGACTCACAGGTTTGAAACAACATGAGGGTGAGTAAATGATGACAGAATTGCAATTTTTGGGTGAACTATACCTTTAAATGTTCTCCTCTCTTCCCCTTAGTCTATTACCGTTATCTACCAGAAACTGTAAAAAGACATCTAAGGAGAGAATATAACAGTAATTAGCTAGTAATTAGTTAGTGTTAAACGCTTTTCCCCAAAATATTGATGTCAAAAGTACATCAGCCTGCCATGAGGTCACGTCAATTAGCTCTAATTAATAGAAAATGTAAAAGCTGATTGTCAGATCTCGGCACACATAAAAGCATTACACCGTCATTAAACAGGTTTCATTTCGTTTTTATTATGACAAATGTACAAGATAGTAAATCATATGAAAGAAATTACAATACAGTTAACAAAAACATCCAAAAGAAGAACAGACGAACACAAAGAACATTTCTAAAAGCTAAAACCAGACGGCATCTGTCCATCTGCTGTCAAACTACATCAGCCAAATATCTTCAAACACTGGTGTTGGCATCCCTCATTACATAATATCAGATTTTTTTTTTATTTTTATGTGAAATACAAATATATACTGTGTCATTATAGGCTGGGCCTCAATTTTAAATCGATGTCTGTACCTTTGATTTTTAAATTACACAAGAAATGAACACTGGCCCAATACTGTAAATAGACCAGCTCGGGGGGGAAAATGCACTGTGGTCTAGTACCTAATGACGCTCTTCATCTCAGCATGTCTAAAACTATATTTGTAAAAAAACCAGGGAAGTTTTATTCTTAAAATCTGATGCCCTAATGCTGCAAGAGCAAATAAATCAGACTAGAAGATATGTGCATGCCAAGCATAAACATTAATGTACAAGACATTTTTACACCGCTTTTGTCTATCAATGCTGACATCAAAACAATTAAACTGTCTGTTGGGCTTTATATTGAATGCTTTTCCCTCTGAGAACAGATCTTTCTTGTAAATGTTTTAGCAATCAGTGGAAATGGGACAGCGAGACTGAAAACCCTCAAAGAAAGACAAAAAAAAAAAAAATGCACTGATGAAAATGAGACAGACGCACCCACTTTGGAGTGGTACAAATGTACCTACAAAACAAATTATAAACAGCTGCAATCATAAAAGGACTGCTATGTATACTTTAAATGATTTAAAAATGCTTCTAATATTTTACAGCAAAAACTACAGATATACACACCAGGATAATGCAAGACTATACCATGTTTCTCAGACGTGTTCATACATCTCAGAGGGGCGTCTCGCATCACGCTGCTCTCGGAAGGGTCGGAAATCATTTTAATGTCACCGGTGACGTGAATTTCGGTCTTTTAAAAATAGACGAAACAAAGAGATGATGAATCTCTTCCTGTATGTCTTGTAAGAAAAATGTATTGCTTTGTAATTGATGACAAACAAAAAACATTAATGTCATACATCACTAGAATGTTACAAAAAGGAAAACATTACAATGATTATACTCGTATATTTAGATAAAGAAAATTAATATTGTGCACCGAAACACAGACATAAGCAGGGCACGGTGGAACATCTGCTCTAAAATGAGATGAACAGCACTAAACTTTAAGGAATCACTCAGAGAAACACATCGGTGTGGGTTAGAGTACTCAGCGTTTTATCATCCTCGAGTGGAAGATTTGGCATTTGACGCATTGAAAAGCTGCCAGAGTAAATAGTGTTCGACTTCCAATTAAAACATGGTGCTAAAACAGACCAAAGCAACAGGATTCAATACATTTTTAGTATGTTGGCATAAGAAAATGAGCAATTTTTCACTAATAGACATTTCTTAGAAACTTCCAGGAATCTTTTGCTCTAATGGTGCGAGCAGCTCTACAACCAAGCGATAATTTCAGGTACAAATTACAATTTCTGTAATAAATAGTATAACAAAACAAAGCTTATAATGACATCACTTAATAAAAACATTTCCCCACCAAATGACACTATGAAACCAATCGGTAGAAATTCAACTTCCACTCCAATTAAGATTATAAAAGATGAACGTTTAAAAATGGCCTCTGAGTGGAACCGAATGCGTGTGGAATTTCACTGAAATGCGGTTTGTCTCTGGCCCCTCCCCGTTTGTATTGACTCCACCTACTTCCGGTTCTTTCTGAAATGTGCAACTGACAGCAGTGAAGATCAAAACGCACGTAAACTCGACAAATGTCTCTACGTCAGACGTGTGAGCGTGAGCATGGCTGTGTGATTAGTGTAAAAAGAGGTTTTAGAGGTTGTTTCCAGAGAGGGTTTGAGAGCGTTCACTCTTATAGAACAAAAAAACAATACTTTAGAATGAATATCTCGGGGAGTCTCTCGGAAGGATTGCGTTGTCCTTCCCTTGATACTTCTGCTCAGTAAAATATTTACAGCTATTATTGTGCCACCGAAGCCGAGTTGTCCCTGATCTGTTCTGCTGGCACATTTAACAGGGACTGTTGACATAATCCGTGCTGACGGTGCTGAAAACAGGATGAGGGTCGGGAAAAAAAAAAGAGAAAAATGTAACAAAAAAAAAAGAAAAAGAATACAGAGTTATAACTGTTCACTGTTGCAGACATAGTCTACGAGGTCTGTGACGCCCAAAAGGTCATCTTCATCTTCGTCCTGTGCGGGAATCTCCAGGCCATTCGGCGCTATGGTTACAGCCGAAGGGGCGCTGCCATTTTTAGGCGTCACTCCCACCCCGGGTCGTGGCATGAGGCCCTCTAAACCCTTCATTGGGCTTTGTCCATTAGTGGGAGGAAGCTCGACCAAGTTGTAGTCTAGTGGACTGGGCCCTTTGCCAACGGTCTCCTCTGTCTCTTTCTCCAGCGGGCTCTTCTTCACCTCCTCCTCTTCTTCTTCACCTTCGCTGTCGTCAGAGTCGATGCGGTTCACACGCTTCCGGACGGGCCGTTCCTCTTCCTCGGATTCGTCTGAATCGTCGCCGTCTTCGTCGTCATCCTCCGACTCCCTCCGCCGTTTAAGGGACAGGCGTCTGCGCCGTTTCCTGGATTCTTCCTCGGACGAGTCCGCCCTTTTCTTCTTGGGCTTCCTGTCTTCTTCATCAGATTCAGCTGACTGGAAACTAACTGGAGGAGCAAGTTAACACACGGAGGAGACAGTTAATTCATGACAACAGTACGCATCAAATCATTCTGAAGTCAATTTCACATTTAAAACAGCATTTTTGGTTATAGTTTGATATATATTTTGTATATTATTTTATATTTTTATATGTAGTAAACATATAATACTATATGTATATAAGAACATATAATACTATATTTAATAAAGTTTGCGGTTGGTAAGATTTTTTTGTTTTTAAAAAGTCTCTTGCTGACCAAGGCTGGCTTAATTTGATCAAAAATACAGTAAAAGCAGTAATATTGTGAAGTATTTTAAAATATATTTTAAGTATTTTAATAATGTATTTTAATAAAATGTAATGCAAAGCTGAATTTTCAGAATCGTTACTGCAGTCTTCAGTGTAAATGAAATCATTCTAATATGCCGATTTGATGCATTGATTTTTTTTTATTATCAATGTTGAAAACAGTTAATATTTTTGTGGACACTGTGATACATTTAAGGATTCTTTGATGAACAGAAAGTTCAAAGGAAAAACATTTATTTTCTTTTATAACATTATAAATGTCTTTACATACACTTAAATAATTTAATGCATCCTTGTTAAATAAAAATAATTTCAAAAAATAAAAACTTTCTGATCCCAATATAAAAACTCATATATAATATTATATAAGGTTAGAGTGTCCTTACAATTATATATAGAGGTCAAAGTTATAATGATTCAGCCTTATGCTGTAAATATACATACTGAAGGTATAAATGGCACTGACCTTCACTGTCAGAGCTGGAAAGACGTCTGCGTTTCTTTTTGTCTCTGTTGGTGCTGGCCTGTGAGCCATCAGTATCTGAACTTTCACAGTAATTCACCTGTTGCTTACGGCTTCGATAGGACCGCCGATAGCGGATGTCCAGATCGCTGTCACTGAATTCACTAGAGCCTTCCGTCACTGCATGCAAACACCCACACACAATGGGAAGTCAAACAAACAGGGAAATATATCAGTGAACAGAGAGTAAACCACAAGTATGGTACAAATGATGGCTTAAAATTAAAATTGTCTACCTCAGTAGGTCTAGGTTTTTTCTAGCAATTAAATAAACATAAGAAATAAGCATTAAATAAAAAATAAGATTTTGGCAGAATACATAACAGAATACCTAAACACTTACTTAAACAACAACTCCTATGTTTGGCTCGTAGATATTAATAAACTTTCTTTATATAGATATTTTTCTTTATATATAGATATTGATAATTCATTTCTTATGTTTATTTAACCATTTTTCTTGAGCTTGACCATTGCAGTCAATCCTAAGAAAATAAATGCCTCACCCATCTCGTCCTCTTCCTCGTCTTCATCAGTTTCCAGCTCCTCTTCATCAGAGTATCCTCTGGGTCTGCGTCTCCTGCGTGGCGGCTGTCTTCTGTTTCGACACCGTGCTGCCCGTCTGTTTGAAGTTTTTATCTGCGGGCCTTCTGCATCACTCCCAAAGTCACTGTCATCCAAGGACGGGGCTTCTGCTTCACTCTCTGCTTCGTTATCAGAAGCCACAAACTCCTCCTCTTCTGAACTGCTGACCAATCAGAGCAGAGTGAGTGTCATTTCACCGCAGGATTCTGAGATACTTTTAAATTAAATGCCGTTTAACAGAACCTGTCACTAAGACGAAACTCGTCTTCGCTCTCTTCTTCGTCCACAGTGCTGTCGCTGTCCAGATCGTTGAGACGCCGCCTCTTTTTCTTCTGAGCTGCACTTGGTCTCCGCGGTCGGCCGTTCTCTTTCCCATCCTCCTGTAGGATTGTGGATATGTCCTTCCCTCTGTGGCCTGTGATGTTCGCCATGTCCTTCCCCCGGCCTGCTCCTGTGTAATGACACATTTGATCAAACTCACACGTTCAAGCTCAAATATCAACATGATAAAGGAAATGCTCCTCTACCTCCCCCCTCTGCCTCTTTGATGTCTTCCTCGATTGCCTCTTCGATCGCTTCATCAAACTCATCAAATCTGACAAAAATTGAAAAATGAATAAAGATCATGTAAAAACAGGATAAGATAATGAAAAGGTAAAAATCTTACATACATAAGATTATGTAAATCTAGATATACAGATACATACCTGTAGCTTATGTATTTCTTTGCCCTGGTTGATCTACGCCCCCAACTTTTGCTCTTCTTTGTCTCCTTCTCGTTCACCACCTCCTCTTCCTTTTCTTCTTCCACTTCCACCTTCAAAAAAAAAAATAAAAAATTAATACATCACCGTTCAAAAGTTTGGGGTCAGTAAGTTGTTTTTTTAAAAATAAATTAATACTTAAATTCAGCAAGGACACATTAAATTATTAAATTGATTAAAAGTGACAGTAAAGACATTTATAATTTTCCATATTATTTTTCCAGAATTAAAATGGTAATTAAGCTTAAAAGGAAAAAACAAACTTCTCATGTGATTAAAAATTTCCTCAAGTCTATTCTACAATTGTAAAAAAATAATAGTTTAGCTTCATGACAGCAGATTAGATTACTTTTCACACAATTAAGTGCTTTTTTTCCCATGCCACCTGATCTGGTGTAAAAGTCGGATCCAGTTTTGGGATCTAAAAGCATTATTTCATTCACTTGTCAATATGGTTCTTCTGGAGTATGAACATTTTTAATTTAATATCCATATTAAGTATTCAAATTTCACAAACACTGCAGGCCAGAGGTGTAAAGAGTACCTGAAAACCATACTTGAGTAAAAGTATAGATAACTTACAGCAAAAATGACTCCATTACAAGTTACAGGTCACAAATTCCAATACGACTAAAGTAAAAGTCATGCCCCCGGTTTCATAGGCAAGGCTTGAGCTAGTCCTAGACTAAAATGCATGTTTGAGCTGTTTTAACTGAAAGCAACTTGTACTGACTTAAAATATGTCAGTGCCATTGTTTTGTCTCAAGATGCACACCAGTCATAGTGTAATAGTAGTAGCCTAATCCTGGCCTAGTCTAACAGAACTTTATTAGTAGTATTTTACTCGTACTGAATGTAGGCTCAAAGATGCACTAATCCTCAACCCTAAGATACATGCAAGTGAAAAACAAGAAACAGCTGATTTGTGAGGAGAGCAATAACTTTCTAAAATCAAAATAAAACTGAGACACCTCAATATTGCAATAAATTAAGGTCGACACATCAGCCTCTTAAACATCTACAAACAAGTCTTAGTAAAGGTCAAGTGCTTAAAAAGGGCATAAGTAAACCAATATCCTTCAAAAAGGTCTCTTTAATATAACAAATAAATAAAATAATATTAAGTAAAATTAAATAGTCAAAGTCTACTTGCACTGGACGTGCTGGTTTCAGCCTCATCACCAGCTGCAGTCATGTCCTCATCTATGAAACACCTGCTATTACAATTACCTGCTAATCCACTCGCATTCACGTAAAGTAGCCTTGTTGACAAGTTTGAGTGAGTAAGGGCAAAACACACATAATATAGTACCTTCAATGCCCTGTAGATGCAGATATCGCTTCTTTTGTAGCAGAAATAAACTGCTGCAGAAAAAGTTAGGTGCCATGCAAAATGTAATGAGTAATTGTATTACTCATCAAATGTATTGGAGTAAAAAGTTCACATACTTATTCAAAAATGTAGTCGAGTAGAGAGTAAAAGTTGTTAATATCTTTGATACTCAGTAGGTATACAACTACAAAGTAGTTACTTAAACACATTACACTACTGTTGCAGGCACTTACGGAGGGTGTAATGATGTTCTCCACGCTGATGCCAACATATACCAGTCGCTCTTTCCTGTGAGGAGAAAACAAAAATGACAATGTTTCAGACCTGAAAATAATTCCTCATAAAGACTGAACAGCTGAACTACAGGTAGACATCATGCAGCAGCATAAATAGTGCACATTGTAAGCACAATGATAGTGTGGATTGGTGTTCGGTTATTTTAGACCGAAAAAAAAAAAATGCGTTGAGATTTTAAAAAATCACTACTTCATCGGAATGGTACGAATACGATACTTGATGACTTTTGTGGCAGTTGCTATGTGACCACAAAAAAAAAAAAAAAAAAAAAAGAATGTGCACTTGGTTCAGAAAAGCTAAAGTCACATTTGTGTTTTTTTTTTATATATATATATATATATATATATATATATATATATATATATATATATATATATATATATATATATATATATATAAAAAAAGGACAGCAAGGAATAGGAAATCTAAACCTTGACACAAAGTAGTCTTTGAGAATGTCTAAATATATATCCAAATCCACAACGAAATAAAAATAAGTATTTATGTCTAAACAACTTAATTTAGAAGCCGTTTTATAGAGCTATATATACGGAAGAGGATTAGGGCCAAGCAATAATAAAAAAATAAAACCATCTCAAGATTAAAGTTGTTAAATTTCGAGAAAAAAGTCTAAATAAAATGTTGAGAATAAATTCATTAAATTACGAGAATAAAGTCATTAAATTAGGAGAAAAAAGTCATTAAATTATGAGAACAAATTCGTAATTTAATGTTAATTTAATGACTTTATTCTAAACATTTCATCTCGACATTTTTCTCGAAATTAAACGACATTTTTCTCATAATTTAACGAATTTGTTCTCATAATTTAACAACTTTTTTCTTGAAATTTATCGAGTTTTTTCTCGTAATTTAACGAGTTTATTCTCAACATTTTATCTCGACTTTTTTCTTGAAATTTAACAAGTTTTTTCTCGAAATTTAACGAGTTTATTCTCAACATTTTATCTCGACTTTTTTCTTGAAATTTAACGAGTTTTTTCTCGTAATTTAACGAGTTTATTCTCAACATTTTATCTCGACTTTTTTCTTGAAATTTAACGAGTTTTTTCTCGTAATTTAACGAGTTTATTCTCAACATTTTATCTCGACTTTTTTCTTGAAATTTAACGAGTTTTTTCTCGTAATTTAACGAGTTTATTCTCAACATTTTATCTCGACTTTTTTCTTGAAATTTAACGAGTTTTTTCTCAAAATTTAACAACTTTAATCTCGAGATGGTTTTATTTTTTTATTATTGCTTGGCCCTAATCCTCTTCCATATATATGAGAATCTAGTGGCTAAAACACAGCGTTACACGAGTTTTTCTTTTTTTACTCCCACCAGATGGCACTGATCTGCCTTCAAAAATTTGATTTTAAAGGCATTGTCTCTATTTTAACATGAAATACTGCTTTAATTGAAAAGTAATTTAAAAAAAATAGAAAAAAATGTTTTGTATTATTTTCAATGGGAAAAAAATGATCATATTTATTGCATAAATATTAATTAGAACCACGAAATTCTCTCAAAATACAAAATAAAAAATATTATTGAACAAAAATATATAACATTAATTTTACTGAAAATATAAAAAGTTACATTTCAGGTGTTCGGTCACTTTTAACCGCAAACATCATAAGTGTGACCCCCAAATGAACAATATCAGAGGGTTAATTCAGGAACTTTTCTGCAACTGCTTCAAACAAATTAACTTGAGCTGGTCTAAATATCTCTTTATTCACCTTCTTTCTGCACGTTCTTTCTTTTTGAGGGCGGCATCCAAATTCAGCAACTGCTCTTCAAGCCTGTCGCAAAGTTGTTTCTACAAGAGAAATAAAGAACATCAGCATCTGAATAGCCAGGATTGTGTATTTCTGTAAAGAGACTCATAATATCTGAACTGACTCACATGCTGGCAGGGAGGACAGAACCATTCCCCATCTGGAATGATCATGAGCGGAGGCCGCAGACAGGCAGTGTGGTAGCCGCTGTCACAGGAATCACACAGGAGTATCTAGGGGAACATAGATGAGAGGTTAAATGCAGCACATTTGATTGTGAGTTGAAGATGAAGATGTTTTGCAGAACAATTTCGCACCAGCTCGGGATGATTGGGAAGGCCACAGTGTTTGCAGGGGTCATCATTGGGTTGATCATCTTCTGATGAAGAGGTAGAGGAGTCAGAGCTGTTCCGCTCTCGGTTTCGGTTTCTCCTTCTCTTTCTGGTCTTCTCCACCTTGTAGTCTTCATCGCTGTCATCCTCCTCCGTCTCCTCTTCCTCACTCTCGCTCTCCTCTTCCTCATCATCATCTTCAGAACATTTCTTTTTACGTCTCATTCGAGACCATGGTTGTCGTTTTCGACGTCTCCCCACCTGTCAAAAGATGAGTTACATTGTAAATGACTTACTATCGTTCAAAAGTTTGGGGTCAGTAAGATTTTTTTTGTAAAAAAAATGAACACTTTCATGCAACAAATACACTTTAAATTGAGCAAAAGTAACGGTAAAGACATTTATATTAAAAAAGATTTTTACTTCAAATAAATGCTGTTCTTTTGAACTTTGTGTTCATCAAAGAATGTATCACAAAAATAATAAGCAGCACAACTGTTTTCAGCATTGATAATACTAAATTTTTCTGGGACATCAAATCAGCATATTGAATGATTTCTGAAGGATCATGTGACACTGAAGACTGGAGTAAAAAAGGAATAGAAAACAGTTATTTTAAATTGTAATAATATTTCAGAATGTTACCTTTTTACTGTATTTTATCAATTAAATGCAGCCTTCTTTCAAAAAATATAAAAAAATCATACAGACCCCAAACTTTTGAACAGTAGTGTAACATATTTTCTAACACAACTTAATAAACATACATACATTTTTTTATTTGATTAGCCAATAATTAGTGTTGTAATGGCCAATAACCAATACATTTAAACTATTTTGCCTAAATAAATGAAACATAAAACACAACATTTTAATTAATTATATTAAATGCTACAAGAGAATTTAGTCATCACAACAATGTACAGTACAAAAACATGGATATTCATTTTGAGATTTGCTAAGGATATTTAACTGTTAAAAAATTATTTGTGCTTTGAAAGATTAACTTTAAGTGTTCGATAACAGCAAAGGAAATCAAAATGTAAAAATAGGTAAAATGACCTGCACAATTACAGTGAGCTCAACAAATATTGGTTAATGTGGTAAATATGATAAATAATGATGGTGAATTTCTCCTCATTTCATTTATTCAAAATATTCGCAAAAATCTAAGTTTTAATTTTTAGTTAATCTATACTAAATATAAATGTGGAAAAAAATTCAATAAATACGGTTTTCTCCAAAATATTTGTGCCAAAATTATTGGCACCCCTACAAATTCTAATGAGTAAAAATCAAACTGAAGTATATTCCCATTCACATGGTATTTCACCTTAGGAAGACTTAAGTGATAAGTCAAGACTTCCTGTTTTGCTGGGCACACAGAAAGTGGCACACAGGCCAAATTCCTATAGTCATCCATCACTATGGGAAAGACCTGGGAATACAGTAATGATGTCTGACAAAAGGTTTTTGAGCTGCACAAATCATAAAATGACTTTAATTGTTGGAATGCTCATTTATTATACTCATTCAATAATTAAGAAGTTTAAATCACTTGGAGATGGTAACAATCAACCTGGAAGAGGATGCGTGTCTCTATGCACTGACCAGGATGGTTTGAGTTGCCAAACAAACTGTAAGTTAAATTTGGAGAATTGCAGATGTTAGTTGGGTCTTGGGGTCAGAAAGTCTCCAAAAGTATGATCAGACATCGCTTATATAACCACAACTTTTTGGGACGGTTGCAATAAAAAAAAAGGTTTGGCGAACATCAATTAGTAATCTCACGCACCTACAGTTTGCCAGGCGTTACTGGAACTTTCAGTGGGACTGGGTTTAATGGTCAGATGAGACCAAAATAAAGCTTTTTGGAAAAACACTAGAGGTGGGTTTGGCATAGTCAGAAACATAGCCATGTAGAAAAGTACTTCAATCCCAATGTGAAGTATGGTGGTGGATCTTTAATCTTCCAAAGTCCCTGGACAACTTGTAAGAATACATCCGGTATCAAACTCCAAGTACCAGCAGATATTAAATCAACACTGTCAGGAAGCTTAGCCTGGGCCGTGGTTGGAACTTCCAGCATGCAATGATCCAAAGCACCTCTCAAAATAAACAACAGAATAGCTCACTGACCACAGAATTAAGGTTTTGCCATGGACATAGCAGTCCCCTGACCCAGACATAGCAAACCCCATTAACAACCTGTGGGATGAGCTGAAGAAAATAGTCCACAAGCATGGACCTCTAAATCTGTAGGATCTGGAGAGATTCTGTATGGAGGAATGGTCTCAAAACTCTCGCTATACATTCATCAACCTTATTATAGGAGAAGATCCAGAGCTGTTATCTTGGCAAAGTGAGGTTGCATAAAGTATTAAATGAAGGGATGCTAATATTTGTGGAATATATATACTTCAGGTAAAATAAGTTTTCTGATAACATCTTTCTTCTTTTTAAACTATTTTCAACTAATTTGACTTTAAAGGTTTTGTGAATATTCTGAATGAAAGACTAAGAGAAAGTGCAAAAACTAATTTTCACAGTCAGTTTTGCTCATATTTACCAAAGGTGCCAATATTTGTGGAGACCACTAAATTAAATAATAAACATATATATTTTTAAAGTACCTTTGGTTTCGTTTGGCCATCTGGCTCAGCTTTCTTCGGTTTCCTCTGAACAGATTCCTCATCCTCTTTTTCTTCATTGTCATCCTTTTCTTTCTCATCCTTTTCTTTCTCCGACACTGGAGTCGCCTGCTTCCGTTCCGCCCTCCTATCCTGGATCTCGACAGCTTTAGCAGTGGGCCTGCAGATTCTCGGAGACCTCCGCAAGCATCTGCCCTCAGTCGTCTCAGACTCTGAATCTCCCTTGGCCTCTTCTTTCTGGAGTTCGGCCTTCCGTCTGTGAGCTGGGATTTTAATCTTCAGACGAATTCCTTCCTGTTGCAAGTCAGTCTTTTCTTCTTGTTCTTCTCCTGTTTTATCCTCATCCTGACTCTCCTGAGATTTCTTTGAAGGCCGTCCTGGTCTTTTACTGCTTTTCAGAGCTGCGTTGCTCTTTTCTTGAACATCACCTGAAGCCTCACGTTGTTCAGAAGTTGCTTCTTGCTCAGATTGTTTGCTTGAGGTGCTGCTTTGATCCACAGGAACATCAGTTTTCTTCTTACTTGCTCTTGTAGTCTCACATACCTCCTTAACAGCCGATTGTACTTCATCAGATTTAGTGATCTCTGAATCAACTTCCATTTGCTTCTCTTTGTTCCCTTCCTCTGAATCTGGTTCCTTTTCATGTTCTCTTTCAGAAGGAGGTTTCTCAGAACTGTTGGGTTCATTGGGTTGTTCTGAAGCTTTAACTTCTTTAACCAATTTTTTCGCTGCAGATTCTTCAGAGCTGTTTGCAGGTTCAACCTTTGCATCTTTTTCTTTTGTCGTTTCTGAATTTTTATCCGATTCAGCTGTGTCACATTTTTCCTCACCATCTACTTTCTCTGTGGTTTTTGGCGTACTTGGCTTCTTCATTGAATCAGAAACAGATGATTTTTCAGGATCCCTTGATGCCGACTTGGAGGCAGACCGCTCTTTTGCTTTGTCTTGAGGGCCACCTGTATTTTCAGAAGGTTTAGAGGCAATGGACTGGCTTTCACCCTTGGTTGAGAGTTTGTCTGCTTCAGACATATACTGTTTTTCAGTTTTTGAGACAGGGGCAGCTGACTTTTTTTCTGTGGTGGTGTCTGCAGAGCTGTGATGAGTTTTCATTTCTTCAGTGTTCTGTGGCTTTTCTGTGCCAGAATGTGGTTTGATTACTTCATGGGAAGAGGACTCCTCCATTTTAGATGACTGGAATGGTTCAGTTTCCATCGCCATGGAAGCAGTTGGATCTTGTCTTTCCAGGGCTTTATTGGAGTTGTCCGAGTCTTTGGGAGATTTTTGACTTTCTTCTGTGAGAACTTTCTGTGACTCTTCTTCTTTTTTTGATTCTTCATTTGGAAGATTCTTTATTGTCTCTTTTTTTGATGACCCTTCTTTTGAGAGAGCTTTCATTGACTGTTCTTTCGGCTGATCTTTTGGGAGATTTTCCATTGACACTTCTCTAGTGAGATCTTTTAATGATTCTTTATTTGGGAGATCTTTTATGGTTTGTTGTTTTGACAGACCTTTCGTTGCTTCTTTTAATTGATCTTTCTTTGCTTCTTCTTTTGAGAGATCCTTCGTTGCTTCCTTTTTTGAGAGATCTTGTATTGATTCTTCTTTTGAGAGATCTTTTGTTGACTCTTCAGGCAGTGTTGATGTATTTGCTTCTGTAGTTTCCATATTTTCACAAGTGGGAGATTTTTTATTTTGGGTTATATTTTCAGAACCAGGTGTCTTTTTTGACTGCTCACTTATTGTTGAGAGTTTTTCTTCCCCAGAGATCTTTTTGTGAGTTTGAGGAGCTTCAGATTTTGCTTTATTCTCATCTGCAGTGGCTGCAAGGGATTTCCCAGGCTTCTCCACTTCCATCTGCTCTTCAGCACACAATCTGGTTTCATTGGTGTCCATCTTATCCTCTGTCTGGTCATCCTTTGTCTCCTTTTTTCTCTCATTGGATTCATCTAAGACACGTGGGAGATTTTCGGAATCATTCTCCGCTGTTTCTTTTTGAAAACTCTCTGAACCTTTTTGCGTTTCACTCTCAGATGGTTTAAGAGGGACGTGGCCATTGATCTTTTCAGCATTCAATCTGTTGTCATCGAAACATGTCCGTGATTCTTTCACCGGAGCGACAGATGCATTTCGTACTCCTGCACTGTTGCCATCAAAGTCTTCGGTTAGTTTCATCTCTCGCTTTTTCAGAGGGATTTTAGCTTGATGGTCATTTTTCAAAGTTCTCTGAGTCTCTTCTAAGGTTTTTCTTTTCATGTCCTCCATCTGTTCTGCAGTCTGTGAAGGTGTTGACAAGTCCTTGACTTTCTCCTCCTCATCCTGTGGCTCTTCTTTGATAGATCCAGCAATAACGCCAGTGCAATTTGACGTCTCCGAATGTTTCTGTAACTCTTCCTTCACCTTCAAGCCCTTTTCCGACAAAGCATCTGTGGCCTCTGGATCTTCTTGCTTTGTATTTTCTTGCTCCAAGATGTTTTCCTTACTTTCAGATGTGGATAAATCGTCTTGCGACTTCTCATCTCTGACCTCCACTAGAAGCCAAGACACACAGAAAAACAGTAAAAACACTCAGAACTAATAAAATCTGATTTCAGTCAATACTAGGGCTGTGCCGCTCAACTTGACAACCGCTCCACAGTAGCACCAGCAGTGGTATGCCAAAACAAAAAGTTTTGTTTAAAAAAGAAATAATAGGTTTCTTCCTTTTCTTCACTTTAAATTACAGTATTTGCATTCTTTACGGTGGTAAAGAAAAAAAAAACTGTCAGATAACATTTGATGGTCAAGTAAAAAGGTACACACAAAAGGTTCTCACACGCCGGTGATTTAGTTTAGCTTTCTCTGGCAGTGCAACATCAAATACAGCCTAAATGTCTTGCACCTGTGGAAGATAAAATTTGCTCTTAAGACCTTTTACAACAAGTGTCAGTTGCTTTGGAACAGACATGAAGATAATTAGACAAGATGATCTCTGTCCTGATCGTGTCCCACATTCTTCTGAATGCGCAGAGCGGAATAGTATATGACAATGAATTTATCTTTGTGGGAATAAAATGAATGGTTTTAAACTTAAAATGTAACTTTCTTATATTATTTATGTTACCATTATTTACTGATGTTTATTTCAATATTTTACTGGCTGTAGTGTGTTGTTTCACTGACAGAAGTGCTAAAATAAACACACACGTTTTTAACAAAATTGACTTTTTTATTTTTCAAAATGTATTTAATTTATTACCACAGCAAAAAACTGCCACGGCCCTAGTCAATACTCAATATTACTTATTACATACCTTCAGCTCCCTCTTTCTTCTTTTTCTCCTCATCGTCTGGGTTCGGACTGTTACTAGACGAGCCCTCCTCCTGATCCTTCTTTACTAGGAGTGCTGGATCAATCTGAGTCTTCAACAGACCAAGGATCTGAGCCAGGTCGTTTCTGTTTCTGCAATGGAAAATAAAATCATGCAAGTGAATTTCCCAGCAATGTTTTTCTCACAAATTAACAGCCATCCAGTACAAGAAGGAAAAAAACTATGTTATGCATGTTATGAAGAAGTGGATTTAATTTTACTGGAAACTGATAGTAAAATGCCTACCTTACTATACACTTCCAGGATGACCCATCCAGATCATCCTGTTCTTCCACATAGACCCTCACATTATGGTCTTGATCTAGCTGGAACCAGTACATGAGGCCATCTTTGTCTTTGCCGATGGGCTGAAGACGCATTTTATCTGGGTCCTCTTCATTGATAGCAGTCTTAAACTTGACATTGTCATCAAACTGGCTTTCACACAAGTACTGTTTCAAAAACATAGCATTGTTGGAAATATGTTACAAACGCAACAAAAATTCTCATGAATAGATGTGAATCCCAATGCAGCTTAATCCAGTGGTTAGATATTAAAGGTGCCATCGAATGAAAAATTGAATTTACCTTGGCATAGTTGAATAACAAGAGTTCAGTACATGGAAATGACATACAGTGAGTCTCAAACACCATTGTTTCCTCCTTCTTATGTAAATCTCATTTGTTTAAAAGACCTCCGAAAAACAGGCGAATCTCAACATAACACCGTCTGTTACGTAACAGTTGGGATCATTGATATGTACGCCCCCAATATCTGCATATGCCAGCTCATGTTCAAGGCATTACACAAGGGCAAAACGTCTGGATGTGCACAGCTGAATCATCAGACTCGGTAAGCAAGCAAGAACAATAGCGAAAAATGGCAGATGGAGCAATAATAACTGACATGATCCATGATATCATGATATTTTTAGTGATATTTTTAAATTGTCTTTCTAAATGTTTCGTTAGCATGTTGCTAATGTACTGTTAAATGTGGTTAAAGTTACCATCGTTTCTTACTGTATTCACGGAGACAAGAGAGCCGTCGCTATTTTCATTATTAAACACTTTACTAAAACACTTTACTTTAATTATTAAACTCTGTATAATTCATAAACACAACTTCATTCTTTATAAATCTCTCCAACAGTGTGTAATGTTAACTTTAGCCCGTTAGCCTTGAAGCATAGCCTCAAACTCATTCAGAATCAAATGTAAACATCCAAATAAATACTATACTCACAGGAATCGATGCATGCATGCAGCATGAATGACAAACACTTTGTAAAGATCCATTTTGAGGGTTATATTAGCTGTGTGAATTTTGTTTATGCTGGTTAAGGCAGTTGAGAGCTCAGGGGCAGGGAGCACGAGATTTAAAGGGGCCGCGTGCTGAATCGGTGCATATATAATTATGGCTCAAAATAGGCAGTTAAAAAATGTATTTAAAAAAATCTATGGGGTATTTTGAGCTGAAACTTCACAGACACGTTCAGGGGACACCTTAGACTTATATTACATCTTGTTAAAACTGGTTCTAGGGCACCTTTAACAGATTTTCCCATCTTACCTTCAGTATTCCTGTCTTACACTCCACTGTCATCTCTCGATAACCCTTCTTTTCCAGCTCCCATGCCCATGTGGAGTTAAACTCCTGACAGATCTACAGCAACAGCCCAGAGTAATAAAGCCATCAAAAATTAAACACTGATGAGACCAATATTGACTTAACACTAGCTGTGAGCACAAAAAGCCATTGACATTCACATATTCATTATCACTGAAATAATCCATAATTCACAGCTGTTTGAATTTGATTGTTAAAAGCAAAAAGTGGCATATGTCATTCAATGCATAAGTTTTCATTGTTAACACTGATTGACTTACCTTAATGAGATTCTTCTCCCATCTGTCTGCAGACACAGACTTGCCAATTTTCCTCAGCAACTTCACATGAAGGTCCACGAGGAGTTTGGGTACTGGGGAAATAAAGTGTCTCAATATTAAAGCTAAATGCACAGCACATTTATAAAGTACACATCCATGTTTGACGCATGCATGTTTCTGTAGGTTTTAGGAAGGTGGTTCTCAAACCACTGAGGAAAAAAAAAAACTAAACTATAAATTACACTACAAAATGACAAAGAGTACTAACATTGATTTAGCTGACTGATTAATCAATTAAGGCAGCATTAAATTATTGTTATAATATAGTTGTATTTCTATTCATTCAGTAATAACTGACAGTAACAGCAGTTTATGTAAGTGCTTGGTCCAACTTCTTCATTAGCAAAAATGATCAGTCTGTACATTATGACTTGTACTTACTTATTGTATTGTACACTGTATTATTCACGTATGCACATTAAATTGGCACTTTATAGCAACTGCACAGTGTTACACACACACACAGTAATAATTTAATATTGCTATTGTTCTTGTACCTGCCAAAGGTCCCACAAGCTTCAATGAATCAATGTATTAATTTAAATATGTTTATGAGTGAAAGAATATGTCTGTCTCTACTGTAAATGTACCATAGCAGTGATAGTTTCTGCCAAAATACCATAACAACTACATTTGTTACCATAATAAAAACTAGTAATTTAAATGTCACCCAAAAGTGATTTTTAAATAACTCAAACATAGTCATACAGGTTTGAACAACACGAGGGTGAATAAATGATAACAATTTATTTTCTGAGTTTAATATTCCTTTAATATTACTCAAAGCTATTATATATTAAATATCCTGGGGGTTTTACACTGTTTTGCCAAAAAAACAAAAATAATTTATTACAGTTTTAGTATAGTAACAATAACCACAACTATTGTATTTTTTTGGGGAGAAACTATGATTGTACATATGTGTAAGAGAATGTATAAAAATTGTCTACACAATTCATGCGTCACTTCAGTTTATACATACCTAACACATTTATAATGCAGCAAATCCATCACAGATACAAATAAAATGGCTTATTGTGAACTTTCAGTAAAGTTTGAAAATCAAAATAATCCCATATTGTCATTTCTCCCTCCCAGCAGCTGGAGCAGGAAGTTTACACATTCTGCGCATGCGCGCTGTTCACATCGCACCAATTCATGCCAAATTATTATTTAACTATGAATAAACATGAATATTTCATTTCACTCAACATGTGCGTCGTTATATGCAAATACAGGTGATTTTCCCAATGCAAAAGGTCGCATATGAACGCAAATAAAGCAGCAATGTGTTTCTGTGTGCTGTGATGAGCAAATAAAGCGGAATAAAACATTCCGTCCCTCAAAACGCCGAGATCAACGATAGAAACGGCGCGTTTGAGACGCAAACAGCGACAAAAACACCGACACTCGCTGCTGGATTACCGAGCAGCCCGTTTAAACGCATGTAAAGCGACCGAGGAGCAACAATGGAGGAGCGGCTCACCCGCGCTGCTCTCCTGCAGACTGCGCTCCAGCATCGGGAAAGACACCTCCGGAAGGTCCAGCAGAGCTCCATACCGCTCCAGAAACGAGCAGATCACGGCGAAGCTCGGGCATAATCCCGTGGAAGAACCGTCCGCTGCCTCCGAGGCAGACATTATTCCGAACCGAGCCGCTGGAGGACCACAACCTCCCCACAATGCACCGCGATTATGGCAGACACATGGCCCAGAAGCCCTTGCGCCAGAGACACTGAACTGATGTAAACAAACCAGCAGCAGCAGCAGAGAGACAGAAAGCGGGAGAAATAGTGAGGAAAATAAACAAAGGCCCATAAACCAAAACTTCAAATGGCACACAATTCCAGATAAGAAGCAAAACAACAAAAGAAAAGTCAATCTGTGTCACTTTCTATTTGAGAGAGAGAGAGAAGAATTGGAAGACAACAGTGAACGTAAAAGAAAGAGTGAGAGAAATCCAGACACAGTTACTAAGAAACAAAAATAGCATAAGTCAATTTTTATCTTTAAAAAAATTGTTGAGTGAGCAAGTTCACTAACAAAATGAACTTGTGTGTATGACCATATCTTATGCATTCACAGGACAGGTGAGTTAATGAAGCGTTAACAATATCATAGGTTACCAGCAGAAGGCGCTGTCAGTTAACTATATGCATTAATTCCCAGGTGAAAAAAAGTACACTCCTATAATGTACTTAAAGTGCTCTATTTTCGCGCACTAATTAAGTTGGCTTGAAAAAGCCAACATATTGTTATGCTATTTTCTTCAGAGACAAACATTTCTGACTGCTACTCCTCCTAGAGCTTTAACTCTACAAACTTCAAACTCAGGTCAGACCTTCAGACTGTTCTGACTCAGTGTGCTATATCTCTTCTAACTGATCCGACTTACGGTTTTCCTAAAATGACTATTAAAGCTCAGAAAAATCCCATTGACTTTCATTGACGGAATGTTCAAATGAGCCAAGACTTTCAAATTACAACTGTCAAAATTCAAATTTAAACTACGGAAGCCCATTAGACTCAAAAACTCAATTAGACTCAAGTGCCATTCTATGTACTATTTCTAATCCATTGAAACTCATTAAACTCTATCTATCTATCATCTATCTGTCTGTCTATCTATCGATCGATCTATCTATCGATCGATCTATCTATCAAACTAAATCTATCTATCTGTCTATCTATCATATATAGAATACCCTAGCAACCGTATAGCAACACCCTAAAAACCACCCTGAGTACCCTAGCAACCATATAGCAACACCTAGCAACCACCCGAGTACCCTAGCAACCACATAGCAACAGCTTAGCAACCATCCTAAGTACCTTAGCAACCGCATTGTAAAATCCTAGAAACCACCTTGAGTACCCTGACTCTATCTATCTATCTATCTATCTATCTATCTACTAAACTAAAACTTAAACTTTCAAACTGAAAACTTTTAAAACTTCTTCAAACTTTCTGGACCGGCTTTTTCAAGCCAACTTAAAGTTTGTCTTGACAAACTTTTTAATCTAGTTTTGTACTTAATATACTCCAAATTCTTTTTTAGTACTTCTTAAGGTCATTTGAAGAACATCTAAGTGAACTCAACTGTGCTATTTTGAGACACCATGAAATATGAACTAAAATGTGCTTATAATATACTATCTCTGTATTTAAAAAATATATTTAGCTACCACTTGTAGTACACTATGGGTTCAAATGTACTATAAGTAGCATCTAAATACATTTTTTAAATACAGAGATAGTATGTTAAAAGCACATTTTAGTTCATATTTCATGGTGTCTCAAAATAGCATAGTTGAGTTCACTTAGATGTTCTTAATCTTAAGAAGTACTAAAAAATAATTTTTAGTATATTAAGTACAAAAGAATTTTTAGTATATTAAGTACAAAATTAGTGCGTGAAAATAGAGCACTTTAAGTACATTATAGAAATGTACTTTTTTCACCTGAAATGTACTTTTTTCACTTTCACACACACACACACACACACACACACACACACACACACACACAGGTTTGTTTTTGTGAATTGTGGAAACATTGCATAGGTGTAATGGTTTTTATACAAACCGTATTTTCTATCGCCCTACACCAAACCTACCCCTAAACCGACCCATCACAGGAAATTGCGCATTTTTACTTTCTCAAAAAAAAAAAAAAAAAACTCATTCTGTATGATTTATAAGCCTTTTGAAAAATGGGGACAATGGGGAAATTCCTCATAAGTTACCTTCTCCTTGTAATACCTATGTCATACCCATGTCATTATACAAATTTGTGTCCTGATATGTCACAAAAACACGCGCACATACACACACACACACACGTAGCAGCAGAAGAAATTTGTGTAAATCTTTTATAAATCCATTGAATATATAATTGACACATTTTTAAAAAATGTATTTGTACGATTTACACTAAAATTCGTTCCGCTTTTGTTTAATAAAAAGGCCTAAATGTAAAACAAAAATCGTCACTTTATCTGTAAAAGACTAAAAATGCTACAGTAAAAATCTGTTACGTTCCCTTAGTATATATATATATATATATATATATCTATATGGGGAAATTGTAATTTTTACAGTACATTTTACAGTAAAATACTGTTAAATGTACTGTTTTTAGAAGTAAAAAAAAACATCTTAAAATTTACAGTAAAAAGCCATAAACTAACCCCAAATTCTCTGTGACAGCTCACATTTGATGGTTTTTAATTTTAATAACTTTTTTTAATCACTTATGTACATTAGGGTTTAATGTTACATCATATGTGTCACGTAATCCAGGGAGGAAGAAGATAGATGAAGTAGTTTGAAAATAGAAGTGTTGTTTTTTAAACAAATTAACTAGTAATCCGATAAGAGGAAACAAACAAAACAGCGTGCCATTCACAAACAATACCGGACAATGAAGGACTAAAATACACAAGATGCAAATGCATACAGATGTGCTTTAATTAGTAATATAATGAATATCCATGATAACTAATGGAAAGCAGGAACATAGGAACAAAGAGAAACAAACCAAAAGTCCATGAAATTGAAAGTAAAACACACTAATTGTGAAAATATGTTGTTCAATTCATGTTTATTGCAAGAATTTACATTATTACATTTTTACAGAATTATTCTGGCAACCACATCTGTAAAACCAAGAGGATTTTTGTTACAGTGTACTAAAATGAATCACTTTTACTGGCAAACTCTCAGCCAGAAACACAAGGTTTGTGCGAATCATCAAAAACATTTTTTACATTTTCTTTTGGCTTAGTATTATATTTGAGAATATATGTATATTTATGGTCAGTACGATTTAAAGTCAATGATTAAGGTAATCAGACATAAAGTGACAGACAGTGTCTGGTATGTAGAGTACATTCACTCTTGGGTTAATTTGTGACAGATTTCCTCACTCCAACTGGGGAGTTTAATTAAGCCCACACACTTTTTGTTCAGTGCCCCACTGATGGTTAGGTTTAGGGGTGGAACCTTCACGCTTATTTTCCCCCCCCTAAAAATCATATATTTCCATATGAATCACATTGTATGAATTCATACGAAATCGCTGTCTCATAAAATAGCTGTTTTCTCATGAGTAGAAACACTGACCCCTCATGTGTGAATAAGCTAGTGACAAGCATATGATTTATATGTTTTATTGTGCATTCATAAACGAGCTGTTCTGTATATATTCAGATTGTGAAGTTCTACGAAAAAGCACCAGATATTAAAGTGGAGCTATTTATGCGTTGTGTACTGAGGTGGTCTTTTTCCTTTCAATGAAGTTTAGATAATGAGAAGGGCAGAGTGCGTTTAAAAAAAGCCTATTGGCTGGAGCCAAAATCATTCCAGATGCTGTGTGCCACTTAGCAAGTATTACATAACAAGTTTATGAGCTTCACATGTAGGTTTGTAAGTCATTTAAATAATAAAAGAGGACAAAATTGCAGCAATTTCATTGGGTGAAAGACCACATCATAAAGTTATGACAGCCAGGGCATATTGGGAAAGTTTAATATACACTCAAAAAAATAACTCTTTGAACGAACATAAAAAAAATCATGGAAAGGATTTCCACATGATTAAGTTGCTTTATTTCAGCATTATGCAATTCTGTTATTCCAATTGAATGTACTTACGTTGGGTCAACTTTATTAAGGTTACAAGTAGAACAACAAACATTTATTATATGTATTATTATATTATTATACATTACTGAAATGCTGCTATTCTGTGTTGGAAGTAATTTAATGAATGATTTACTTGTAATTGCTTCTGCACATTAAACTGGGACAGGAGAAAGTATTTTATTTATTTTACTTTATGTACTTTTGCAACATAAAAAAAATTCCTGCCCTGTTATTGTTACAACAGAGACACGGAGACTGAGGTAAAAGCAATCCAGGTAAGTTTTATTTCACAAGTAGCAGAGCACAGGGTGATTGCAAGCAGATATAGAGTTCTTGAGAGATGAAGGGAATGTAATACTGTCCTTTTAAACTTGCAGATGCTGGATGAGAGATGCAATGGAGGGAGACGACGGAGACACTCACACACACAGGTAGGTAGGCACACGAGGAGACCAGGAGACGAAGGAGATGAAGGAGATCGCTGGAGCAGGTAAGTAAGTCGTTTGGGAGTCCTTAAGGTAAGCATACATGTGCTGTAGTGCAAACGAGACCGGACAGTGAGTGTGTGTGAGTGTGGTGGCTTTATGGTGCTGGTGATTGCAGAGTTAATGACGTGCAGGTGGCAGTGATTAGAAGGCTGGTGATTGAGTGCGTGGGTACTGCAGTGAGGTGGAACCTGACGTGTCTGTGACAGTACCCCCCCTCCCACGGCCCGCTCCTGAGGGCCGCGGACCTCGACGCCGTGGTGGTCGTCCTCTAGGTCGTGGGGCAGGTCTGTCCGGGTGGTTGGCGTGGAAGTTCTGTAATAGGATAGGATCAAGGATATCATTCTTGGGCACCCATGAGCGTTCCTCGGGGCCATAACCTTCCCAGTCAACGAGGTATTCGAGCTGACCACCACGGCGCCGGGAATCCAGGATCTCATGAACCACGTAAGCTGTGCCGTCCTCCAGGATGAGTGGAAGGGGGGGCTCGGCGGCTGCCACGTCAGGCTCTGTGGAGGGAACAACAGAAGGGTGGTGAGGTTTTAGCAGAGAAACGTGGAAAGTGGGATGAATTCTGCTATACTGTGCCGGGAGTTGGAGACAGTAAGTGACGGGATTGATCTGCCGAAGGATGGTGAACGGGCCAATGAAGCGGGGACTCAGCTTCTTGCAGGGCAGACGCATCCTGATGTCCCTGGTGGACAGCCAGACCTTCTGCCCCGGTTGATAGACTGGAGCGTCGGAGCGCCGAAGGTCGGCTGTCCTCTTGCGTCTGCGCAGGGCTCTCTGCAGTTGGTGGTGAGCTGAGTCCCATACCCTCTCGCTCTCCCGGAACCAGTAGTCGACTGCAGGGACGTTGGAGGGTTCCCCATCCCAGGGGAACAGAGGGGGTTGGTAGCCGAGTACGCACTGGAAGGGTGTTAGTCCAGTTGTGGCCTGACGGAGGGAGTTCTGTGCGTACTCGGCCCAACCCAGGTACTGGTTCCAGGAGTTCTGGTGGCCGTGACAGAAGGTACGCAGGAAGCGGCCAATCTCCTGGATCTTCCTTTCCGTCTGCCCGTTCGACTGAGGATGGTATCCAGATGACAGGCTGACGGTCACACCCAGGAGGGAAAAGAAGGCCTTCCAGACGTGGGAAACGAATTGGGGTCCTCTGTCGGAGACTATATCTTCAGGTATTCCATAATAGCGAAAAACATAGTTGAATAGCATTTCTGCAGTGGCCATGGCGGTAGGTAGACCCTCCAGGGGTATCAAACGGCAGGACTTAGAGAAGCGGTCTACCACCACCAGGATGCACGTGTGACCGTCAGACTCAGGGAGATCGGTGACGAAGTCCACTCCCAGGTGTGACCAGGGTCGCTCAGGAACGGGCAGAGGAAGTAGCTTGCCGGTGGGAAGATGGCGTGGACTTTTGGAGATGGCGCACTCCCTGCAGCCCTGCACGTACCTTCTGACGTCGTTGGCCATGTTGGGCCACCAGAAGCGTTGTTTGAGCAACGAGAGGGTCTCATTGACCCCCGGGTGACCAGTGCCAAGTGATGAGTGGGTATTGTGCAGGAGTGGAGTGCGACGTGCCCGTGTGACGTATTGCAAGCCTTGGGGGCAACCCGGCGGAGTGCGTGTGGAGGCATTGGAGGAGGGAATGGTTTCTTCGGACCACTGGATGGGGTTCACGAAGATGGACTCCGGCAGGATCTTTTCAGGCTCTTCGGGCTTCTCCTCAGGGGAATGGAGACGAGACAGAGCGTCAGCTTTGGTATTCTTAGAACCAGGGCGGTAAGAGATGGAGAAATTGAATCTCGAGAAAAACATGGCCCAGCGAGCTTGGCGAGGGTTGAGTCTTTTGGCAGCCTTCAGATATTCGAGGTTCTTATGGTCAGTGAGAACTTGAAATGGATGAGTAGCCCCATCCAACCAATGCCTCCACTCCTCGAGGGCAAGCTTGACGGCCAGGAGTTCGCGGTCACCAATGTCATAATTGACCTCCGCCGGGTTGAGCTTGCGGGAGAAGAAGGCGCATGGATGGAGTCTACTTGGCGTCCCCTGCTGCTGTGAAAGGACCGCTCCCACTCCGGTGGTGGAGGCGTCCACTTCCACGATGAATGGGAGATCCGGATTAGGGTGGACGAGGAGGGGAGCGGTGGTGAAGGCTCTTTTCAGGGTCTCGAAGGCGTTGGTGGCAAGTTGGGACCAGGACAGAGACTTGGGCTGGTTACGGAGTAAGTTGGTGAGTGGACTGACGATGGTACTGTAATTCTTGATAAATCTGCGGTAGAAGTTGGAGAAACCTAGGAATCGTTGGAGTTCTTTGATAGTTGATGGAGTGGGCCAGGACTGGATAGCGGAGACCTTGCCCTCGTCCATCCGGATGCCACTGTGATCAATGACGTACCCCAGAAACTGGACGGAGGGCTGGTGAAAGGAGCACTTTTCAGCTTTGAGGAAGAGATGGAACTGCCGTAAGCGTTGAAGGACCTCCGCAACGTGGTGGCGATGTTCGGCCAAGCTCCGGGAGTAGATGAGGATGTCATCAATATATACCAGAACGAACTTGTGGAGAAACTCCCGGAGCACCTCGTGAATGAAATCCTGGAATACGGAGGGGGCGTTGACCAGGCCATACGGCATAACGAGATATTCGTAGTGTCCGGTGGGCGTGACAAAGGCGGTCTTCCACTCGTCCCCCTCACGTATCCGGATGAGGTTGTACGCGCTGCGGAGGTCCAACTTAGTGAACACAGTGGCACCGCGGAGATGTTCCAGGGCCGCTGGGACGAGGGGAAGTGGGTAACGGAATTTGACGGTGATCTTGTTAAGGGCACGGTAGTCGATGCAGGGCCTCAAGCCTCCATCCTTCTTTGCCACAAAAAAGAAGCTTGAAGCAGCAGGGGAAGTAGACGGGCGGATGTAACCCTGTTCGAGTGCCTCTTTGATGTATTCCTCCATGGCCTTCTCCTCCGGTAGTGATAGGGGGTAAATGCGTCCCCTAGGCACTGGTTCACCCGGTAGCAGATCGATGGTGCAGTCCCATGGCCGGTGTGGAGGAAGCTTGGAGGCGCGTTGCGGGCAGAAGACGTCACTGAAGGGGGCGTAGTCCGGGGGAACATCCACGGAGCGTTTCTCGACAGGGCTTTCGATAGAGGTGGCATTCATGGAGAGAGACTTGGAGAGTGGAGACTTTGGAACAGGAAGCGCTGGGAAACAGTCAGGAAAGCAGTGGTCGCCCCACTTCAGGACTTCGCCCGTGCGCCAAGAGATGGTGGGATTGTGTTGTTCTAGCCACGGGCGCCCTAGAACCACGTCAGCGGTGGATTCCTCCAGAACCAGCAGATGGATTTTCTCAGAGTGCAGGATGCCGACACAGAGTTGAAGAGGTCCCACACAATGACGGATGTTCTTACGGCTCAAGGGTTTGCCCGTGATGGAGTGGATTTGATAGCTAGTCGGAGACGGGGAGACCTTGAGGTTGAGTTGTCGGCAGAGGGCGCCTGAGATGAAATTTCCTGCTGACCCTGAGTCGAGGAGCGCCACCACTGGAACAGAGGTATTTGCAGCAGTAAGGATTACAACAGTAGTGAGTGGTTTCATTTTGTGGATTGAGGGAAAAATTGCACTCACCACGGGCCGAGGAGGACGGGTTGGGCATGTGGAGATGACATGCCCCGGAGATCCACAATATAAGCATAAGTTCAGGGTCAGCCTTCTTTGTCTTTCATTAGAGGTGAGACGAGAATGATCTATCTGCATGGGTTCGGTGGCTGGTTCTGGAGGGCTGACGGGTTCGGACCGACGGAGGAGGTTGGTGGTGGTTGACTGGCCCTGGTGCTCTAGGAGACACGACTGCATACGGGACCCCACGCGAATGGCGAGTTGGATGAAGTGTTCGAGTCCCATGGAGTCCTCGTATGCAGCGAGATGCAGCCGCATATTGGGTTCCAACCCCTGACGGAATGTAGTGATGAGAGCTTGTTCATTCCATCCGCTGGTGGCGGCTAGCGTTCGGAACTGCAAGGCATATTCGTTAACAGAGAGATTTCGTTGTTTTAGATTGTAGAGTTTCTCACCAGTCGATGAATCCGTCAGAGGTTTCCCGAAGACCTCACGGAAGTGAGAGATGAACGCCGAGTATGATTTGACAACAGGGCCTTTTTGGGTCCACAGAGAGTCTGCCCATTGCAGGGCCTTACCTTGCAATTGCGAAATGATGAACGCTATTTTAGCCGTGTCGGTGGTGTAGAAGTGCGGCTGCATCTCCAGGACCAGTTCGCATTGGAGAAGAAATCCGCTGCATTCCTCCGCCGATCCAGAGTAGGGCGCCGGTTTGGCCATGGGACTGGCGGTGAATGCTGGTGAGGAGGCGGTGCTGGTTGGTGCTGAAGTGGAAGCGTTGCTGGAGGAAGATGACGATGGTTGTGGTGTGAGTGCTCGGCGCAGTGCGTCCACGAGCTCTTGAAACGGGTCGTTGGTGCTCATGCTGTGAAGTTGTTATGGTCCGGTCTTCTGTTACAACAGAGACACGGAGACTGAGGTAAAAGCAATCCAGGTAAGTTTTATTTCACAAGTAGCAGAGCACAGGGTGATTGCAAGCAGATATAGAGTTCTTGAGAGATAAAGGGAATGTAATACTGTCCTTTTAAACTTGCAGATGCTGGATGAGAGATGCAATGGAGGGAGACGACGGAGACACTCACACACACAGGTAGGTAGGCACACGAGGAGACCAGGAGACGAAGGAGATGAAGGAGATCGCTGGAGCAGGTAAGTAAGTCGTTTGGGAGTCCTTAAGGTAAGCATACATGTGCTGTAGTGCAAACGAGACCGGACAGTGAGTGTGTGTGAGTGTGGTGGCTTTATGGTGCTGGTGATTGCAGAGTTAATGACGTGCAGGTGGCGGTGATTAGAAGGCTGGTGATTGAGTGCGTGGGTACTGCAGTGAGGTGGAACCTGACGTGTCTGTGACAGTTATGAAAAAAAAAAAGAATAAAAAAACACAAAAGATTAAGTTGTGGAAGGATAAAGGATAATTTATAGGTATTAGGTAATATATAAATGTTTTGACAAAACATTACTTGTTAAAGTCAAAAAGCACATGATTGACTGGAGTCATCTAAAATTGCTTTTTATACAGAGGGTCATGCCTTTCTAAAATGAATCGCCCCTATGGTTGAGTATAAAGACGAGGGCACAAATGACTCGAGTGCCACCGATTTCCATGTACTCTGCCAGCTGACACAGCAATAGCCTGCAGAGAATGATGTGGCATGATGGGACAGCCATATTAAGTACGACAGGAGGAAAACAAACCAATCCAAGTCAGCAGTGACGTTAATGTGCACCACCTGCTTATTGGTCAGGATTATAAATGCATCTTTTAGGACCTTCAGGAGGTCAAGAAAATCACTAGTAATATGAAAACAGGCTTGAAATGCATGTATATTAAATCATATTTTATTAACTGTTAACTTTTGTTCTTGTGCATATAGCTGCTTAAAATTGTATGTCTTCGCATTCTATAACAAAACCAAGCGGCATTTATTAAGAGGGGACCTATATGCTTGTATGTAATATAAGTCTCTGGTGTCCCCAGAATGTGTATGTGATGTTTCAGCTCAAAATACCCCACAGATCATTTATTACAGCTTGTCATATTTGCCCCTATTTGGGTGTGAGCGAAAACACAGCATTTTTGTGTGTGTCCCTTTAAATGCAAATGAGCTGCTGCTCCCGGCTTCCAGAAGAGGGCAGAACTTTTAACAGCTCGCGCTTTGGTTGCTCAACAATAACAAAGCTGGACAATCTGACGCAGCCAAAATGATGATTGTCAGTAACGGAGTTCAGCCTTACATTGTTCAAACCGGATTTGGACATTGATAGAGAGATTTATGAAGAAGTTAGAACTTTTAGAACTCAGCTGAACAGAAAAATGCAACTTAAAGAAAAAAAGAGCATTTTTCAAACCATTTTTTTTTTTTTTTTTAAATTAAGAAAATAAATGCATTTGGATATTGTAAGGTATCAAACATAATGGAAAACGATAGTTAAATTCATTGCAAGTTCAATTAGTAGAAAAGGTCTTGATATTTTATCTGGCATTCAGACATTTTAAGTGTCCAAATACTTTTTGTGGGCAACTGATAAGGAGTTTTGATGGGATACTTGCCTTTCCATCGACTTAGTGTGGCCTACTGACCTTTGCTTCAGTACAGGGAGGTATATATAGATGTGCCTGTGCTTTCAGAGGAAATATGTATTCATACGTAAGACAGGTCTCAGCGGCAGCTGTCTATGGTAGACATTAATTCATGTCTGTGTCTGCGTCACTCATGGATGTATCAGCTTTCAGTAGTGGGCGGTGTGAGTGTGTGTCTGGCAGGACACAGGGGGTTGTTTACCTCTTTCAAAAGCTGAAAGATCACAGAGTACATTGAAGAAACTGGTTCTAGCTGGATGCAGACAGCAGAGGAGCATCAAGTTTACAGACCAAACAATGCAGAAAAGGGTGCAAGTGATTCGAGAGTAAACATAAACACACAACACAACCAAATCTTGAAAATACAGAAGGTAATAATATAACAAGGTTGTTTAGCAGTGATCGTCCAATGATCAAGGTTTACAAAGGTGCAAATCACATGCCTTTATTGGCCAGTGATGCAAACCCATTCTAGGAGCTCATTTGTCACTCACAAATTCAATTCCTGGTGGGAATGCCGGTAGCAAACAGCAGCAGGTTGTTTATGTGAATGGTGCAATAGCTGTGCAGGCAGAAATATCATAATAACGCAGCACTTTCGTAAGTTGAATGTCCTGATCTCATGTACTCACACAAACAGGTCTGTGATGGATATTTTGCTTTTATTTTTCTGCTGATCTTCCGCCTACAGCGGCTTTAAGACAGCAGGTCAAGACAGAAAATATTTCTCACCATTTACTGAAACATGATAATGCCACTGTCACGTAACTGCCATTGGCCATTTGTTCAAAGCCAAAGCTAAAATAGCAGCCAAATGATTATGAATGATTATCATATTAGTCATAGACTATTTTAAATTTAGTTTTTAAATTATTTTTGTAGTTTCAAATCTTTTCTTTTAAGTCTTTTGCTAAATTCTATTCCTTTCAGATCACTGGGGTGTGTGTGTGTATATATATATATATATATATATATATTTTTTTTTTTAATAAACAAATACATGATATATGTATATGATCATGTCTAGACCTGATCCGGATTCATCCAGACTACAGAGGTTCCTGATTTACTGTTAGCAGATGCCCATTCACTCCCACCCGGAGACATGCACAGATTGGCTGTAAAGAGTGGCGTTCACCGAACAGCTTATACAACTTTAACAAGCGTGGGGCGGAGCAGCATCTTGGTACATATTGTTTTCCTCTGGAATGGATGTCAGGCATATTTACGTAAAGGCGCTGGTGTCTCTTTATCCGTCAAAGAAAAAATAAATGGAAAAACCATTGTGTTTTTTAATAAACTGATGGCAACATTACTTGAAACACTGATCCCTTCTTTGTAAAGAGCAGAAATGAGAATTATCCCTAAGTGCTTAAGTCAAAGTGACAAGCCCCTCTCTGATAGGATGAATATATAGCCCCTGGCAATCTCAGCAGCCAATGAGATCGCACTCAGATTACAGTGCAAAATTCCCCCAGAGGTGTTTTGGGAAGCAGGGGAAAGGTGACAAAGCAACACATGACTGAGGCCCATGTGTGTTTATGAACATCTATTTTTGTGAAAAACAATAAATAAATAATCAAATTAATCATTTTAAATGGACATGTACAAGAAAATATTTCCAAAATGATATAATGTTTATGTGTTATTTATAAAAAATAAAAAAATAAAATTAATCAGCAATTCTCATAATTTAATAATATATATAATTAAAAATATATATATATATATATATATATATATTTTTTTTTTTTTTTTTAAATATGTGTGTATCTTTAATATAGAGAACAGACAACAACCCTATCAGTAAACTACTAAGTAGTAAACAAGTGTACATATTCTCCCGCCACACAAAGTTAAAATTAGAGTTGTGTGATGAAAGGAAAACATGGGACTGGCTGCGACCGGCACATGTGCCTATAAATTCAGAGTTTGACAGACCGGTTCCACTATACTCAAGTGGAAAACGCACTCGCTGGATTAACCCTCGGATGGAAATAATTATTTTGCTTTTTGTCAGTACAATCTGGACTAACAATTTCATATTACCACAAGGTTGGTGAGCACACTGTATTTTATTATATTTCACACAATGTTGTATGCTAATTTATATGTTTCTGGCAACAGTTATGCTTTATCTATAACCACCAATCAACATATGAAGAGTTTCGTTGCAAAACGAGATAACTCCGTTTTTAACATTTTTGTCAAAACATGTTTATTATTATGTTATTATGTTATTATTTTGCTTTATGGTGCTACTTAGCTGTATTTTTTAAGTTATGAAGGTTTAAATCAAAACAAACCAACTGCAGTTGAATTGATATTAATTGGAATGCACAACCAAAAAACAAGATTTTTGAAAAATTAAAAAAACGAAGTTATCTCGTTTTGCAACGAAACTCTTATGATGTGTATTGATCCTAAATGTTTCTCTGTAGTGTTGTGCTGCTGGAATGCTGCTTTGGGAAATTGAGCCACAATTTTTTATGGACAAAGGTGTTGAAACATTTAAAACAAAAGACAAAAAAGTTATCCTTTTGGAAGAAACTTGATTGTGAATCAGCAGTTCGCTGAGGTAAATGCCTAAATGTTTATTTAGAATTCTTGAATCTGAATCAAAATTAATTTGAGATGATGAATCTTAACCACTTTTGGTCTGCTTCTTATTCTCCCTCAGGTAGGGAGACACAAGAAGCTCTATAAAAGAAAGTAAAATTCTCTTGCTGCGGTTTCTACTGTCAGAAGCACAGAAAAATGGTTGGAATAAAACCTACCGACCTGCCACCAACTGCCACTGTCAAGTTTTTTGGAGCCGGTACGGCAGCATGTTTTGCTGACCTGGTCACTTTCCCCCTGGACACAGCAAAAGTGAGACTTCAGGTGAGGACTTATTATATATATATATATATATATATATATATAGTACATTAAGAGTTGTTTGAATTTGTGTTTGCATTTACTTTATATGCCTGAAACAATCAAATATCAAATAACACCAAAAATTTGTTCCATCTGTCATGGCTTTCATCAGTACATCTTATTTCAGATCCAGGGAGAGTCTATAGCTGCCTCAGGATCAGCTGTGGTGAAATATCGTGGAGTATTTGGCACCATCACCACTATGGTGCGTACAGAGGGCGCAAGGAGTCTGTACAATGGCCTGGTGGCAGGACTGCAACGACAGATGAGCTTTGCATCTGTTCGTATCGGTCTTTATGACTCAATGAAGCAATTCTACACCAAAGGATCTGAGAGTGAGTATCTGTTTGTTTAAATAGAAACAGAAAAAACAGAAATGATTATAGACAGACTAACACTCTGCTCTTCTCTTCTCAGAAGCGAGCATTGTGACACGCCTGCTGGCCGGCTGCACCACCGGTGCCATGGCTGTCGCTTTTGCACAGCCCACAGATGTTGTAAAAGTGCGTTTCCAGGCTCAAGTGCGCCAGTCTGATGGATTAAAAAGATACAATGGCACAATGGATGCATATCGGACTATCGCCCGTGATGAGGGTGTTCGGGGGCTATGGAAGGGTGAGTAATAGTTCACCCAAAAAAAATCATTTACTCACCCTGATTTTGTTCCAAACCTGTTTGAATTTCTTTCTTTGGAACAAAGAAGATATTTTGAAGAATGCTTTCGTTGTTTTTGTCCACACAATAAGTTTATGGGGTCTAAACCAGTGTTGCTTATACAGCTAAAACTGAAACTAATACAAATCTTTAAGTGAAATAAAGCTGAAACAAAATAAAATGTAAATATTAGATGAAAAGTACTAAAATTGCAATATACAAGCATTCAAAACTTACAGTCTCTCACTTCCCCTAAAATGAATCACGGATTTTTATGACATCACTGCGCACTTCAGCTTCTCATCCAATCAAATGCTCTCTAGAATCTAAAGCATCCCGCCCCCTACATTATAAATAGAAACTTTGAAATCGGTCACTTGTTCACACATTTACTATTTTCTACATGGTGATTATTTTAATCAACTATTTAAAATTCCTATTTTAAAAAAGGGGAGGAGCTATTTGATATGTCCCGCCCTGTCTTCCTGTTTCAGTTGAAATAACATCAACACATTGAATAATGTTGTGCGTTCCAAGGCACTTCAGTGGGCCTTTAAAGCTAACTAAATTTTAAAAAGTAATAAAAATGACAAAAGTATGTAACAAAATTACTCAAATCAAACTGAAAACTGATCATTCAAAAAATAAAAGCTAATTCAAAATATTAATAAACACTAAAATAATACTAAAATAGCACTGTACAAAACAGACCCCACTGACTTTCATTGTATGGATAAAAATACACTGAGGCAAAATATCATCTTTTTGGTTCCGCAGAAGAAATAACAGGTTTGAAATGGCATGAGGGGGGAGTAAATTGTGAAAAAAATGGTAATTTTAATGCACTTTCCCTTTAAGTTCAGCTTTACATTGCCATTCTAAGTATAAGTGTTCTAGTGGAGATAAACCTGCACGTGTTTCTCTATTTTAGGCTGCATGCCAAACATCACAAGGAACGCGATCGTAAACTGCGCAGAGCTGGTCACTTACGACATCATCAAGGAACTCATATTACAATACGACCTCATGACAGGTATGCTTCTATATGAATATGCTTTCATTATGGTTATTTTTATGCACTTGTATGTGTCTAACACATGTGCCCTGTTTAGATAACCTACCCTGCCACTTTACTGCTGCATTTGGCGCTGGCTTCTGCACCACGATTGTGGCGTCTCCAGTAGACGTGGTAAAGACCCGCTTCATGAACTCGTCTGCAGGCCAGTACAACAGTGCACTTAACTGTGCCCTCACTATGCTGACCAAAGAGGGACCAACAGCTTTCTATAAGGGGTAAGAGAAATCATGCTGTAAATCATTATTTACATAGAACAATGCACATATTCTTATTTTCAGTACCATGAATGTGCCATCTTCATCTTCCCCGACAGCTTCGTGCCCTCCTTCCTGCGCCTGGGATCCTGGAACATTGTGATGTTCGTCTCCTACGAGCAAATCAAGAGATTCATGACTAAAATGCAGTACTCATGGGAGTCACCTTTCTGAATGGACATTGTCAGTATCTTCTGATTTTGATTAAACAGAGAGCGCAAATATAAGTCAAGGGATTCCCAGTTAAGTCTTATCACTGAAAAAGCTGCAACTTTTTAAGGCCAAAGGTCAAGCTCATCACAAATGAAAGATGAGTCACCAAAAAAATCCTGAGATGCATGGCTGATAAAGTAAAATGTGCATATTTTGTCTTAGTTTCAGTGTCTTAGTACACTGAGAGAGGTGGTATTAGCATTAGAGTTCAGTGTTTATGTATGTGCTTTTAAATTGTCATGAAAACGGGTCCATAGCTCTAATGAATGAATGTGTATTTATACTATAAACTGTACATTATTGAAAAAATAAAGTTTTTTTTTATGATATACCTATTTCCTTTGATTAAAAGTCATTTTGAGTGCAAACCAGTAACATACAATTCATTTAGATCACATGCATTTGACTCTTCTGAACCTAAGAGTCATTTAATCAGGTTCAACCAATGATCAAATCAACAAAAAGTCTGTCACAAATGGCTTACACGTGACAAAGGATCAGAAAGTGTCTCCAAACTGCTTTTCTGCTGACCTATAAAAGACAAACAACAAACAAAATCTTCATTAGAACAGAGCTGTGAAGTTTACTTAAAGGAAAGAGGAAGTGAATGTGCCCAATTAACAACCAGAAGAAAAATGCAAATCTGTAAAGTGTGGGTGACAAAAAGGAAGACAAGGATGTGTGACAGAAGAGATGCCTGATGCTCTCTGAAGACCACTGTGCATATGTGACCCTTGAAATGACCTGAGATCATGCCTGATAGTCACACAATAATAAGCAACAGTGTGCAGTTCATGAAGCACGTGCCACTTTAACCCATGTCTCAGGTGAACACAATTATTTTGTTTTGCCTTGACGTTGTACTTTCTCCAAGATAGTTCCACGATAACATACCTCAGAGAAACTTAAACAGCAGCTTTCTCTTCGATAATAGTGAGAGGAAGTTCAGTTAAAGTATAAGTTGAGTTGCTTTTGGTTTTTGTATTTGAGGAAAAACTATTAGGATGAATTATTTACATGAAACTGACAAATAATAAAAACAAACTTGTCCAGCTTTTACAACAACATCTTTTGCATCAAATACCAATCTATGTGAAAAAGCAGATGTGCCTTGAAAAAAAAGAAAAGTAGAAATGAAAGTCCTCTTATGAATAACATATGGGCAACTACATCACATAATGATTCAGAATGACTCAGCGTTTCAGTCAAATGGGGAGTCTGGGGCTAGTTGTCACATTTTCACTCAAAGGAACAATTCTCAGGATAGATTTGTTTTTGCAAGTCAATTTCATATGTGTACAAATCCACATACAGTAAACAATTCCCAAACACAAAACAATTAATTAATTAATTAAACTAACATTCGACAAATTTGAGCTAGAGAAAATAGACAACTATTGTGTAAAAATATTTTGACTCGAGTCGACACCTCAGTTACTGAGATAACGCCCTTATGTGAATTTGTGTGCCCTTGTGTTGAAGAACGACGCCCGTGCGTCGTGTTTTTCTACTTATGTGAACGTTTAACAGCATTTACCTGGTATTTAAGAAACATTGAGGTATTTCGTATGCTGACAAACTTCCTAAAATAACATATATGTTTGCCTAGGTTTCGAAAACAATGAAAGATATGCGTTGGAAACCGGTTGTTATCTGTACAGTCAGCAGAGGCGTTAACTTATGCGCCGAGTGACGCGTCACGTGTGTCACGTGATTCCTCGAGGCAGTTTAAAAGGGACGCCGCATCGCATCGCTCAGAATAGAGCAGAGCACCTGCGTTTTTTAACTGTTTGCTTTCCGAGGAAGTTGTTTTTCCCCAGTAAACTTACTTTTCTTCATAGAAACTTTATACATTTTTGTTCAAGGTGAGTACTGAGATCTTACATACTACGAATAGACTTTCTCCGCTACTTGCGAAAGTAATTCATTTGTTTGTTTGAAGTGATGCTGAGCTGTGTGTAACACGGAAATGTTTTTGTCTTTCAGACTTTGGAGTATGTTTTTTATTTGTACGGGTTCTAAACGTTTCTCTATGGAAGAACACGCCAACAAAATTCAAGTTGAAAGTAATTTCAACGAGAGAGATACTTTTAGAGAATCCTGAAGTTCTCGTCCCAACCGGTAAGTTTTCCAATTATGTTTTTTCCTTTTGTTTTAAACAGTATTGTTAGTATAGTTGATTTTAATATCGTGTGAGCATTATGTAATCTCGTACTTTGTGCGTATCCGCACTTCCTTTGTTTAAGTTCCTTTGTGTGGTAGAAAGTAAGCAAAGCCGCACGCAGATGCAAACAGGATGATGACGTCAGCACATAGATTAGCATGTCAGAAAGAACATGATGTTCCTGTTTTTGTCTGTCGAGAGAAATGTCTCAAACGCAGGCTTTGTCCCAATCCAAATATGCATTATAATCCTCATAAAACATGCCATAAGCTTCAAAAAGCAAGTGAATAATCATTATGTATCTTCTTAATCCAGGTTAGGGTGGAGTTCACCTATCTTGTGTTCACTTCATTGGTTTTCAACACATTCCGCTTCATCTTTTACATTCCCGTGATTCCGACTTCAATTAAACATGGTTGGATTCAGAGCTGGTGATGTGCCTCCTACAGCCACTGTGAAGTTTATTGGTGCAGGAACTGCAGCCTGCATTGCAGACCTCTTCACGTTTCCATTGGACACCGCAAAAGTTAGACTTCAGGTGAGTCTTTGTTGTGTGAACTTTGAGAACTTGTTTAAATGACAACTTTGCTTGAGTGACAGCTGAGTCAGCGGTTGAGTTTGGAGACAACAGACCCATGTGACGACTCAACCCAGGTCAACGTGCAGCAACAAAAACAAACTAATCTTTCTTTTCAGGTGGGATGGTTTAAAATCACACCTATACTGATGACCGCTCTATTTCTTTTGACTCTCTTTACACTAGCCACGTAAGCAGGTCCAGGCCTTGATGATTGTCCTTGCTGCCCCAGGATCACTGTGGACCCTTTTAACCTGAAGATGCCTCTTCCCTCCCCTGTGATTCTGTAAAGTTTCTCCATCCACCTTTTGTTCTGTACAGATTCAAGGGGAGACCAAAGGTCCTGCGAACATGGGCCATGGTCCGGTGAAATATCGTGGAGTGTTTGGTACGATCAGCACCATGGTGCGTGTCGAGGGGCCGCGCAGTCTCTACAGCGGGCTGGTTGCGGGACTGCAGCGTCAGATGAGCTTTGCCTCTGTACGCATTGGCCTCTATGATTCAGTCAAGCAGTTCTACACCAAAGGCTCAGATCGTAAGTTCCCTCCATGTGCTCTATGCTTGTATGCAGAGATGATTGGAAAGTATTTATGCAAGAACTCTCATTAACCACATTCAATGCATTATTTTCCTTTATTAGATGTCGGGATTGGCAGTAGGTTGATGGCCGGCTGTACGACTGGAGCCATGGCAGTGGCTCTGGCCCAGCCCACAGATGTGGTGAAGGTACGGTTTCAGGCTCAGATCAGCGCCGGGGCCAGTAAACGTTACCATGGCACTATGGATGCGTATCGGACCATTGCAAAAGAAGAGGGGTTTCGTGGTTTGTGGAAAGGTGAACTTGGGCACACACGCATACAGACAAATAAAAAAAAAAATTTATATAAAGAATTAATTTTAATACACATAATAATAATAATAAACTGTATTAATGACTTATTACAAATGTGATAATGATGATTATCGTTCATTTTATTTAACATAATATTATTAATAATCACAATCATCATAATCATTATTGCTATTAATGTTACATTTTATATAAAAATGGTAATAAAATTTAATTATTTATTATAATAATAATGATAATGATGATAATGATGTAAAAGTAAATGTTTACTATTTATTATTATTTTTATTATATAATAAACATTTACTTTTATAATAATATTATTAATAATAAATATATAATAATAATAATAATAATAATAATAATAATAATAATAATAATAATAATTATACATATAAAAAGTAATTAATAAAATATTTTTTTATTATTATTATTACTTATTACAAATTTTAATGTTATTACTGTATTAATATTTAAAAAAGATGGTGGTAATAATAATAATAATAATAATAATAATAATAATATTATTATTATTATTATTATTATTAATTATATAATAATAATAATAATAATAATAATAATAATAATAATAATAATAATAATTAATAATAATAAATGACATTAAAATAATCTATTATAAATTAAAAATATTTAATAAATAATATATTATTATTTTTTTAAAAATACTAATACAGTAATAACGTATTAACTTATTACAAAAAATAAATCAAATATTTTAATTTATAATGGGTTATTTTAATGTCACTTATCATCAATACAGTAATAACGTATTAAAATAAATTTGTTAATAATAATAGTAATAATAGTAATAACATTAATTAATAATAAAATATTTTATTATTATTATTATTATTATTATTATTTAATAAATATTTATTATTATTATTATTATTATTATTATTATTATTATTTAATAAATATTTATTATTATTATTATTATTATTATTATTATTATTATTTATTATTATTATTAAATAAATTTAAAAAAAAAACTATTATAAACTTAAGTTATTGTTGTCATTACCTCCTCCTCTCCTTTCTAATTTATACTATCCTTTTTAAAGGAACTGGCCCAAACATCACCCGCAATGCCATTGTAAACTGCACTGAGCTGGTGACCTATGACCTCATCAAAGATGCACTTCTAAAATCCTCACTGATGACTGGTAAGATGAGGCTGCAGAAAAAGTACTGCAAACTTAAAATGAGACCATGACCGAAATATTTATTGCTGCTCTTCTTCACAGATGATCTTCCCTGCCACTTCACATCTGCATTTGGAGCTGGTTTCTGCACTACAGTTATTGCTTCTCCTGTTGATGTTGTGAAGACAAGATACATGAACTCCGCCCCGGGCCAGTACAGCGGTGCCCTCAACTGTGCTGTAGCCATGCTAACTAAAGAGGGACCAAAGGCTTTTTACAAGGGGTTGGTTTTCTTTACCAACTACAGCTTTACTGTAATGATTTGAGGATGAATGTAGAATTGACATCTGTCTGTTCTCTTTTTAGATTCATGCCATCGTTCCTGAGGCTGGGCTCCTGGAATGTGGTTATGTTTGTCACCTATGAACAGCTGAAACGGGCCATGATGGCAGCTCGCCATAACTGGGTCACTCCTCTTTAAAGCAGATAGTTGCAGTTAGTTGAGCTTTGCTGATGTGGTTCTAACTTTCTCTTTACTCTAGATATTCTGTGTGAATTGTTTACATGTCTATTAAACTTGATCTTTGGCTTTTTTACATGGTTCTTTCAGAATCTGCCAATAAAATTAGGCTCTTAACCCTTGAAAGCTATTTGAGTGCTTTTTGACCCTAAATAACATTTTGCTGAAAAAAAACTTCTCTTGATCCAGATAGCATGGAACTTTGTAACGCTGTCAACACTTTGTAGATCTACAAAAAATAAAAAATTGGAATGGTATCTTTTATGTTGGTGTGGAAAATGCTCAAAATTAGAAACCATGAAGAACACGCATAGACAGATAAGAAGTGACAGCACTTTAAAACCTCCACAATGCAAAATGATCACACACGGCTTACGGGGACTCTACATAGATGTAATGGTTTTTATACTGTACAAACTGTATATTCTATCCCTCTACACTACCCCTACCCATCACAGGAAACTGCATTTTTGGAATTTCAATTTCTTTTTTTTTTTTTTTTTTTTTTTTTTTTTTTTTTTTTAACCATTTGGTTTGAGGACACAGGAAGTACCACCCATGTTATTATACACATTTGTGTCCTCATAAACCATGTATACAAGAACACACACAGGTTTGTATTGCAATCTTAATAGTGAGGACATTTCGTAGACTTCAATTGATTTTTATATCAGGTCAATGATATTTTCTATCACCTAAACCTGCACATCACTAAATTTAAATAACCTATTTTTGGCTGATTTACAAGCCTTTTAAAATGAGAACCAGCCAGTGTCCTCACTAGTGGGTTGTGAAAGTATTCCACAATATAAGGACATTTGGTCCTCACAAGTATAGTCAAAACAAGTACACACACACACACACACACACACACACACAATGAATTAGTGAAACCAGAAAAATTTATCTGTTGTAATTTTGCCAAATCAGCCAAAATGCAAAATCACCACAAAAATAAAGTGGTGACACCACAACACATCCAAGATGGAGAAGAGTGTGTGCTCACTCATACACAAGAGAAAGCTGAAAGGATGAGACAATACAATTTAGCACAAACGTCAGTTCAAACCTTACTTTGTTTAAAAAAAAAAATGCTAAACTTGGACGAAAAGTGACTTTTATTGTTATAGTTGTGTTTTCATAATATGTAGATATGAATCCAACTGGAGAAAAAAAACTTCTGGAAAGATGTCTTTCAGTCATGACTTTCTGAAAAAAGATGTTTTTCAGTCAAATAGTAAAAGTGGAGCTCTATAGCCATCTACTGGTGATAATATTTTACTTTTAAAGCTCTATTTTCAAACAGATGGCATAAATCTTACACTAAACCATGGCAAATTGTCCCATGTTATCACCATGAATGAAAATTAGAAATGTGGAGCTTTTTTAAAGTGAATTTTACATAGATTGTTGTTTTTATTTAAACCTATTTAAAAATATATATTTATTGATTTATTTATACAAATTTAAAACATGCCATAAATGTCCCCAAAAACTGCACAAATATAGATTAAAAACATTAAAACATTAAAAGTGAGAAAAATTATATATATATATATATATATATATATATATATATATATATATATATATATATATATATATATATATATATATTTTTTTTTTTTTTTTTTTTTTTTTTTTTTTTTTTTACAAAATCACATTTTATTGTCTGGGATCTCTGGAGTGTACATTCCAAATGCACCGCTTACAAGGATTAAAAACACCAGTTTAAAACAAATTTTGCATTTAAGTGTTTAATTTTTAGAATCAACATTTCTATTAACAAAGCCATTAAGAAGCCTGGATTAGTTTTGATGAGAGGGCTTGTTTTAGAAGATGTTTCCTTTCAGCCGAGAGCTTCTCTGGGAAATGTGTAATGAAGCAAATGATCAGGTCACCTCTCTTGGACGGGCTGTTGGCTAGCGGCATTCCCTCCCCGGTCACAACCTTGGTGTACTGAGGGCTGTAGAATAGAGAAATGAAAATGAAACAGTCTTAAATATGAAAACTATGTTCAGAAGTTCTGTTGAGTACCATTTAAACATGCTGATCTGTGTATGTTAAAAAGAGAAAGAAATGTTTTACTCACTGCACAATGTCATTAATAGGGATGTTGAGAAGCCTGCCATCTAGTGTCTCAACTTCCACTGAGAAACCAGTCAAAGCCTGTAGATTTACCACAAAAACATATATTCAAAGACATAAAATGTACTAATAGTTACACTTATTAAACTTAAACTGTTTATTTTAATTATAAAAAGCGACATTTAGAGCGGAACTATTCATTTTTAACATCATATTGGGAGACCCCAACACATGTTCAGCATGAAAACTAGACAGAAAAGATGGAAAGCCTCTCTGGTCATAATTTATTAGAGCTTGAAAACATGTATATTTATATGTGCTGAAATGCTATGCTAGTTACATTTTTGCTTGTGTTTCTCACCTTCTCAAGAGAAATATTCGCTGTGAAGTACAGATCATCATTTTGGCGGACAAAGCGCGGGTGATGCTTTTGACGTATGATGAACACAATATCTGCTGGAATGTTGTTTGGTCCCTGTGGAGAAAAAGATTCTATTCTGTGATGACCAAGATCAATTTACAATCATGACAAAATGAAATTGTGTTTGGTCATGCCTGGTCTCCCTCTTTTGGAAACGTGATCCGTGTCCCTTCGTTCCATCCTGCTTTTACAGTGAAGGTTAAAATTTTGTCCCTGATGCTGGACGTGTGTCCGTCTTCATTCATGACCTGTATCAAACATGTCTCTTTGCTTTACTTTCTCATGAGTCCATATGATTTTATCAGTACCCCTGTCTGCAGAACTTACCCTACGGGATATCTTAATTTTTTTAGTGCATCCATAATAAAGGTCCTCCAAGGCAAGATGAAGGTCTCTCTCTATTGGTGGATCCTGTAGCTTTTCTTTTTGACCACGCAGGCTCTGAAAAGCTGTGTTGACCTCACTACCATCACCAGTGAAGAAATCTATGGAAGATGAGTAAGCAGATATTACCAATCAGAGCTTGGATTCTTCAAAACCCCACGGCATTATTATTAACACTGTAAATGTATGACTTGATTGCACCAGATTGTCTCTTGAAATTTGAATTAAAATAATTTGTTTGAGGAATAATAATTTTCATCCTATAATAATTACCTGCAAAAGGATTATCTCCTCCGAAAAACTGTCGGAATGTTTCATCTGCGTTTCCATGGTAGACATATCCTGATGACCAGGCGCCATTCACTCCCAGCTCAGATGGGATTCCTCCTTTTAAACCCTCCTCTCCAAACTTATCATAAGTGGCCTTTTTCCGTGCTGCATTGGATGAGAATGACCTTCAACAAAATGAGGGCTGAACTGTGTTCTGTGTGCTGTTTCCTTACACAATAGTACAGTGACAGGAAAGTATGAGATGGTAATACTATCCAACTTTGATCAAGTATATGAAAAATAATAAAAAAAGAATAACATTTACATGACACCTTAAAGCAGGGGTTTTCTGAAGAGACACAATCACTTTATATGATGAACAGAATTTAGGCTTTTATTCACATATAAACATTGATCAGCGAACATAAACGGTAGCTCAACCGTACATGCTTGACGCACGAGAATGAACCTCATTGGCTCTTGCTGAAGCTCAAATGTGCTGCGTAAGACACAAGAATGAACCTCATTGGCTCTTGCTTCCGTTTACCATAACTGATGTTTATATGTGAATAAAACTTAAAAGCCTAAATTCAATCTGTTCATATAAAGCGATCGAGTCTCTTCAGAAAACTTGGACTAAACCTCTCAATTCATATGGATTATTTTTACGATCTCTTTATGAACTTTTTGAAGCATCAAAGTGGTAGTTGCGTAGCTGTCAATGGAGGGACAGAAATCACTTTTTTTTTTTTATTATTATTATTAAAAATATTATCATTTGTGTTGTGAAGATGAACGAAAGTCTTACGGTGGGTTTAAAATGACATGAGGGTGAGTAAATGATGACGGATTTTTATTTTTGGGTGAACTATCCCTTTAAGGGGGTGCTAGGGGGTCCAAAAAAGAAAATGTAAATATGCAAGTAAATTAATGAAATCAAATTATTATATTTATTTATAAATTAATAATAAAATAGAAATAATATAATCATTACCATTTTGTTTTCTAAAGACTTCATGAGATTAATAACAGTTACTTTGTTATATTTTATGTTTCTCTCTGGTAGAAAAAAGGATTCAGATATTTAATATAATGTTATTAGTTAGGAATGTTAACATTATATTTAGGGATTCATGGCATGATAAAGTTTGATAACCCCTGCCTTAAATATTACCATCCCAGTATGGTTAAATTTTGGTTATTTTTGACCAAATCTTAACGTTACAGTGTTATGCGAAAGTTTGGGAACCCCTTGCAGAATGTGTGAAAATGTGAACAATTTACCAAAATAAGAGAGATCATACAAAATGAATGTTATTTTTTATTTAGTACTGTCCTGAGTTAGATATTTTACATAAAATATGTTTACATATAGTCCACAAGACAATAGCTGAATTTATTAAAATAACCCCGTTCAAAAGTTTGTGAACCATTGATTCTTAATACTGTGTGTGGTTACCTGGATGATCCACGACTGTTTTTTTGTTTTGTGATGGTTGTTTATGAGTCCCTTGTTTGTTCAGTTAAACTGAACTCTGTTCTTCAGAAAAATCCTCCAGGTCCTGCAGATTCTTCAGTTTTCCAGCATCTTTTGCATATTTGAACCCTTTCCAGCAGTGACAGTACGATTTTGAGATCCATCTTTTCACACTGAGGACAATTGAGGGACTCAAACACAACTATTAAAAAAATGTTCAAACATTAAACATGATGCATTAAGAGCTGGGGGGTGGAAACTTTTGAACAGGATGAAGACATCCACATTTTTCTTTTTTCATTTAGTACTGCCCTTCAGAAGCAACAATTTTTTTTGTCTTGTGGACTAAACATTTTTTTTTTTTTTTTGTAAAATATATCAGGACTAAATAAAAAAAATAACATGCATTTTGTATGATCTCTCTTATTTTGTTAAAATTATTCACTGATTCTGCAAGGGGTTCCCAAACTTCCGCACAACACTGTATATGAATAGTCTTTTTCTTTCTATTATAACAAAATAATAAACTAACATATGATAATAAGACCTTATACTCAACGTCCTGTCATGGTTATTTTTAGGTTTATTCTTATAACCATAAACTAGCCTGTCGGAACTTTCTGGAAAACAAAAAAAGTTGGGAATACAGATGGAATACACGTGGAGAAAGTAACGTTGTGTTGAACATTATAGTGCTGTTGCAGGTTTGTTTTTGTGGATGTATATGGCAGTTGTAGATTTATATTCTTTGTCTTGTGAACTCACGGTCGCTCAGCACGTCAAACGCCTCCGCGAGCAGTGTGAAGCGCTCGGCGGCGCTCGCGTGGCTGCTGCTGCGCGGATGATGCTTCAGCGCGAGCCGCCGGTACCTGATACCGAAATAAAAACATATCCGTTTTTATAACACGTCTATTAAAAAAATCTGCTGCTAGCAAACGAGTCCTCAAAATGAAGGTAAACCATATCGTTGACTAGTTTTATCTGATTACATATTTACAAAATTGCCTAGAAACTAAACAAAACGTAACTTACGCCTTCTTTATGTCAGCATCAGTGGCGTTGCGGTTTATTTCCAAAATAGCGTAATAGTCTCTGCCCATGGCCTAATTGGTTATCAAACCCTGTCTTTACACTTTAAATATATCAAAGGACAAACGCAAACCCGGATTTCGTCAGTAGGAACGAACATTAGTTTACTGTTGTCAAAGGAGGTTGTTATGGAAACAGAGCCCGGAATTCTGGGTGATGTGGTCTTTCATTAAACAGTGCTGAATTAAAAATATTCCGATAAAATTACAGCACTCACACAGGGATAGTTCACCCAAAAATGAAAATTCTGTAACAGATCTACTTAAATGATGACAGAATTGTAATTTTTTGGTGAATTATCCCTTTAAGGGTGATTTTCAACTCCATTTAAACTCCAGTGCATTCAAATCAACTTATAAAACCAGGCTAAGAAAAAAAATGACTAGATATGGAAAACAAGATAAGATAGTTT